>NC_047103.1:26941377-27284377 GCF_902500255.1 Thalassophryne amazonica | reverse complement strand
AGTTTTTCCTCACCACAGTTGCCTAGTGCTTGCTCTGGGGGTCGGCAGGGTTAATATGGAGTGACTTGGGCCAAGTTTGTTGTGATTTGGCGCTTTATACATAACATACTTATACATGAATTGAAATGTAATTGAATATTGAAGTGTATGTCTGTGTTGATATGTAGTGTGTTGTGAATTTGTGTATATGTTGTTATGAGTGTTATAATTGTTGGACTCATTCTAGCAGGGGTGGGCGTTGATAAGCTTTGCTTCTGCCCACACCCTTTCGGACTCACAGGCTTGTTTATATAACATTCATATTATTGGTATGTTTCTGTTCTTTCGGATTTGTGTGTGTGCCAAATAAATCCATTCATTCATTCATTCATTCAGACTGTGTTGACTCTCGTAAATTGGATGACACATTGGAGCTGATGCGTGCCTTGCAGTTGAAGCTGAAGGTTTCGGAGGCCGGTGAATATTCTTAATTCATAATTGGGAATATTCTTAATTCATAATTAGGATTTGGCTGTTCAAGTGGAACTGTTAAAAAGTGTTTTTCACTGCTCAGCTGCAACACTCCAAGCTATCTAGCCTCAAGGTCAATTTCCCACTGTTTACCTCCAGAGGAATTTATTCAGACCTTGGTGAGATTATTCGGCTCCATTCTTATCTCAACCCACAAAGACAATAACTGGTTTACACATGGACTGAAGCATGCTCGAGTTTCTCCTTTTACCTCTCTTCTGTCTCTCCCCCCCTGCGGCAGGCCCCCATTCTTCCCAAGCTGGCAGGCGGCACGACTTGACAGTTGCAGCGGCTACCAACACACTCACATCGCCTCAATTTGGAAAACGGACTGTTTCAAGTTTAGTGCACATAAACAATGTCAAATGTATATGTGTTGTCCTAATTCTGATGTGTGCCATTATTACGGTAAACAAGTAATAATTGTAGATTAATTGCTGTTTGTATGTGGAATGTGAGTGCGGAAATCTCGTTGTTGTAATGACAATGACAATAAAAGCTATCTATCTATCTAAACAAGAACAGCCAAACGTCTCACAATTCACAATTTGAAATAATTGTAAAGGACCTGGGAGGAGGAGGGGAACAGACAGACAAACTTTTCTCAGATTGCTGTGTAATATGAGGTAATGCTTTGCATTACTAGCTTTACAGCAATACTTTAAAATAAGATTAATTCACTGGTGCACCAAAACGAAAGCTGGGCAGACGGTACAGACCAGGTTTCACAGCATGCGTGTGGGAAAGTTTGGCAGCTCGAACCAACATTCAGCACATCTAAGGCTTCAAACTGCTTCACTCGTTGCCAGAAACCTGCTGAGCATTCCACTGAGCTAAATTCACCTCAACAAATTAAGCATTAATTCTGAGAAAGCTTATCACAGCATGACCTCAACATAAGTTATTAGTATAGCACACAAACGGGAATACTTCTGGAGACATGCCGTCATTTCAGGGATCATTTTTCCAGTGTTGCAGGACCTACAGGGGACTGGCACGCACACGACAGGGCTGCTCATCGATTAAAGCCAAGCACTCATTAGAAAGCATGACACCACGTTTATCATTCATATCCGGGATCCAACAAATACTGGTAGATATTTACTAAACCATGCTGATGTGTTGCTGGAGGTTTTGCTGGTATGTTTCAATGGTCTTACACACCAAAGCTTATGTTAACGCTGTTTTATCAAATATGCAAACAAGCATATTATTAAAATCATCTGATTTAAAAAAAAAAGTGTGCATCATTGCAAATGTTAATTTATAGATGTGACATTTTGCAAAAAGGATCTAATGTTGACAGTGAAATATTGTTGTACTTTGATATTAAACATTCTCAAAGTATGACAATCCTATGTCTGTGCAAGTAGAAATGAAATCAGAGGGCCGATGCATACCATGTTCACTCTGCACAACACAACGTAAATGCACATATGTCTGTAATGGTATTTTTTACTGCGTACGATGTCATCATTTGACTACTTTGTGACATCATTTTGAAGGCATTCATACCAGTCAATCAAATATATATATGGTGACCAATATATTCAATTTATTTAATTTATACAGTGCCAAATCACAACAAAGCTGCCTCAAGGCGCTTCACACGTCTAACCTTACTAACCCTGAGAGCAGGGATATTCAACTTGTTCCAGAAAGGGCCAAGAGGGTACAGATTTTCTTGGCACCCACTCCAGCAGGTGATTTCACTAATTAAGATGTTAATGTTTTCAGTGATTAAGATGTTAAACAGTGAAATCACATGGTGGAGTGGGTGGCTGCAAAGAAAACCTACACCCTCTTGGCCCTTTTTGGAATGATTTGAATAACCCTGACCTAGAGCACGAACGCAGGTGACATAAGGAAAAACAGTGGTAAGGAAAAAACTCCCTTTGATGATACTGAGGAAGAAACCTCAAGCAGACCAGACTCAAAGGGGTGACCCACTGATTAGGCCATTCTAACAATTACAAGGTTTTGCAAAGCTGAAGAAACAGAAAAAAGAAAATCAAACAACATAATAAAACAAAGGAGATGAGAAGTCCACACAGGTGTCAGCACCACAGGCAGGGATTATCCATGCCGTGAGTGGGCCTGACCCCACAACGGTTTTCCTTTCCAGACATCTAGCCTTATGCTTGAGGCCACATAAGTAATCACCGAACCACAGGGACTGTGTTTTGGGGTTAGCATGGTTTTAATATAGGTGGAGCAATCACATTGAGTGTGGTTTTGAGCGCTGAGTTTAAGCTCTCCAAAAGACAGTCCACTGAATGGTCATTTTCCAAAAGTGACACTAAGATGGCTCTGACTTCAATTGTACTTGAAGAGTTGATGTGTCGCCGCAATGATGAATAAGGTTCTTGTTCTAGTAAACATGGCAATGAGACTGTAAACTTAAGTGAGTGATCGGAGACCACCGACACAAGGAGCTTGATGTCAATATCTGTGACAGCGATACCACAAACGAGGACCAAATCTGGGGTATTTTCTCTGTGTGTCGACCCCTGAATGTATTGCTGGAATCCTAATACTTCCACATTGTCCATAAATGATTTGCAGAGTGGTCAGAAGCCTTATTTATGTGAATGTTGAAGTCACCAACAATCAGAATGTTTATTTTATTTTTTTTCACGGGTTGCCAAGTTAGAAAGAACTCGCCAAATTCATCTAAGAATTCAGAGCATAGGCCCAGGGGCCTATGTACGGTGACAAAATAGCAATATGTGCTTTAGATCATCCTTCTAAAAGGTTTTTGGACCTAATTGGACATATCAAAGTAACATCCCGACCAAGTCTGAAGGAAATCCATACTGCCGTTTTTGAGTTATCTTCTCTACAGACAAACACACCCACCAGGGAAAGCAATGCACTGATAGTGCCTCTTCACCAATATACAGAGTAACTACACTGCCGTTATCCAAATTGGGGTCAGAAGGGTGAAGGGGCTTAGCAGGTACTTTCTATTTAAAGTGAAAGGCACCAAAACACTTTTTTTATTTTATTGTATTTTAGCTGTTAAGGACTGTTTTGGACACGTCAAGCAAAAAGCCTGCAGCTGTTTGAGGTAGCAGAAGAAGACCAGTTGTGTGCCCAGGTGGTTGTCATTGAGAGACAAAGGTGGTTCCATGGTGTGGTGGATGTGGCAAGGAATGGTACTAAAGCATGCGCCCAGTCTTAACTTGTCTTGCTACTTGTATGAAGACAATGTGAGAAATGGAAGGCAAAACCATAAATGCGTTGGTTGGATATGACAAATTACACCTGCAATGCCCTCTGCACTACTTTGGAGGACCTTAGAAAGTTTTTGGTCCAGGTTGCCTCAAGTGTCAAAAATCCCAAAAGACATCACTTGCATTTAACAACACTTGCATTATACAATATGCTGTGAATGTGGCATGTTGGTGTGTGGTGTACCTTTAAGGTAGAGTGGGGGCGGCACCAACATGGCCTTGAAAGCTGGAGCATGCACACTGCGCATTCATACATACACCACCTGGAGTGGGTTCTGGGTGGCGGTGAGCTGTGCGCTCGTGTGTGACTCTATTTGAGTGAGTTCTACTCCAAACGCTGCGTGTTCCGGGCAGTGGTCTGGTCTGTGTGGGGGTTTTCTTCCTGGTTGTCGAAGGTGCATCCAGTCAAGTTTTGTAGAACTTCTTTTAACCAGTGTAAATTAATATACCTTTTGATAACACAACTCTCTTTATTTCACAAATCTAGCTCAGCCTTTTTGGGATAATTTAAATTTGAAGGGTCCCGGGGCCATATCCCCGGGTGACATTGTTGGTCTTTTTCCAAATTAAATAACATTTCCCTCTCAATCATAATCAGAACCACTCCACTTTGCCACACAAGTAATCCTAAACTGCAAGAACACTTTGACAAATGCACTGGATTACACTGCACAACACTGCATACTTTTAAAAGTTTGGGAAAATGTGATATGAGTTGATTTTGGGCTTTGTACAAACTGCCAGTAACAATCAGGTTTATGTGCAAATCTGATTCCACGTTGGATGTCTCAACAGTCAAAAGTTGCATGGAATCTGTTTTTTTCCCCTCTTCTTCCAAGCCACATAGTGTGGAGTATAAATAATTAGCAAAGATAAATTATGTGGAAAATTGAACAGCAATGCAACAGCTGCCTTAACTGCTATGTGTATGTCATGTATGTGTGACATGATGCTTTCAGGCTTAATAATTCACAGATGCATTCTGGGTCAGTCTTGCTTTAAACACATGTTGTGAGTGGGTGTCATACCACTGTTATGTAAAAGTGTAGTGAGACAGAGATATTTTTTATTTTTTTCATTTAAATATGCACTGCTGGGATAGTCTCCAGCCCCCAATGACAATTAATTGGAGTAAGCGGTTGAAGATGAGTGAGTGGGTGAGTATGCAACTCCACACTCTCTTCCAGGTTTTTCCACATGCTCTGCGGGTGCTACATAAATACTACAGCAACCGATGGGGATTAGACTTAAAATGAGGATTGCCACACATACACACAGATCGTATCTGGTCACTTCAATCTGTGAGCTCAGATTTGAAACAGACTGTCAATAAATATTTGACCTGGCAGCCTGAACAAAGCCATGACGTTATAGCAAAGTTACACTATTGATATTTTTGAGCAGTCTGCAGAAAAAGGATTTCGCTCATGTGATGTGATTCTCAAAGCAGAGTAGCTCAATCAGTGTTTAGATTGCTGAGATTGACATTTCATTAGCTGTCATAGACATCGCGACTGATTTGTGTGCTTTAGTATCCATTCATTTACCACACAGGCAATGTTTGGTAAATGAATGGATTTAGCAAAAATAAATAGCACTCTTATCATTTTTAGCTTTGTGTACATCAGATCTCTGTTTGTGATATCAGTCATCTTAAATGAGATCTTTTCTGAATGCAGAATGAATATAGCTGTAGTGACATTACCATCCAAAAACAAGAGGACAAAATGTAGGCTGTATTTCTATTCATATAGCATAAATTTTTCTCTGTAAAAGTGACAACCAGAGAGGTCACTTGCAAACAGTCTGTCCTCTAGCAAAAGCATGTCCCAGCTCCACTTGGACTGGAGCAGCCTTCAACCCAGTGGCAACATGACACCAAAGACTCTGTGATGAGCACACAACCAGCTTCCCAGATTATGCAACCTCTGTCAGTTCGGTCCTGTAGAGGCTGCTATATGAAATACATGACAAAATGTAAAGAACAAAAAGAAAGCCAGACAAAAACAAAACAAAACAAAAAAATCTTGAAGGGCCAAAGTAAATCATAAATGCTGCGCGTCTACATGCAGGTAAATGGTGATGACTGTTAAGAGGCTGGTGAGTGTATTACAACCATCAGACTGGTGAGGGGAAAAAAAAACATTTTCTTTAAAGCTACAGTGTCTAGAACTGAGGGAATATAGAACTCATAGTCATCTGTTCATTTCTGTATAATTACCTGCAACAACAAGTTGATGTGTTTTTGTAAGTTTAGACGAGACCTTCATATGTACATGTAAAAGGACCCCCCATTGAGGCTGCCATGTTACTACAGTAGCTCTAAAAGACGCAATTACTCCACCTTTCACATTTTGTAGTACAGCTGGAAGAATAAACAATAAGAGGAATCTGTGCTAGTGTCGTCTAACCCTGTGGTCACCACTGATATACTAGATTGGGTCGAGCCTGCCCCTGAGCAGATTGCAGCCCTGCCATCTTGAAAGGCTGAAGCATTGCAGCTGTCGATTCTGTGGCCGACCTCTCCGCCGTTATTGACATTTACAAGATGTGAAAACTTGTGCTTAGGTCAATTCAGATACGCACAGTCAATTTATGAAGTCAGATTTAACTGCTGATCTCCCTTTGTTCAAATTTTTCAATACTTTAAAAATCCTGACGAAGCGCCAGCTGCAGGAATGAAGCTGCGTGAAGGTTAAACGATGCTAGTGAAAGTCAACGAAAGTCCAGATTTCTTGTTTCGTTAGTGCTTCGTTGCCCTTCGTTAGGTGCCATGTGACTGGGCCATAAGGCTGCGAATGGAGTGTAAAGTGGAGCTCCTGTCAATAGAAAACTTGTGTCATCAGTCCTCCTTTTTTTTCTGTGCTTTGACAGCCAAGGATTAGAACTAAATCAGGTGCGGAAGAGGCAAAACAGGTGGTAAAGCCAGAGCCAAGGTGACAACTCATTCCTCTGTGGTGGATTGCAGTTTCCAGTTAGCTGTGTCCACCGGGACACACGAGTGGGGAGGCAGGGGGGGGGCTGTGCAGGACATGTGGGTGCCAGAGCCCCCATTTACGTGGCGGCTGTGCTCAAATGTTTGATTGCTGGGATCGTCGCGCTGCCCAGGGGCACTGCTCGGGACAGTGGGAAGACTCATATCATTCCCCGTCACCTGCAGCTGGCTGTCCGCAACAACGAAGAGCTCATGAGCAGAGTTGTTGGCCAGTTCAGGGATATCTGTGGTCAGGTGCTCGAGCAGTGAGCACGGCCACCCGGTGGGCGGGGGCTCTGACACCCATGTGCTCCGCGTGGGTGCCCTTCTTCTGCAGGCAGTGGGCACGGTCGGCTGGGGGTTGTGGTCCAGCATGGAATGATTTTGCTCTAATCCTTCACTGTCAAAGCACAGAGAGAGAGGAAAAAAGAGGAATGGTGAATGGTGTAATCAGTTTCTGCTGGGTCACACTAACAATGCAACTGACAAACGCACATGCAGATGAGTTCAAGGACATTTGATTTTTCAAATAACAGGAGTGCCTGGTGTAAAGATGACAACTAAATCAGTTGGAATCTAGTGACAATCCTTGCCATGTGCTGGGCATTGATTTGTTCCAGATCTAAGGGCCCCTTCACACATAGTATGATTACGTGCAAATCTGGGTGACTCACGGCGGAACAGCTCATATGAGTGAACCACGAAAACATTGAGCCAACGGGCAGGTGTGCACAATCCCGGTGCAACAGTGTCATGCAAGCAGGAACACAGTGCGAGCAGCTGGGACGTGGTGCACCACATCGCGCCACTGATGTGGAGAACAATAAAATAAAAACCAGCTGTATATTTAGTGAATATCACTGGGTTGATATAAATAATACATAAAAGGGGATGCAATACAGAATCTCATGGTTAAAAAAGCCTGGTTAAATAATAAAAAAAATGGCACTCACGATATTCAAACCTGTAAGGTGTGATAACCAGGCGGAAACTTTACCACTGTGCTACCATCGCTGGCCTGTAATCAGAACGGAAAAATGAAATCAACAATGACACAAAGGAGGTGTGCTGTGTGTGGCCGCTGCAGACCGGAGCAAAGGCGAAAGATGTTTTATATATTTCCACGCAAGGACAGCAGGCAGAGACACTCACCTCAAGGAGGAATGTTGTAAGTTCATGTCCTTCCAAACACGGAACATGATCTCAAGCTGGGACATCCAAAAGCATAGATCTTTACAGCCGCAGCTATGGGCGGACACCCCCCCCCCCATCCATTCAGCGCCCAGACCAACATGTCACTCTTTGTGTTATGTGGTCATTCATTTTTGTTATTTGTTATGTAATTGTAAATGTAGGTATTGGTGTAATTATTTATATAACTGTCCTGGCAGTGGATTCTGCATTTGTAATGTGTGCACTGAGCTGTCATCCAGCTGTCAGTGTGTTGTGATCAGCTGACAGGCGCCTCCACGTGCTGTGTGCAATCAGACCTTGCTGTCCGGTCCCCATGTGATCAGATCTGTACCTACATATAAGCATTAAGCATTGTATGGAAGTGTGCCCCCCCCCCCGCCATGCGATATGTGTTGGGGGAGCGAGGGGAGCACGACACACGCACACACATGCGAGACACATGCACCACGTGTGTGGCTTTTTGCAACTCCACAGTCGTGTGGGCACTTAGACAAAGACACCTCCAATTTGTGACTTGGTGTGACCTGCAATCAAGTCTAGACAATATTTGTGGATGTGCTGTGCATTGCAGCATTCAGGACCTCCATAGAGGTGTTTTGTCTATGGAATAGCAACAGCCCAGGCTGCTCTGTGAATCATTCTTACAGTGCATTTGGACAGTATTCACAGTACTTCACTTTTTCCATAAGTTATGTTACAACTGTAAGCAAGGTTTATGTATTATTGTAAGTTTTGAATGATAGGTTAAAGCACAAAATGTCCAATTTACTGGTTATTGTCAAATAGAACTGGAGTGACCAAACAAGGCAAACAATAATAATAATAATTTATTACCAATTTTACAACGTAAAAAAAAGAAATCTTAAAATACAATTCTTAAAAGAGAAAAAAATATTAAAAAACAACTTCCAGCAGAGCCAACCAATCCGGACCCAACCAAACATCCACCAATCCGCGGACGTTTTCCCACTGTCAGCTTAGGGGCGTGTCCTTCTCTCCTCCAACGTGGCACGACACACTCTCTCAGCCGAGGGAAGGCTCCTCCCCGGCTGTGGCACGTAACGCCCCTCGTCGCTCGTCTCTCCTCCTGGCGTCTCTCTCCGTCACCTCGCCTTCCGTGCACCTACACACACACACACCCAGGCCAGCGAGCACACAACTCCGTCCTCGCGGGAAACTCCAACTTTCTGCTTAAAAAGCACCACCTCACAAACACATGAGAGCGTACTCACAGACACGGCAGGGTTCTCCCCTGCTGCTGCGGATAATCCACGTTTATGGCGTTTCTCCGGCGCGAGCGTTCAGCTGGAACCAGTAACATCAACGTCAACACGACTCCCGTTATCCAGTCGCTCTCCTCACCAGCTGCTCTTCATGCCTTCCGCCACCAGATCCTTTCCTCTCCGTGAAGTGAAGTGGAATGAAGTGAAGTCCTCCCCTCACACTACAAAACCCCTTTTTGTATCCACCACTTCACACTCCAGGTGAGCTGATTGCAAAGATCCAAAAGAAATCAGGTGCGCCCACAGTTACCATAGCAACCATCAAGGAGCGGCACTCCAAAATCCAACCAGCAAATAAACTTCCCCAAAGGCTGGATTACACAACCTTATTCCAAAATGTATGAAATTCATTTTTTTCCTCAAAATTATACACACACTGGGCCTCATGTATCAATGTTGCGCACTTGTGGCGTAAATTTACCGCGTAAACTTGAAATACACCAAAGTCTCCGTGACATGTATCAAGCAGTATAATGGCACTGTTTATCATGTTGATCATCTTCATTTTTATGTGGATTCCAGCGCTGGTTCATTTTGGTGTGTAATTTACGCCACCTCTCGACCTGGTGTATATTTTCAGCGCAGCGTACGCCAACGACCACATTGATAAATGCCAAGTAGCGCAGCCGTTTTGGCGTACACCCAAATATCGTTGTACGCAACGTTGATACATGAGGCCCAATGCCCCAAAATGGCAATGTGAAAAAAGTTTTTTTGAAAGTATTGATTTTTATCTTTCAGCGTGGCAATGACCCTAAGCACACAGCCAAGATATCAAAGGAATGCCTTCAGGACAACTCTGTGAATGTCCTTGAGTGGCCCAGCCAGAGCCCAGACCCGAATCCAATTGAACATCTCTTGAGAGATTTGAAAATGGCTGTGCACCAACGCTTTCCATCCAACCTGATGGCACTTGAGAGGTGCTGCAAAGAGGAATAGGAAAAACTGCCCAAAGATAGGTGCACCAATCTTGTGGCATCATATTCAAGAAGGTTTGAGGCTGTAATTGCTGCCAAAGGTGCATCAACAAAGTATTGAGCAAAGGTTGTGAAAACTTATGTACATGTGATTTCTTAGTTTTATATTTTCAATAAATTTGCTAAAAAAATTCATGTTGTCAAAACGGGCTGTTATGAGTAGAATTTTGAGGGGGAAAATTATGAAATATGGCTGTGACCTAACAAACTGTAGAAAAAGTGAAGTGCGGTGAATACATTCCGGATGCGCTGTACCTACCAAAAGTGTTGAACTATCTCGTGCAAGCGGGTCATATGTAAGTTTTTCCAGACTGTTAAAGATTTTATATATATATATATTTTTATCACTGTTAAACATTTGTTCCTTTGTCTTTGTTCTGATGAAATGTTATTGAGCTGTTTTGCACCTGTCTTAATGTAACCCTGAGAATGTACTTGTTATTATTACACTGATAGCACAACTTTGTTTCTGTAGCCACTAACGACTGGGAGTGAAGAGATGGAGGTTATTTTGACCTTATGCTGTACAAATGCTTACTGTTTTGAACAGGACACTCCAAGCTTTTGCAGAACAGATGATAAGTGCAAACAGAGGAGCCTGCAAGAACGAGATGTGCTGACCTTCAAAGATATGATTAAACAAAAGGAACCGTTTCTCCACACAGCTGTAACCATTAGTATACGTGCCATGAGATGTTTTGTTTTACGGGAAGAAACTTGTCTTGCGATGCTCCCCCCCACCCTTAGGACAAGTTTCACAATGTGGGTAGGGCTTTCTCCTAATAAAAAGAGTGAGCATGCGCAGCAGTCCTCAGTGCTTTCAGTGGTACTACGTGTACGGACTGTCTGCACTCCTCGCGAGCTAAATTTGACTTTCTGTCTCACTGGTGTTTCTTGACTCTGTTTGTCTTGTTAAAGGTTTTAAGAATGTTTGGAGGAGAAAATACCCAATACAGACTTTCAGTCCTTCAGCAATGGGGCAACTCTATGTTCTGGAAAATGCAACATATTATTGTAATCTTGCAAGTGAAATTCTCTCATGATGTGTGTAACAAGTATCCATTTGATGGAAAGCCCTCCCAGTGGTACCCAAGGATACCCCAGACAGATCCGGTAAAGACATACCCAGTCACTGTCTTAGCTCACTGATTATAGTCCATGCCTGGGACTTCAAACATCAGCATATTGGACCCTTGAACCCATTCACTTTGTTTTCTTGCAGATACCTACAATACCAGAGTGACTTTGGAAGCTCTTGAAAGGAGTCTTTAAAACTTACAGGCTTAGCTCCATGAGACATGAATATCCCTCCTGAGGTAAAAGAATCCCTGAATGAGCTTGACAATTTCCTCACATACAGACACAGTACTGATGACTGTGCCAAAAAAAAAAAAATAGTTAAATGAATAGCTGAAAGCTTGGTTCTTGGTTGTCATCCAGGATGCTCTCAAGCTGAGACACTTAATCCTCAATTGACTACAAGACTGTCCAAATTACCTTTCAGCCACTGGTCAGATACTGTTCCTCTAAGTGTGTGTGTGTGTGTCCGAACCTGTCAACTCCAAAAATAACTGGTTGTGTCAAGCCCCTCCATAATTGGGACTAATTTAAGCATGTCCATTATAATCAAAATCTGTTTTATGTATAAAACGGATAAAATCCATTATATATATAAAATGGACAAAATCCATTGTATGTATTAATCAATCAACCTCCAAACCAACAATATGGTACGTACAATTTCCTCCATAAATTGTAGCATTTGTCAGTCTGGCAGAAAAGTCCACAAATATATTTAATCCATGATCAAAATGTAATCAGCGGGCACACTGCAAAAACTTTTAAAATATGATGGGAAAAGAAGGAGTGAAAACGTAAAAGTGAGAAATCGCAGCCCTTTGCGGTCTCCAATTTAACAGGTGCACTGTGTCGCAGCCATGCATGGGGCTGTGATGTAAGTCGGTTTGGTTCATCACAGCCAAAGATATGTGTAAAAGTTAACACCATATTACAGCAGAGGCAGCATTTTGTTAATAATTTTGTTGACTTACACCCTGCCTCATTTAGGTCACGTGTCTGGGCACGGTTTGAAAAACATAAATGGACGGTCTTTTAAACATGGAAATATGGTACCCACTTGCCTCAAATCGGCGAGTGTCAGAACTTTATTTCATATGTCCGTTACTGGGTACGTCCAGACTGCTCTGTCCGGTACTTGCAAGGGGTTTTTAATGAAAAACCATTACAATGGGGCGGGACGTTTTGTCCAATGTGAGCAAAAATCTGTTATAAATAAAAAATGCATTATATGTGTTGGAAAATCATACAAAAGCATTGAGACTTTTGCTTTTGTCTGGTGAGTGCGAGTATCTGGTGTATACAATAATGGTTGAGGAAAGTCACCTGAAAATGTTTAAGACATTTCTAAAGTGTGAAGATGAACCCCATAGTGGGGGAGAAAAACATTCTTCATTTTTAGGGGTCTAAGTCCCATGGGGCAGGACTGGGAACCGTTTTTCATTCTGTTTTGTTTTGGGGTTTCTTTCCCCCCTATTACCCCCCCCCCACACACACACACACACACACACACACATACACTCTAAATGCAAGCCTCGAGTTGAGACCATACAAGCTGTGGAGATGACACTTTCAGAACCAGTACAAAACCCTGCACATTACTTGGACACAAACAAAAATTGAAACACATCTTCCTATAAGGGACATTCAAATGCATTATATGGACACATTCACCAGCTTCAGCTGAATCTCATGAGCTTCTAATTTCAGGCTGAGAGTTTTTGAACAAATTCACAAAATATGAAAGCATACTCTGAGACACAGCCCAGACCATAACGCTTATCAACTTTGCACATCGATTTTACAAACATTAATTATTAAAATCAACTCGATGGTCTCAAACCTATCAGAGAAATAAAAGAAGAAATTCCTATTACAAACGCCTAACACAGGAAGTTGGACTTTTCTTAGGGCCCCTTCACACATAGTACGAATAAGTACAAATCAGGGCGAATCACAGTGGAACAGCTCTTATGAGTGAACCACGAAAACATCGAGCTGATGAGGACGCGTGAACAAACCTGAACGCAACAGTGTCATGCATGAGTGTGCACAAAACTGTCACAGTGGGAACACAATGCCAGGGGTTGGTAAGGTTAGACCTTAGTTGTGTGAAGCACCTTGAGGCAACTTTGTTGTGATTTGGCACACAAATGAATTGAAATTGAGCAACTGGAGCATGTGTAACCACATCGTGCAGCTGCTGTGAAAAGAAATACATGCTACCCAGTGGATTCGAACCTGCAGTTTACAAAAGCTCTGATTGCCAGGAAGAAACTTTACCACTGCGCTACCATCGCTGTCCTGTAAAAGGTGCAGAAAAATGTCTGAAATCAACAAGGACATAAACGTGTTTTTTAAAAAAAAGCAAAAAGCGTCCTGATAACTGACCAAACTGCATTTGTTATGGCATATTTCTGCTGATACATGACTGAAAGTGGTATATTTGTCGCACTGTTGGCTTGTCATATAGTCCTGTGGCATGTCCCTCACAGAACACACATGTCCTGTCAGAGAGACATGATATTCAGACCGCCTGCTGTGTGTCCACATAAACTGATGGTGCGTCTCAGCCAGGGCAGCCTGTCAATGTGCGCACCCTCCAGCCCATCGCAAAATCTATATATGTTTTTTGTGTATTTCCACGTGAGGACACCAAGCACACACACGTGCCTGTCTGTCAAAACATGGTAAGTGTTATGCAGCTGTGACTTCCAGGACCAGAGACAGCCAGTCATACCCCCTGTCTGGTCAGCGCACAGACCAAGGTGTCACTCTGTGATTCAGATGAGATGCGCCTTGCCTGTGGGGGGTGCGCAAACCACATGCATGCACATGTTGGGGGCAGAGTGGGGGGGAGCGCACAAAACACACATGTGTACTCGGTAACTCCACAGTCATGGGGGCACTTAGGCAAATTTCACCACCAGCTTGAAAGTGATCATCTGCTGACTGTTTTTGTGCTAATAGCACGAATGGCCACACATTTTCTAAATGCCAAGCGAGCGGTGTTAGTTGTTCATGTGTATCACCTGGAATCTGGCCGACACCTGCCGCGAGAGGGTTCGATAGGCTCTCACAGCGTACACTCTGTCTTTTAGCTGCTGGCATGCACAAATAGTTGTAGTGACAGGTGTACGAGCCGTTGGAGGCAGCTACGATTTTACACATATTGCATACGATTCCTGCTTCATGCGTGATTAATGCACAATTTGACTACATTTGTACTATGTGTGAAGGGGCCCTTAATAATGGTGACTCCAATCTAGATGAAACTGAGAAGTCTAATAAGTAATAGTTACTTATTTTTGCCCTGCATCATTATATTTCATTAAAAATTAGCTATTTTTTTCATTTCCTGTGTAAGCCCAATAGGGACAGCAATCGCTATGTCATTTCCACTTTAACATCATAGCAATGAGCCTAGATGAGTGCAAACAAAGCAGCGAGATTGTGCGGATTAACTTGTTGGGGATAGCATCCTATTTTCTATTTTCTGAGGGGCACAAGGTCATCAATCAAGCAGAGAAACACAAGCTCATCTTCTTTTAATCTTTTGAGATTCTACAAATTAATGGTATTTTGATATAAGCAGTGAATATCGTTGTCATGTTCCGATGTTTAACGCCCATGTAATTTTGTTTGTATCCAATATGGTGGATCTCCGTTGCAATAACTGGCACAGTAAGTCAGACTACTCTGCCCTGTGGACAGCAAAACATCTACAGACGCAGGACAAAACATTGCTTCTTGTGGTGGTATATGGTAGAAAAATGGAACATGTTTTATTTTAAACACACAACACATTCTGTGAAATATCTGAGACGGGAATCTTGAATCTTTCACCATATGCTTATTAGCATGCAGGTGTAATAGTAGCCGGCATTAGCATGCATTTTGGTCACATTAGAATGCCATCAAAATTGAAAAACAACATTTCTGTTTCTCTTTCTCGTTTTCTGGCTTTGCTGTAAATGTGACTTGTTTAACAGGGTACAATGTTTACGCTGAATGAATTTAGTTTGGATGCTGTTTGCTTTATGCTAGAGTCCCAGTGGCTCGAGCCCTGTGGGAGCCTGATAAATATTTCTGAAATGAATTCCTGTGCTGGTGTGCCTCTCGACTTCACAACGAATACCAATTAACAAAATATAAAATGTTGTCATCTACTTGTAGAATTATGACTTTCAGGAATAAGTATGCTGCCAGTCTGTCCAGTGAGGTGTTGTACCTTCTGATGTCAATCAAGGCACCAAAAGCATGGGTTGATTACTTCAGACATTTTGACAGAAGTCCCCCCGGGAGTCTTTTTGTTCCGTCTCTGGCACTACAATGCTGCATTTTTCAGAAAACCAACCGCTTCTGTGACAGTTAAATCAGAGGACCTTCATTTTGTCTTAAAGGGATGGAATGCAGAAATAAAATCTGAGCTCAGAAGAGGACAGAAAAAAGTTTCAGTCCAGCAGCAGCAGCACTTCCACGACATTTTCAAAAGACCTTTCTTAAAACTGGTCTTGCCCCAATTTTATAGCTTGAGAGAGAGTTCACTCACTGTCTTGCCCAAGACTCAAATTACAAATTGTGTGGCCACAGTGCGCAGCTGTTGTGAAAAAAGAAAAAAAAAAAAATACATGCCACCCATGGTATTGGAACCTGCACTTTCCAAAAGCTCTGATTGCCAGCCAGAAATGTTACCACTGAGCTACCAGTGGTATCCTGTAAAAGGTGCGAGAAAATGCCTGATATCAAGAAGGACATGTACGTATTTAAAAAAACAATGAAACCACAAACCATATAAAAACACCACATTTTGTTGAATCCCTCTTATCACGGGGGCAATACAAATATGATCCGTCTATTCCTCTGTAGATGACCCATGGTCACAGATGTACATTCATGAAATAATATGAATGAGAAGCAGGGCCCTCTTATCATGTCCACATCTGCTGGCGGCGTGTCCTGCCTGACATGCATGTATTCTGGACGGCGCACTGCAGGACAGACATCATGTCATGTGGAACAGCACTCACGTGGGTGACGTGACATTCAGATCACCCGCTGCATGTTATGATCTGATGGTCCATATCACCTGGGGTAGCCTGTCAATGTGCACGGCGTGCGCATGCTTGCTGCAGCCAATTGCAATAGCAATATATGTTTTTATGTATGCCCACATGAGGACAGCAAGCAGACACACGCACATCACAGTGGACAGTTGTTAGTTCATGTCCGTCCAAACACGGTACGTGTTCCCCAGCCGTGACGTCCAGATCCACAGATCTCCACAGCCACTGCTGGCAGTGGCCACACCTCCTGTCAGTTGAGTGCACACACTGTGTCACTGTGTCTGTCTGCAAAGGCACACTTGTGGGAATACTTAGACAAATTTCAAATCCTGCTGGACAGTGATTGTCTGTTGACTGTTGTCATGCTAATAGAACATGTGACTATTCGCACTAAGTGTCAAACGAGCGGTGTAAGATGTTCGTGTGTGTCAGCTGGAATTTGGAATTTAATTTTGGGTCATGTTAGAATTTAGAATTTTAACGTGCATACTGACCATAAAGTAACAAAGGTACAGTAGAAAGGCATATGAAGTTGCTTGTGAACCCTTGTTGCTAATCACATGGTTGCGATGGTCGCTAAACTCGTGTTGCTTATTTCTGTTTTTTTTTTTTTGGCATTTTAAAATGTTCAGTAATGTGAAATACCAACTCCATTTCAGTTGTTGGCACGGCCCTAAGAAACAGATAAATGGCTGAAACCACATTCTATCTGCTAGGGTCAAATTATCCCATTAATTACTTATGACTTATCACTGTACATATGTGAAACAGCTGGAGGCCATTACCACTGTGTTGATAATTACCATTATCAGTGGTAATATTATCATTATTATTAGGCAATTACCACTTTGTTGATATTCCCCACTACTGACTACCCAGTAGTGGGGAATAAGTTTCATTACAGTAGAAGTCTTTCAGAAAGCGCTGTAACTAGGTTTAAGGATATGATTCCTTCTTTATGTTCTCCAATGCCATATACCAACACAGGGCAGAGTAGCTACCTAAACTCTGTGAGTGAGATAGATTATCTCGTCAGTAGTTTTATATCCTCATTGAGGACAACTTTGGATGCTGTAGCTCCTCTGAAGAAGAGAGCCTTAAATCAGAAGTGTCTGACTCCGTGGTATAACTCACAAACTCGCAGCTTAAAGCAGATAACCCGTAAGTTGGAGAGGAAATGGAGTCTCACTAATTTAGAAGATCTTCACTTAGCCTGGAAAAAGAGTCTGTTGCTCTATAAAAAAGCCCTCCGTAAAGCTAGGACATCTTACTACTCATCACTAACTGAAGAAAATAAGAACAACCCCAGGTTTCTTTTCAGCACTGTAGCCAGGCTGACAAAGAGTCAGAGCTCTATTGAGCCGAGTATTCCTTTAACTTTAACTAGTAATGACTTCATGACTTTCTTTGCTAATAAAATTTTAACTATTAGAGAAAAAATTACTCATAACCATCCCAAAGACATATCGTTATCTTTGGCTGCTTTCAGTGATGCCGGTATTTGGTTAGACTCTTTCGCTCCGATTGTTCTGTCTGAGTTATTTTCATTAGTTACTTCCTCCAAACCATCAACATGTCTATTAGACCCCATTCCTACCAGGCTGCTCAAGGAAGCCCTACCATTAATTAATGCTTCGATCTTAAATATGATCAATCTGTCTTTATTAGTTGGCTATGTACCACAGGCTTTTAAGGTGGCAGTAATTAAACCATTACTTAAAAAGCCATCACTTGACCCAGCTATCTTAGCTAATTATAGGCCAATCTCCAACCTTCCTTTTCTCTCAAAAATTTGTGAAAGGGTAGTTGTAAAACAGCTAACTGATCATCTGCAGAGGAATGGTCTATTTGAAGAGTTTCAGTCAGGGTTTAGAATTCATCATAGTACAGAAACAGCATTAGTGAAGGTTACAAATGATCTTCTTATGGCCTCAGACAGTGGATTCATCTCTGTGCTTGTTCTGTTAGACCTCAGTGCTGCTTTTGATACTGTTGACCATAAAATTTTATTACAGAGATTAGAGCATGCCATAGGTATTAAAGGCACTGCGCTACGGTGGTTTGAATCATATTTATCTAATAGATTACAATTTGTTCATGTAAATGGGGAATCTTCTTCACAGACTAAGGTTAATTATGGAGTTCCACAAGGTTCTGTGCTAGGACGAATTTTATTCACTTTATACATGGTTCCCTTAGGCAGTATTATTAGACAGCATTGCTTAAATTTTCATTGTTACGCAGATACCCAGCTTTATCTATCCATGAAGCCAGAGGACACACACCAATTAGCTAAACTGCAGGATTGTCTTACAGACATAAAGACATGGATGACCTCTAATTTCCTGCTTTTAAACTCAGATAAAACTGAAGTTATTGTACTTGGCCCCACAAATCTTAGAAACATGGTGTCTAACCAGATCCTTACTCTGGATGGCATTACCCTGACCTCTAGTAATACTGTGAGAAATCTTGGAGTCATTTTTGATCAGGATATGTCATTCAATGCGCATATTAAACAAATATGTAGGACTGCTTTTTTGCATTTGCGCAATATCTCTAAAATTAGAAAGGTCTTGTCTCAGAGTGATGCTGAAAAACTAATTCATGCATTTATTTCCTCTAGGCTGGACTATTGTAATTCATTATTATCAGGTTGTCCTAAAAGTTCCCTGAAAAGCCTTCAGTTAATTCAAAATGCTGCAGCTAGAGTACTGACAGGGACTAGAAGGAGAGAGCATATCTCACCCATATTGGCCTCTCTTCATTGGCTTCCTGTTCATTCTAGAATAGAATTTAAAATTCTTCTTCTTACTTATAAGGTTTTGAATAATCAGGTCCCATCTTATCTTAGGGACCTCATAGTACCATATCACCCCAATAGAGTGCTTCGCTCTCAGACTGCAGGCTTACTTGTAGTTCCTAGGGTTTGTAAGAGTAGAATGGGAGGCAGAGCCTTCAGCTTTCAGGCTCATCTCCTGTGGAACCAGCTCCCAATTCAGATAAGGGAGACAGACACCCTCTCTACTTTTAAGATTACGCTTAAAACTTTCCTTTTTGCTAAAGCTTATAGTTAGGGCTGGATCAGGTGATCCTGAACCATCCCTTAGTTATGCTGCTATAGACTTAGACTGCTGGGGGGTTCCCATGATGCACTGAGTGTTTCTTTCTCTTTTTGCTCTGTATGCACCACTCTGCATTTAATCATTAGTGATTGATCTCTGCTCCCCTCCACAGCATGTCTTTGTCCTGGTTCTCTCCCTCAGCCCCAACCAGTCCCAGCAGAAGAATGCCCCTCCCTGAGCCTGGTTCTGCTGGAGGTTTCTTCCTGTTAAAAGGGAGTTTTTCCTTCCCACTGTCGCCAAGTGCTTGCTCACAGGGGGTTGTTTTGACAGTTAGGGTTTTTCTGTAATTATTCTATGGCTTTGCCTTGCAATATGAAGCGCCTTGGGGCAACTGTTTGTTGTGATTTGGCGCTATATAAATGAAATTGATTTGATTTGATAATAATAACAATCCTAAAGAGCGTGCAGCTGCATTCAAGTTGTGTATGTGTGAGGGATTTTTTTCCTACAAACACAATGAAAAGCGAAACGTTTCCTGCCTCTGTGTTTTCCTCTTATCGCCGAACACAACAAGGCAGGTGACTCATTAACATTCCCTTGTCGCTGAGGGATTAAGAGCTTTGCAGTTTAAAAAACATTCCATAATCAAATTATTCAAATGACCCTTACCCAGATTCGACCTTCACAGTGACATTTCGGAGACAATTACATCAAGCAAGATGTGCCTGAAACCATATTAGAGGGGAAAAGAGAAGAAAAAGGCATGGGAGGCAAGAGGAGTAAAAGATAGCATGTAGTAAATGGATAAATGGGGATTAATTAAAAGTATTCCTCACAGATTTCTATTTTTTTTCCTGAGGAGTAGATAACACAGGGACTCATGCTGACAAACGGAGTATGATATGTTTTTTTTTAAGTATTACTTGGAGATTTTGTCTTCAGGCAGGGGTGGTGACCAAGTGGTTAGTGCACAAACCTCACCTCATTTCTCCATGTGGAGTTGCATCAGGAAGGGCAAAACATGGACCAATTCAACATGTAGCCACCTTGGATGCCAACATTTGAATTTACCAATGTGGGACACCCATGCATGGCTGCGAGCGCCAAGAGCATGAACCGTAATTAGTGCAGGACTACCCAAAAGCAAAATGCTGGACTACTGGGCATCCTGCACACGCCTATGCTGGACACGAGGGTAAATACTGGGACTGTCCCGCCCAATGCGGGATGGTTGGCAGCTCTGGGATTTGCTGAGGCAACTTTGAGTGAAAACAAGGGAGCAGCCAAACTTTTACTTTTACTTGGAGATATTGCTTTTAAAATGGGCTCACTGTGAGCCAGTAAAAATGAGACTTGACATATTAAGAAATCATTTCAAGTTTTTTTTTTTTGTTTTTTTTTTCCCTTCATTAATTCAGCAACCAGATATTTCTCTTTTGCACTGCTGGAGTAAAAAAGTGACCAGAGCAACTATGACTTCACTCATTAGGTTAATGAAGCATCTCTGATAGAGGTGGGCGATACCGGAAATTTTGATATTGACCCGATACCAAGTAAATACAGGCCCAGTATCGCGGATATTGATACTGATACCGATACTGATACCAATACTTTTTTATATTTAAGCTTCATAGACTCAAAGGGTCCAAAAGACCTAGGATAGAATTTCGCCAAACATTGTACGTGACAACAAAATGCATTATTATCAGAATCAACATTGTTGTTTAAAAAATATCACTCAACACAACTTAAAACAAAATCTCCTGAGGTAGAGGGCTGACAAACCACAATACAAGGGTGCGCTGCTCCATGTTGAGTGACACAGCGCAGCGCTGCTCTTACAGACAGAGAGTAGACTTTGATGAATCTGCGTGTGCAGCAGTCAGTGTGTGCGGGAGAGAAAAAAAGCTTGAGTATTGATCGTTTTACACGAGGATCATTCAATACCAATACCAGTGTTGGTATCGATATTAGGATCGATCCGCCCACCTCTAATCTCTGGGCGAAATCTTCCACCTGGCGGAAAGCAGCACACAGCACAATGCAAGTTGTAGTTTCCAGCTGATAGTTGTGGTTTTTATGTCCAACATGGGCATTGCATCAATAGTTAGCTGAATTGCACCGATGTGTGCAATAGGGCCACAACAGATCACAGAATTCATGATTTGTAATGGCTCGTGGAAAAGAAAATTATTTTAGATCACAGAGGGAAAAAAAAAGGGGGAAGACAAATATCACTTAGCTTTCTGAGTGGTGAACCACTTGAGAAAGTTTGATAAAAGGTGTTCTGCAACTTAGTAGACTCTGTCACCTCAGCCCCACCCACTTGGCTCAGTGGTCACAGGACATCACAGGGAAAATGAGGTGCATGCTTCATCCTCAACTCCTGATACTTCAGAGTAATTCTTTCCATTCTTAGACCTTGAAGTGCATCATGCCTGCAGCAGGCTGCCTTAAGCTGAGTGCAAGATGGCAGAGCCTGTCTGCATTTAACATGTTCTGTTCATATTCACACACATCTGCTTTAATTTCATTTCAACAACAATTCTGTACTTCACTGTTATGTAAGCTTTGCTATTACTCTGTGGTTTATATGCATGCCGAACTGTATGTCTGGGTGGTGGGGTGCATACATAAGGATTACAGATCAACAACGGTCCATTAAACCACTACTGTGCACCAATGGATATGTTGGAATAATGCAGTGGTGGGCACAGTTCAGCCAATCCGATAGCAGATAATTATCGAAGCTAATGTTTTTGCTAGCGGATTAGCTTTTCAGATAAGTTTTAAAACCATCATCGGACAAATTATCCACTGATAAATTTAGTTCCGATTAGTGTAGTGGATAAGAGAATATTTAGAGGGGAATCCTGCAAATGGTGAGAAAAGCATCAAATTCAGCAGAAATACTCCTCAGACAATCCTCTTTTGAAAAAAAACGATTGGCCACTTGAATTTTCAATCGGTGGTCAGGTAGGGGTCAATTGAAGAATTACACAGAGGTCAAAATTAAAAAGTGCTCCAATCATATTGAAAAATATTCCACATTATTTGCCTGATCATAAAGATTCCAAAAAGGTATAGTTTGGTCTATCTGTGACTGAATTCTATGGAGTTACGGGATAAAAACAGCAAGAATGGTGATAAAGGTCAGTTTCATTTTGTACAGGGGTCAAAAGTTAAAGTTGCTCCAATTTTGGTAAAAAGTGATGCAAATTACTAGTTGAGTTAACACGGTTTTAAAAAGGAATAGTTTGGACCATGTATCATCCTTACTTATCACGTTACGGGGTAACATATGTCACATGTCATAGAATCCAATAGACGTAGACCTTGTTTGACCTTTACTTTGCAGACCAAGCATTCAACACTGTCAACACTATTCCATTTATTACCTCCGCCAAGGAGGTTATGTTTTTGGTCCAGTTTGTTTGTTTGTTTGTCTGTTTGTCAGCAGGATAACTCAAAATGTTTTGAACAGATTTTGATGAACTTTTGTGGAGTGGTTGGAAATGACAAGAGGAACAAGTGATTAAATTTTAGTGGTGATCTGGATCACGATCCGGATCCAGGAATTTTTTTAAAGATTCTTCACCATTGCGGGATAGAGGGAATTTTGACATTCTAGTTTCTAACTCCACAAAAACAAGGCAGAAAGGCTTGAAAAAAATTAGGGTGTAACATAGTCAAATGTTCTATCAAACAACAAAGTTTGGTGATGATCGGATCTGGATTCCGGATCTGGTGATCCGGAATATGAAAAAATATAGGGAAAATAGAAAATGTGTCAGTGTGAGGTGACAAATGAAGCTAGAGATGTACAACTAACACCAAATTGTAGCTGAATCTGTACTGATTCAGTAGGGTGTGATCAGATTTGATGTAGCTTCAAATGTTATGGAGCTAGATCCAGAAGAAAACCGCCATTACCGAAAAATTGTTTTTATACAATAACCTTTCAACTAATAAAGACATAAAAGTGATTCCAAGTTCTAGTGGTATGTTTTCATGGTCAAGGATCTCAAATATAAAGGAAAGAAAAGTGTATGTATCATAGTTTTGGTTGTAACACTGAATTGTTGAATAGATCACTGTGCCAAGGAGGGAATCTCTTTAGGGTCAGTGACCCTATGGCCTTGTGTAGCACATGCAACACTTAAAAAATAGTTCTATTTCAGAATTTACTGTTATTTATTTAGAGAAGTGTTTCATCAATGTTAAAAAAATTCATATATTTGCAGTTTGGTTGAATAATAAATTGAATTTTGTCTCATTTGTTTTTGTCTATAAGCACATTCAATATCAATATCAGTGCTCAGATGACAGTAGCTTCTGGGAAAGGTGCAAGTTGCAATAAACTGTGATGCCAAGCACTAAGGATACATGCTATTCAGTCACAGCAGATGAAACTTTTTTACTAGCAATCATCATCGTTAGACTTTTTTAGGTTCAATGATTCCACGGCATGTAGATGTTATGGTGTCAGTGACCCCATGGCCTTGGCGGAGGTTTGCACTCTCTGAGTGCTTCTAGTTAATCCTATTAGCTCAACCAATAATTTGCATCACTGACCACCGATTGAAAAGTCAAGTGGCCAATCGTTTTTTTTTTTTTTTTTTTTTCAAAAGAGCAGTGTCTAAAGAGTATTTCTGCCGAATTTGATGCTTTTATCACTATTTGCATGATTGTTTCACTTATCTGCTGCACTAATAACTTTCAGCCTGATAACTTTTTTTTTTTTTTTTTTTTGCTGGTAAAGTGAGCAAACTTTAATGGTCAAAAACGTTTGTAAACCCTAAAATCAAACATTTTAGTCTGTCTGTTGTGTGTTTATTTATGGCAGACTGGCTGTTGTTTGCTGACGATGTCATCATTAAGCGCAAAACGTGATTGGCTGGTCGACGCAGGGAGCATTGTGTGTAGTGTAGTTCAGGTTCACTTTGGACATTACAGTGTTGTTGTCCCTTGAAAATCTGCTGCAAAACCCACCACACATCATGCAAAAAGAATTATATACATATCTAAAGGACACTGGATTAATTCATCGCATCTAAACAAATGACTATGGCTGCCAGGAGTTAAGGTTTTGTAAAATCTCAGCAATCAAACACCAGCCTGGTAGGTGGTGGTAAATCCACCGTAAGCTGGTGCCGTCCGCCATTGGATCTGCAAGAAAGAAAAAGAAGAAGAAGCCCGCTCTACACAAAAACGGACAAATTTTAATATCATTTTATTTTATTGCTTTGTGGTTGATGGTATCGCCAAGACTTGGTGGGAGAGAGGAGTGCTCACAGTGCAGCTGTGTACAGAGGGACATTTCTTTACCGTTTAGACCGTTTTGGATAATCTCAGTATGATTATTTTTTCAGATGAATCCCACTGAAACTAAGAATTCATATTTACTACAGTATATGTCTTTTACTCTGTCAATCAATGCATTAATGGATGTATTTCGGTTGTTTAAGCCATAGGGTTGAAAGCGTGTGAAAAAAGCAGCAGTTTTTAGCTTGTAAATGACGGTGTATCTAATATCGAGATAAACTGTGACTTCAAATACTGTGTTTTACTGCTTTTGAAAGATGATACAATGTTTGGGGTTTTATCTTTTTTATTCATTCATTTTTCATGCGTTCTTTTGTTTGTGATCTTTGAATTTACCCTGCAGCCCCTGCGGCGATTCAAGTGAAACTGGTTCATCAGAAGCCGACAGTGTAATCTGATGTGGTCGCATCCGAATCAATACTAAGTTATTGGTTATCTGTAATAAAGATACATTTTTTTAGCAGTTTATCGGTTTATCATCATATCAAGTGGCAGCAGGATACAACTGTGCAATAAAACAAAAACGTAGACTGCTGATAATACATGATTTAAATGCCTGACAATCTGTGCTTTGATACAAAATCCAGTCATCAGAGAACAGACTGCACAAAGCATCGTGCACGACAGCATATGTCTGGAACTGAAGTGAACCATTTTTAACTTCCCTTAAAAGTGCTGCAGGCAATGGATTTCAGTCGAGTCAGGTGTGGAAGCTTGCTCGCATGCCATATGTTGTCACATCCACCCCACCATAGAAACACCTTGGAATGCAACTCCATAGGCAACCGGTCTATTTCTGAGTCACAGGAGTAGCCATCATCTATCAACTGCAACCAGGTTTTTTTTTGTTTTTTTTTAGATTTTGGTCTTTGCATACATTTTGGAATTTGTATGTGAGGTCAATCACAAAGGTAAGCTAAAATGGCTGTGCAATATTTTTTTTTTCACTTTTGAGTGCACCTTCTTAATAGCAGTGTGTAATCACTTGGCACACTTTTTTAAAATCCCTTGTTTATATATATATATATATATAATAAAATTTAACTATTAGAGAAAAAATTACTCATAACCATCCCAAAGACATATCGTTATCTTTGGCTGCTTTCAGTGATGCCGGTATTTGGTTAGACTCTTTCTCTCAGATTGTTCTGTCTGAGTTATTTTCATTAGTTACTTCATCCAAACCATCAACATGTCTATTAGACCCCATTCCTACCAGGCTGCTCAAGGAAGCCCTACCATTAATTAATGCTTCGATCTTAAATATGATCAATCTGTCTTTATTAATTGGCTATGTACCACAGGCTTTTAAGGCGGCAGTAATTAAACCATTACTTAAAAAGCCATCACTTGACCCAGCTATCTTAGCTAATTATAGGCCAATCCCCAACCTTCCTTTTCTCTCAAAAATTTGTGAAAGGGTAGTTGTAAAACAGCTAACTGATCATCTGCAGAGGAATGGTCTATTTGAAGAGTTTCAGTCAGGGTTTAGAATTCATCATAGTACAGAAACAGCATTAGTGAAGGTTAATTGCAAAGTTTACATACACTCACCAAAATATAAACGCAACACTTTTGGTTTTGCTCCCATTTTGTATGAGATGAACTCAAAGATCTAAAACTTTTTCCAAATACACAATATCACCATTTCCCTCAAATATTGCTCACAAACCAGTCTAAATCTGTGATAGTGAGCACTTCTCCTTTGCTGAGATAATCCATCCCACCTCACAGGTGTGCCATATCAAGATGCTGATTAGACACCATGATTAGTGCACAGGTGTGCCTTAGACTGCCCACAATAAAAGGCCACTCTGAAAGGTGCCGTTTTATCACACAGCACAATGCCACAGATGTCGCAAGATTTGAGGGAGCGTGCAATTGGCATGCTGACAGCAGGAATGTCAACCAGAGCTGATGCTCCTGTATTGAATGTTCATTTCTCTACCATAAGCCGTCTCCAAAGGCGTTTCAGAGAATTTGGCAGTACATCCAACCAGCTTCACAACCGCAGACCACACGTAACCACACCAGCGCAGGACCTCCACATCCAGCATGTTCACCTCCAAGATCGTCTGAGACCAGCCACTCGGACAGCTGCTGAAACAATCTGTTTGCATAACCAAAGAATTTCTGCACAAACTGTCAGAAACCGTCTCAGGGAAGCTCATCTGCATGCTCGTCGTCCTCATTGGGGTCTCGACCTGATTCCAGTTCGTCGTCGTAACCAACTTGAGTGGGCAAATGCTCACATTCGCTGGCGTTTGGCACGTTGGAGAGGTGTTCTCTTCACGGATGAATCCTGATTCACACTGTTCAGGGCAGATGGCAGACAGCGTGTGTGGCGTCTGATGTCAATGTTGTGGATCAAGTGGCCCATGGTGGCGGTGGGGCTATGGTATGGGTAGGCATCTGTTATGGACGAAGAACACAGGTGCATTTTATTGATGGCATTTTGAATGCACAGAGATACTGTGACGAGATCCTGAGGCCCATTGTTGTGCCATCCAAGAACATCACCTCATGTTGCAGCAGGATAATGCACGGCCCCATGTTGCAAGGATCTGTACACAATTCTTGGAAGCTGAAAATGTCCCAGTTCTTGCATGGCCGGCATACTCACCGGACATGTCACCCATTGAGCATGTTTGGGATGCTCTGGACCGGCGTATACGACAGTATGTACCAGTTCCTGCCAATATCCAGCAACTTTGCACAGCCATTGAAGAGGAGTGGACCAACATTCCACAGGCCACAATAGACAACCTGATCAACTCTATGCGAAGGAGATGTGTTGCACTGCATGAGGCAAATGGCGGTCATACCAGATACTGACTGGTATCCCCCCCCCAATAAAATAAAACTGCACTTTTCAGAGTGGCCTTTTATTGTGGACAGTCTAAGGCACACCTGTGCACTAATCATGGTGTCTAATCAGCATCTTGATATGGCACACCTGTGAGGTGGGATGGATTATCTCAGCAAAGGAGAAGTGCTCACTATTACAGATTTAGACTGGTTTGTAAACAATATTTGAGGGAAATGGTGATATTGTGTATGTGGAAAAAGTTTTAGATCTTTGAGTTCATCTCATACAAAATGGGAGCAAAACCAAAAGTGTTGCATTTATATTTTTGTTGAGTGTAAGTGTGATGTCATATTATGATGACAGCTTTTAAAGCGATAAGTGTTCATTTTGATGCAGTCACAGTAAAAGCAGCAGTCACGACAAGTCTAGTTATAAATTCAGCCTGTTAAAAATGGTTTCTGTTAGATGCTCAGTATTGTGCACGCTTGTAAGTGTTGTCATTGATATAACTGTGAAAAATCTAAAAAACATAACAATTCAAATGTGTTATTTTCAAATCAAAATAACAATTATGGGTTAGGATCTGAGTGTTTGGGTGCCATTAGATGGCAGTGTTCTATTTATTTTGACCCCAGTTATATCAGATGGTTGTCTAATCACAACTTGACTTTTGGCTTTTGCAAATGGCTTTTTTTTTTACAAATAAAAAAAATGGCATATTTTACAAAAGCACATATGTAAACACCAACACACACCTCACATTAACTTGTTGGTTTTTACATAGAATGAATGAGTCAACCAATCAGTGTCAGCGGAGGCCCATTTTACCCATAATCCCTTTTACATCTGTCTGTGTTTCTAACAAAACTTTAGAATTAGTGCATTATTTAAAATTAAACAATATGTGTTATATTTTAACTTTGTACAAATGACAGAATTGACATTAATGGAGTTAATCTATATGGATGAATTTGTTTTATAAATCAAAACCATAAGTCAAAAGTGCTTGATTTTCCAAGACCTCTGCCTCACAGTGACACTGCTATATGCTGTTAAGGAATAATGATATATTGTTTATGAGTGTGTGTAGAGTTGAGCTTCGTTGCTCCTCTCAACTGCTTCGCTGCTGCAAGCTATGTAGTAAACAGAAGCTTCCAGCAGTGGGCAGGGCGAACAAAGACAGATGTGCTGACTCATTGTTTGAGTTTGTGGTCGCCTTTGATACTACCAGAAGCGATCATGGTGTCAAAACTCAAAATCAGCTTGTTAATAGTTGCATAGGATACTGTGTGGCATTTGTCTAGTAATGGCTGTCTTCTGGCAACTCGACCATGCAGCCCATTTTTCTTCAAGTGCCTCCTTATTGTGCATCTTGAAACAACCACATCATTTTTTTTAGATAGTCCTGTATTTCAGCTGAAGTTATTTGTGGGTTTTTCTCTGAATCCCAGACAATTTTCCTGGCAGTTATTGCTGAAATTTTTATTGGCCTACCTGACTGGTTTGGTTCCAACAGAATCCCTCATTTTCCACTTCTTAATTTGAGTGTGAACACTGCTGATTGGCATTCTCACTCCCTTGGATATGTTTTTATATCACTTTCCTGTTTTATACAGTTCAGATATGTTTTCTTTGACAATTCTTTTGCTTTCCCTATGACCCAGAAACTAGAAGTATCAGTGCAGCACTGGATGAAAGATGCAAGGGTCTGTCAGCACCCCAGAATCTCACTGACCATTTATACACACACTAATTACAAGCAAACAGATCACAGGTGAGGATGGTTACCTTTTTGTAGCCTTTCAGACCTGTTTGTGTCAACTTGTGTGCATGTTATCAGGCCAAAATCACCAGCGTATGTAAACTTTTGATCAGGGTCATTTTGGTTAGTTTCTGTTGTCATTATGATTTAAAAAGAGTAAAGACAGTTGTTTGAGAATAAATGGCTTCACACAACCACTAACCACGTGTGAAAAAAGAAAAAAAAAAAGTTTTCATGTTATCATTCATATTCTCTGAAAATGGCCAAAAAATCAAGTATTCTGGCAGGGTATGTAAACGTCTGAGCACAACTGTGTCTGCCCCATTGTCTTGATAAACATTTTCCCTTGGCCTCATTTAATGCTGGGATTCTCTCCAGTGATGCATTGATGGATCATGCTCAGGGCAACATGCCATAGGGCCATATGACAATGTCAATGTAGCTAATATTCCTTCACAATGCAAGTAGTATACCGCATCTAGGTCTATCAAGGTACCTGCTCATTTGAAACAAAGTGAGCTCAATATTGTTAATGATATTCTGGAGAGTCAGAAGATTCCCATTTGTCCGATCAAGATGTCTGGAAACAGCCCAAAGCAACTGGTCCCCTCGGTGAACTTGTTGTTTTGATTTTCTTGGGGAGGGAAGAAAACATGACATTGCAATTGTTGGAAAGATATTTGATATTATCAGCCTAATTGATGGAAGGCTTCATGATCAGGTTCATGTCCTGGTTTCCCAAAATAGGATTTTGTTGTGGTTGTTTGTAGCCAGAAAAAATGTGTTGAAAACGAAGATAAGAAATCCAGTTGGCTTTGACTAAACTTCTATGTTTTCTCAGGAAATCATGTATGCAGGGATAACCACTTGGAGCAGCATATCTCATTCTCTCTTTATTCATGTATTTATTTATTGATGTATTTATTATTTTGGCTCAGCTAAAAAGATTACAGGCACTACTCCTAATCATGCTCCCAAACCTCTTCTCATCAGTTGTAAGCTTCCATTACCTCCATTGTGTCTTGGCAGTGCGTATTGAAGTATTTTATCATTTTAACAATGTATCTGTTCATCTGTCCAGAGCTAATCATCAGACAGGTGTGTGTGTGTTATTATTTTGTGTTTTGTCTGTGATGTGATGAATTTGTGTTGCACAATGCACCTGGGGGACATTTTAAAAAGCCGTGCTCATGATGGCTTCAAAGTAATTAGCACTGGGCCTGTTGGGGAAGCCGGGGGAGGCCTCCATTGGCAGGTATGATAAATACTGACTTAGTCATACTCTTTCTTCTGTTGAGTTAATTAAACTGTGGACTGTTTATTTTTCTAGGGCTGACATGTTAGTTTGGATGGTCTCTATAAATCAACACCCACCCTGCTTTCTGTATATACCCATAGGACGGGATATTCTGGGGAGCTTGTGTAATGTTACCCAAAGCTAATGAATGTTATGAACTTTTACATGACATTGGGGGTGTTTCTGAAATGTTTTCTGTTAGTTTTGAAAGTGCTGCAGTAAAAGGTCCCCACAGGATGTGAGGAGGAAGTTGAAATTAGAGCTCATTCAATTTGGGTTTTTTTGGGATTGATAAATACCAAAAGTAGTGAGTGAAAAAGTTTACGATACCAATTTATCTGCTGATATATCAGAAAAAATGGCAATAATTCCAAATATTTCATTATCAGAATGTAGAAAAAGAAAGACACGCAACAGAGCCTTGATGTTTTATAGTTTAAACATAAGCTTTGTTATAAATAACAATGAATATAACCAACAACTAGCCAAAGTAAGTCATGCTGACGTCATGTTGCCATCACTCACACTGGCAGTCGTCATACTGCATCTCTTAGCAATTACAGAAAATACACATAGTCTATTTTGGCCCCACCAAGCTTGCAGCATAACAACCATTTGTCTTTTGTTGATGTAAAACACCCATCCGGTTTGTTTTAGAAATAAAAACCATAAGTCAAAACTGCTTTATTTTCCAAGACCTCTGCCTCACAGTGAGACTACTATATGCTGTTAAGGAATAATGACATATTGTTTGTGTGTGTAGAGTTGAGCTTAGCTGCTGCTCTCAACTGCTTCACTGCTGCAAGCTATGTAGTAAACAGAAGCTTCCAGCAAACTCGAAATCAGCTTCTTAGTAGTGGCAAGTTACCGGAGACAATACTGAAAGTTATCGGTTAGCTGTTGCTTCCGATAACTTTTTGGGTGGTTTATCAGTTTATCTTCATAAAAGCTAACTTTTCAGTTAGCTGAGTAGCTGTTATCGAAGCTAACGTTTTGGTTTGCTGTGCCCACCACTGGTATCTGGGATACTATGTGGCATTTGTGTAGTAATGGCTGTCTTCTAGGAACTCGACCATGCAGCCCATTTTTCATGACATTCTGGGTAGTTTGTATAATGTTACCCAAAGCTAATGAATGTTATGAACTTTTACAGGACATTGGGGGTGTTTCCGAAATGTTTTCTGTTAGTTTTGAAAGTGCTGCAGTAAAAGGTCCCCATAGGATGTGAGGAGGATGTTGAAATTAGAGCTCAATCGATTTGGGTTTTTTGGGGGATTGATAAATTAGTGAGTAAAAAGTTTGATACCAATTTATCTGCTGATATATCAGAAAAAATGGCAATAATTCCATATATTTCATTATCAAAATGTAGAAAAAGAAAGACATGCAACAAAGCCTTGATGCTTTACAGTTTAAACATAAGCTTTGTTATAAATAACTATAAATATAACCAACAACTAGCCAAAGTAAGTCATGCTGACGTCATGCTGCCATCACTCAGACTGGCAGTCATCATTTCGCATCTCTCAGTAATTATAGAAACGGGACCCATCCGGTTTGAAAATGGATGGCAGCTTAGTAGCTTTACCTCTGTCTCTTATAGCTAATGTGACCAAGGGGTGATGGGGGTCCCAGTCATGAATGACCTATCTATCTATCTATCTATCTATCTATCTATCTATCTATCTATCTATCTATCTATCTATCTATCTATCTATCTATCTATCTATCTATCTATCTATCTATCTATCTATCTATCTATCTATCTATCTATCTATCTATCTATCTATCTATCTATCTATCTATCTATCTATCTATCTATATAATGCCGTAGGAGTGTTCTCTGCTAGACAAACTACACAATCACACCATTTTTAAAAGATGTGTTTTTTCCTGTCTTAAATGGATTGCATTGATATAGCATTTGCATGGTCAAAGCACTTTATAGTGATGTCTCACATTCATTCAACAATTCTGGGATGCTGCCATGCAAGGCAGTCATTACACACTGGGAGCAAGATGGGAATTAAGGACCTTGCCGAGTGATTTTCTTGTCTGACAAGGATTTGAAACCGATGATTGTCTGGTCGCAACCCCCCACTTTAACCACATGACCGTTACCTTCTAGTGTTGCTTATTTGAAAAAGTAAAAGTTTCATATTGGCAAAAATAACCAGTATGTTTGTGAAAGGCTCATATTGGCTTTTGCCTGATTTATGCTTATAGAACTCCATGGACATGCAATCACATCAACATCGGCGTGACTCTTTCAAAGTTCTCTGTTGCATTGGTGGATGTCGCAATGCAGTTTACTGCCGGAACAGTAGTGGCATGATGGGAAGAACTAGAAGCACTCGGAGAGTGCAAACCTCCGCCAAGGCCATGGGGTCACTGACGCCATAACATCTACACGCCGTGGAATCATTGAACCTAAAAAAGTCTAACGATGTTTGCTAGTAAAAAAAAGTTTCATCTGCTGTGACTGGATAGCATGTATCCTTAGCACTTGGCATCACAGTTTATTGCAACTTGCACCTTTCCCAGAAGCTACTGTCATCTGAGCACTGATATTGATAATCAATCAATCAATCAACTTTTTTCTTGTATAGCGCCAAATCACAACAAACAGTTGCCCCAAGGCGCTCATGCATGTGCTTATAGACAAAAACAAATAAGAGACAAAATTCAATTTATTATTCAACTAAACTGCAAATTTCTGAATTTTTTAACATTTATGAAACACTTCTCTAAATAAATAACAGTAAATTCTGAAATAGAACTATTTTTTAAGTGTTGCATGTGCTACACAAGGCCATAGGGTCACTGACCCTAAAGAGATTCCCTCCTTGGCACAGTGATCTATTCAACAATTCAATGTTACAACCAAAACTATGATACATACACTTTTCTTTCCTTTATATTTGACATCATTGACCATGAAAACATAGCACTAGAACTTGGAATCACTTTTATGTCTTTATTAGTTCAAAAGTTAATGTATAAAAACAATTTTTCTGTAATGGCGGTTTTCTTCTGGATCTAGCTCCATAACATTTGAAGCTATATCAAATCTGATGACACCTTACTGAATCAGTACAGATTCAGCTACAATTTGGTGTTAGTTGTGCATCTCTAGCTTCATTTGTCACCTCACACTGACACATTTTCTATTTTCCCCATATTTTTGCATATTCTGGATCACCAGATCTGGAATTCGGATCCGATAATCACCAAACTTTGTTGTTTGATAGAACATTTGACTATGTTACACCCTAATTTTTTTCAAGCCTTTCTGCCTTGTTTTTGTGGAGTTAGAAACTAGAATGTCAAAATTCCCCCTATCCCGCAATGGTGAAGAATCATTAAAAAAAATTCCTGGATCTGGATCATGATCTGGATCACCACTAAAATTTAATCACTTGTTCCTCTTGTCATTTCCAACCACTCCAAAAAAATTTCATCAAAATCCGTTCAAAATGTTTTGAGTTATCCTGCTGACAAACATACAGACAGACAAACAAACAAACAAACAAACAAACAAACAAACAAACAAACTCAATCAAAAACATAACCTCCTTGGCAGAGGTAATAAGGCAGGGACTTTCTTTCTGCATGCACCATGCTGGTAATTTAGTTTTTATTTTTTCCTTTTCCGGACCAATTTGTCCCTCAATGACCTTCACCTCTTTATACAATCATCAACCTCCAAACCAACATTATGTGCCATTTACTGCCATGAATTGCGGGTCATTTGAGCATCTTTGTAGTTTTTTCACTCCGTGTTGTAAAGTTGGTCCTATTTGCAGACTTCTTTTGCCAAACATTCCTCTGTTTGATTCATGATCGAAATGTAAGCGGCATGCGCACTGCAAAATATTTAATCAGATGTTAAATAAGATGGGAGAGGAAGGAGTGAAACCTGAAAAGTCACAATTCACAGCCCTTGCGTTCTGTCATTTTGACGTGTAGTTTAAATTTTTGGGAGGTGCGTGTCAGGCTACAGAGAGGTGCTCAAAGAAGATATGCAGCAAGGCAGAGCCCTCTGAGATGTGATGGAGACAGAGAAGCTTAAATCAGGTTTTATACTATCAAATTATTTGTTGGGCTCTACTTAAATTATTGTTTAAGAATTATCAGCCTTGAGGCTCATGGGTTACTGGTGCTTATCTCCAGATTCCTTAGAAGAGGATTACAGTCTACAACTCCCCATGGATGGGATACCAGTCTGACGCAGGTTACCACCTCAACCTGGCCCAAAGCCATGTACAGCTGTGTGGACTGAGACAATGGAGATTAAGCCTCTTGTCCAAAGACACAGGCAGGTAGCACAACCTACTTGTCCTCTGAACATGGGTGATCTTGAAATGTCAAACTCAATTTTGAACAATTTGGAGCCAATATGAACCGAACATGGTGGACGTGTTGCTTGTTAGTCAGTGATACAGTGGTTCAGTTTTGGACAGAACTGATGAAATGTCAAGGCCACACAGAAGCACGTATTCTGGTGTCACTGAATCACAAACAGTGAATTTTGCCTGAATCGCGTCAAACATAATCACCTGTATATTTTACAATTTTGAAATGCTGATTCTGAGATTTTGAATAAAGAAGAAGAACGAAATAGCCATTGGCATGTACTCACATTTACTATGCAGAGAGGGGTTCCTCAAATGATGTTGATATCTTGTACAGAAAGGTTCCTGCTAAATACACCCTCTGCTCATGTTGAAATGTGAAATTGAAAGCCAAGACACAAGTAAGCAATTTAACCAAACACATTTGCATCAATATAAAATGAATGGTGCTGGCAGCATTTACCCACAGTCCAAAAGTGGTGGAGTATTTAAACAAACCTGAAACCACTAGGCAGCGGCATGAATGGATTTGTCTTCGGGATCATCAAACTCAACTTCTTCACATCTGTGCTTGTGGTTTGTGGGTAATTGAGTTGCACTGCTGTCACTGAGTGACTCATCAGTGGCTCATTATTTCAACAGCTGCCAGAGGAAGAAGCGAAAACATCAGCAGCCAGGTTTCAGCATGGTCATTATGGCAAAATACCTGGAGTCAGACATCTTTGGACCCTGTCAGGATGACAGTCACTCCTGAGTCATAAATGATGCACTTATGCGCCATTTAAATATTCATCAAAAACATGATACTCTGCTCTCTTATGAATTTACAATTCAGAAGGTTTAGGGCCCCTTCACACATGTACAACTCAGGGCAAATCCCGTCGGAACAGCTCGTATGAGCGAACAACGAAACATCGCCCCGACGGGCAGGCATGTACGATCCTGGTTCGTGCATGAGACGGTGTCTTTTGAGCAGAAACACAGTGCGAGCAGCTGCACCACATCACACCGCTGATGTGGAGAACAATAAAATAAAAAACAGCTGTATAATTAGTGAATATCATAAAGGGATAATTCTGTCTGTCTGTCTGTCCGGGACAAACTACCAAACTATAATATGTAGCCCTAAAATCTATATATGACTATAATATATAACTAATATAACTACAATAACTACGAGGTCTATTAGATAAGAAACCAACACTTTTATTTTTTTTTAACTATATGGATTTGAATGACATGTGATTACACCAATCATGCTTGAACCCTGGTGCGCATGCGTGAGTTTTTTTACGCGTGTCGGTGACATCATTTCCCTGTGGGCAGGCCTTGAGTGAGATGTGGTCCAGCCCTCTCAGCTGAATTCCTTTGTTTCACACGCTGCTCGAGACGGCGCGCGTTGCTTTACCAAAATTTTTTCTGGACCTGTGAGGAATATCCAAGTGGACACTATTCGAGAAATTTAGCTGGTTTTCGGTAAAAAGTTTAACGGCTGATGAGAGATTATGGGGTGTTTCTGTCGCTGTAAGGACTTCCCACGGAGCGGGATGTCGCGCAGCGCTTCCAGGCGCCGTCGTTGGCCTGTTTCAACCTGAAAACATCCTAATTTAAGGCTTAATTCACCTAGGACGTCGTGAGAGAACAGAGAAGATTCAGAAGAGGCTGGCATGAGGACTTTATGCGGACATTCCACTGTTTAAGGACATTTTGTAATGAAAGACGTGCGCGCAAATTCGCCGAGTCATTTCCGTGACGACTCGGCGAATCTGTGTGCGCCGCGACAGGAAAAACACCTCCGTGTTGAAAACAATTTGTAAAATTCAGGTGGCTTTTGATGGCTTTCAACAAGTGAGTAACTGAGAAATTGTTTAACAGCTGGGCATGTTCCAACTTGCCCGTTAAGGTTTCCAGTGGAGGTGTTTTTCTTGTCGCGACCCCCCGCGGTCGGGTCCGGCCCGACATTCGACTCTGCCCACACGTTCTTTCATTACAAAATGTCCGTTAACAATGGAATGTCCGAATAAACTCCTCATGCCAACTTCTTCTGAAAGTTCTCTGTTCTCTGATGACTTACTGGGTCAACAGAGCCTGAAATGTGGAAGTTTTCAACTTGAAACAGCGAGACGCTGCCGCCTCGAAGTGCAGATCGCCGTCAGGTGCCGTGGGCCGTCCTTAAAGCGACACTACCAGACCAAAATCTCTCATCAGCCGTTAAAATTTTTACCGAAAACCAGCTGAATTTATCGAATGGTGTCCACTCAGTTGTGCCTTACAGTTTTTGAAAAAAATTTTATCAAACAAAGCAGCAGTCTCTGAGCCATTCCTAAACAATGAAAAAACGACGAGAGGGTGGGTGACTCCTCACTCAAAGACTGCCCACAGGCGAATGACATAACCGACAGGCGTGAAAAAACTCTTGCATGCCCACAAGGGTTCAAGCATGTCTGATGCAATCACACGTGATTCAAATCCGTATGGTTTTTGAAAAAAATAATAAGGTCGGATACTTTTCTAACAGACCTCGTATATATATTCTGAATCTTCATGACATGGGGAATAAACAGCTTGGGACTCTGACGAGTACAGTCGCATCTCCTCCACTCTCCCTTATCTCTGTTCTCTGCTTTTAACCTTCAAGTCCCTACTTCACCAGACTGTGAATTCCTCAAATTATATTGGATTTTGCATCTATTCGTCTACTATTGGATCAACCATGGAATTGATCAGATGGTCTCTGAACGCTATTGACAACATTTTTTCTGCAAGAAGGTCAGGACCGGGGGATCCTACCTGCCCAGATGGAACGTATCCTGCAGGGCTATGTTCTCGACTCCTGCAGTTCCTGGCATGTTGCCTGCTTGGCGCCTTTCTCCGTTGAGGACATCGAGGATTTATTCATTTTTGGTCTTATGGTAGCAGGGCTGGTACTTTTTGGCTTATGTGCTGCCCTGATCTACTGGAAAATTGGCAAGACGGCGGCATCAAGAACCATGGCCCCTCGCTTGTCTGTCATGATTAATGAGGTTGCAAGGCAGTGCATTCTGAGACTGCGATGACTCTTGAACTCAGACGCAAATTGGATGACATCTTGGAGCAGATGTGTGCCTTGAAGTTGAAGATTTCAGAGGCAGGTGAATATTCTTAATTCATAATTGGGAATATTCTTAATTCAGAATTGGGATTTGGTTGTACAAGTGGAACTGTTAAAAACTGTTTTTCACTGCTCAAACAATAACATTACAGGCTTATCAAGCCTGAAGGTCAAATTGCCCGACTGTTTTCCTCCAGAGAATTTTTTTTTTCGGCCTGGGGAACATTGGCTGTTTCTTACATCAACTCACAAAGACAATAAATTGCTTTTCACAGGACTGAAGCATGCTAGATTCCCTCCTCCCACCCACCTCCTATCCCCCATTAACACTCCCCTCTCCGGCACCTGCTAACGTCACTAATTTCCCCTTTGGCTGGGGCAGTGCAGTTTTAGCTGCAGCCTCTGTTCTTCCCCCCAAGCTGGCGGCGGCGCATCTCAGGGTTGCTGTGTGACCTTCACCCACTTGCCTCAATTCGGATAATGGACTTCTTCAAACGTAGTGCACATAAACAATGACAAATGTGTATGTGCTGTCTTTAATTCTAATGTGTGCCATTATTACGGTAAACAAGTAATAATTGTGGACTAATTGCTGTCTGAGATAACTGGAGTGTAAACATAATTTCTCCACTGTGAGATTAATAAAGTATATCTCTCATCTCAAATTAGTACCACTGTTTTTGAATGTAACCAAAAAATTAATGGTTTAATCTATTCTCTTTATCTATTATCTTTTATGGAATTACTTGGCAACCGGGTCAAGCTGCCCTGGTTGCACAGGTCTATAGATCTATAGATCTATAGACCTGGGTCTATTTATCTTAGATGGCCCTGGGCAACCAGGGCCATCTAAGATAAATAGACTCATCTCCCATCCTGAGGATGTCATCAAGAAAGCCTGAGTACAAAAAGTATAAAGCGGTCAGAAATCTAACTTTGATTAAAGTTCCCCCATGTCATGAGTATTTATATATTTCCACGTGAGGACACCAGGCAGAGACACGCATCTCATGAAGGAATGTTGTAAGTTCATGTCCTTCAAAACACGGAACATGTTCTCACGCTGGGACATCAAGGAGCAGAGATCTTTACAGCCCCCCAAATAATGAAGGATGAATAATGCCACGCAGCATGATTTTTTTTTTTTGCTAAGAGAGGATTTATTCAACTATCGTGGGGGAATAGTGGCTCTGAGAGGCTCTTAGAGGCAGGATCTTCGGTTAAAGAGGCTCATCTCTGAGTGTGCCGCTAATTCCAAGATGTTCAAAATTTAGCTCCAACAGTGTGGGGCAGTTTGTGTACGAGTTACTATGACGACTAACGAGGATTATAGAGGCATGTTTTTGTTGCAACCGAGGCTGCTAAAAGCCCATTATCCAAACCCCTGGCAGCTAGGGGACCTGAGAGACTATTTTTGGAGAGGCTCAGCCCTCTTGTGCACTACAATTCCACCTGCTTTGTGCACCGGACGCTGTATATAAAACAATTATTTTGTAGCGGATTAATCATTTTCTGTCAAACCTCTAATTGCTTCTGGAATCACAGAAGACTGTTTCATGTGGACCCTTTTTTCCTCTCTCCTGCTCCATGAAGAACATATTTTGGATTAAACGTAAAGGCAACTGTTTTTTATAGCTTGGTAAAACAGTTGCATGTTCATGTTGCGCGCTATTGCACGCTATTGTGCGCTATTGCGCGTAACAGCGCTGTTGTGTGGGCCGCCAGAAGAGGAGGTACTGCTGGCCCACCACCAGAGGGCACCCTGCCTGAAGTGCGGGCTTCACGAGAGGGCGCTGCCACCACAGACACAACCGGGAGTGACAGCTGTCACACATCAACTCATGACAGCTGTCACCCATCTTCATTTCATCACTCCATAAAAGCCGGATGTCATCTCCACCTCACTGCCGAGATATCATCTACCTGTGAAGGTAATTCTCTGCTAAACTGAAAACACTGACTAATAGTCTGAACTTCTTTGCAGCCGTTTTCCTGTAAGTGTTTCCTTATCTGTGGGATTGGCGTTTGGTGTGATCAGCAACAGCTTCGCTTCACACCTCAACTAGATAAGTGGTTAGACAGGAGCTGCACGTGTGTGTGTGATTAGAGGTGGAGGTGACTTTCCACCTTCTGACTGTTTTTGTTACTGGGTGTGCACACACCCACATCTCACTGTTTGTGCTCCTCGCCAGCAGTACCAGATCCGACAGTCGGGGATGGTGATCACCTGGGAATTCGGGACTTGGCGGCTCCAGTATTCTCCGGGTTCTGTGGCGGTGGAAATCATGTGGTTCCGGCTCTTCTCAGGACAGACGTCTCCTATCCTCGAGCCTGCCCACACGTCACCTTGGTGTATTGACTGCTGTCAGATTCTGTGATTGTCTGTATCATCGTTGTGCACATTCACAACATTAAATTGTTACCTTTTGGCTCATCTATTGACCGTTCATTTGCGCCCCCTGTTGTGGGTCCGTGTCACTACACTTTCCCCAACAGCATATCTCGGCCAACGTCATGGATCCCGAGGGGTGTCAAACATCTGTTGGACAGCCAATGGAAGAGCAAAGTGCACAGGCTTTGGCTGGAGGCGCGATTGGTGAGTTGCAGCATATCCTCACCACCTTTACCGCTCGGATGGACCTGATGACCAAGCAAAACATCATCCTTAATCGCAGGATGGAGGCTCTCACCGCGCAGGTGGAAGCGTGCGCTCAGGGCACTGCTGCAGCTCCTCCTCCTGCCGACCCGGTGCCGAATACAGACATTCAACTGGTCATTCAACGACCCCCCCCCCACCATCCCCTGAAGCATACATAAGCCCCCCAGAGCCATACGGAGGTTGTGTGGAGACCTGCGTGGACTTTCTTATGCAGTGTTCGCTCGTCTTTGCACAGCGTCCCGTGATGTATGCGTCTGACGCCAGTAAGGTGGCTTACGTGATTAATTTGCTTTGAGGTGAGGCACGCGGGAACAAGGTTCACGGCTCCTTGCCTCTTATACTGGGTTTGTGAGGGAGCTCAGAACTGTTTTTGATCACCCTAACAGAGGCGAAACCGCGTCTACCGTGCTGCTGTCAATGAGACAGGGGTGTCGGAGCGCAGCCGAATATGCAGTCGACTTCCGCATCACGGCTGCGAGATCCGGCTGGAATATGACTGCGCTCTGCGCCGCCTTCATAAACGGACTATCGTCGGTCCTGAAGGAGCTCCTGGTGGCTAAGGAGGAACCGCGGGATTTGGCTGAGCTTATCGATTTGGTTATACGATTGGACAATCGGTTAGAAGAACGCCGACGGGAGCGAGGCGAAGGGCGTGGTCAGGCACAAGCCGTCCCTCTTCCTCCCGGGTCCGAAAGAGAGCCGTCTTCCCCACGCTCCACAGCCACAGCGCTCCGTGTGGCTACAGCTCCCCCTGCTGACGGTGCTAGGGACACGAGCAGGGCCACATTCAGACAGAGGAGGCTGGTCCGTGGGGAGTGCTTTGTCTGTGGCTCGAGTGAGCATCAGCAGAAACCTGCCACCGGAATTGTTTAGGATCCTCGGTTCCTCCCGATGTAAACGCTAATGAGGAGGTTAAAGTCCCTCCCAATCTGACGGCGGTGCCGGTTAAGTACCACGATCTTGCTGATGTCTTCAGCAAGGATCTGGCTCTCACCCTTCCCCCGCACCGTCCGTACGATTGTGCCATTGATTTGGTCCCGGGCGTTGAGTTCCCGTCCAGCAGGCTGTACAATCTCTCACGTCCCGAGCGCGAATCAATGGAGACCTACATCCGGGACTCATTAGCTGCCGGGTTGATCCAGAATTCCACCTCCCTGATGGGTGCAGGTTTCTTTTTTGTGGGCAAGAAAGATGGCGGACTCCGTCCATGCATTGATTACAGGGGGCTGAATGACATAACGGTTCGTAATCGATACCCTTTACCCCTGTTGGATTCAGTGTTCACGCCCCTGCATGGAGCCCAAATTTTCACCAAACTGGACGTCAGGAATGCGTACCACCTGGTTCGGATCCGGAAGGGAGACGAATGGAAGACGGCACCCCATTAGGTCATTTTGAGTACCTGGTCATGCCGTTCGGCCTCACTAACGCCCCCGCGACGTTCCAAGCTTTGGTTAATGACATCTTGCGGGACTTCCTGCACCGATTCGTCTTCGTATATCTGGATGACATACTCATCTTTTCCCTGGATCCTGAGACTCACGTCCAGCATGTACGTCAGGTCCTACAGTGGTTGTTGGAGAACCGGCTGTTTGTGAAGGGTGAGAAGTGTGAGTTTCACCGCACCTCTTTGTCCTTCCTGGGGTTCATCATCTCCTCCAACTCTGTCGCCCCTGATCCGGCCAAGGTTGCGGCGGTGAGAGATTGGCCCCAACCAACAAGCCGTAGGAAGCTGCAACAGTTCCTCGGCTTTGCAAATTTCTACAGGAGGTTCATTAAGTGCTACAGTCAGGTAGTTAGCCCCCTGACAGCCCTGACCTCTCCAAAAGTCCCCTTCACCTGTTCGGATCAGTGCAAAGCCGCGTTCAAGGAGTTGAAATGCCGGTTCTCGTCTGCACCAGTTCTGGTGCAGCCCGACCCTAGCCGCCAGTTCGTGGTTGAAGTGGACGCCTCTGACTCAGGGATAGGAGCCATGCTATCCCAGAGCGGAGAGACCGATAAGGCTCTTCACCCGTGTGCCTACTTTTCTCGCAGGTTGACCCCAGCTGAACGGAACTATGACGTCGGCAATCGAAAACTCCTTGCGGTGAAAGAGGCTCTTGAGGAGTGGAGACACCTGTTGGAGGGATCGTCTGTGTCGTTCACGGTTTTCACTGACCATCGGAACCTGGAGCATATAAGGACCGCCAAGGGGCTGAACCCCAGGCAAGCCCGCTGGTCACTGTTCTTCAGGCGTTTTGACTTCCGAATCACCTACCGCCCCAGGACCAAGAACCAGAGATCGGATGCCTTGTCCCGGGTGCATGAAGATGAGGTCAAGACTGAGCTGTCGGATTCACCGGAGCCCAACATTCCGGAGTCCACTATCGTGGCCACCCTCACCTGGGATGTGGAGAAGACTGTCCGGGAGGCCCTGGCATGGAGCCCGGACCCCGGAACTGGACCAAAGAAACGTTTATACATCCCAGCAGAGGCCAGAGCTGCAGTCTTGGACTTCTGTCACGGGTCCAAGCTCTCCTGTCATCCAGGGGTGCGTAGTGCTTCTGGTGGGTGTCCATGGAGGCCGACATCCGGGAGTATGTCCAGGCCTGCACCACCTGTGCCAGGGGCAAGGCAGACCACTCCAAGACACAAGGGCTTCTGCAACTGCTTCCGGTGCCTCGTCGCCCCTGGTCTCACATTGGCCTGGACTTTGTCACGGGCCTCCCGCCGTCCCAGGGCATGATGACCATCTTCACGATAGTGGACCGTTTCTCCAAGGCGGCCCACTTCGTGGCCCTCCCGAAGCTCCCTACGGCCCAGGAGACAGCAGACCTCCTGGTCCACCACGTCGTACGTCTGCATGGGATACCAACTGACATTGTCTCGGACCATGGTCCTCAGTTCTCCTCACAGGTTTGGAGGAGTTTCTGCAGAGAACTGGGGGCCAACGTGAGCCTCTCGTCCGGGTATCACCCTCAGACGAATGGACAGGCAGAGCGGGCCAACCAAGAACTTGAACAGGCCCTCTGCTGTGTTACATCCACGCACCCGTCGGCCTGGAGTCACCATCTGGCCTGGATCGAGTACGCCCATAACAGCCAGGTGTCCTCTGCCACCGGCCTCTCCCCATTTGAAGTGTGTCTGGGGTACCAGCCCCCATTGTTCCCCGTGGTGGAGGGAGAGGTCGGTGTGCCCTCGGTCCAGGCCCACCTGCGAAGATGCCGTCAGGTGTGGCGCACCGCCCGTTCTGCCTTGTTGAAGGCCCGGATGAGGGCTAAGGCCCATGCAGACCGCCGGCGTTCCCCGGCCCCTGCTTGCCAGCCTGGGCAGTAGGTGTGGCTTTCAACAAAGGACATCCCCCTCCAAGTGGACTCACCCAAACTCAAGGACAGGTATATCGGTCCATTCAAGATCCTCAAAGTCCTCAGTCCGGCCGCAGTGAAGCTGGGAGCTGGAGCTTCACTGGAGCTTCACTGCGGTCCACCCGGTTTTTCATGTTTCCCAGATCAAGCCACACCACACCTCACCCCTCTGTGCTCCCGGACCGGCGCCGCCTCCTGCCCGGATCATCGATGGGGAGCCTGCTTGGACGGTTCGCAGGCTCCTGGACGTCCGTCGGAAGGGCCAGGGGTTTCAGTATCTGGTGGACTGGGAGGGGTATGGACCTGAAGAACGCTCCTGGGTGAAGAGGAGCTTCATCCTGGACCCGGACCTCCTGGCTGACTTCTACCGACGTCACCCGGACAAGCCTGGTCGGGCGCCAGGAGGCGCCCGTTGTGGGGGGGGTCCTGTTGTGTGAGCCACCAGAAGAGGAGGTACTGCTGGCCCACCACCAGAGGGCGCCCTGCCTGAAGTGCGGGCTTCAGGCACGAGAGGGCGCTGCCGCCACCGACACAACCGGGAGTGACAGCTGTCACACATCACTGTTATGTGTCGGACGCAGCTCGGAGAACCGACCAGCGTTTGAAGGACCCAGTATGAAATAAGCAGAGCACGGTACAAAGGCTAACTGAATTTAATACATAACAGTGATCATAATAATAATAAAAGGTGCGGTCTGGCGTGGTGCGCTCCCAGCAGCGCTAATGGTCCGGAGCCAGAAGCTGTTTCGGACCCAAGGACCCCGCCGACACCCCCCAGGTGGCCGCAACAACCGAGTCTGTGAAAGAAGGAACCATTATGTGAGTCCACACTCTACACACAGAACACTTAAAGGTGTACAAACAGCAAACACTTCCTGGCTTGATTACTGATCAGCTTCCAACCTGCAGGCATGGAACATCCCGTTCACAAATCACCACCGCAGTGGAAGCTGATACATGACTAACATACAGCTCAATACAATAAGGTGTGAGGGACACCACATTTACTGACTGTATAACTGTTAGTCACAAAATCCAACGTACCTCAGGAAGTGTGCTGACGAGCGTGAGACCTCACCCTCTCCTCTTTCACAGACCGTGCATCAAACCTGGACATTCTCAGCGTCCGCTGCTGATGAGATGGCTCCCAAGACGACGATCTCACCCGTCTGGTCACAAGGTCGAGTCTCTGGCAAATGCATACTGTGCACTTCAGTCTTAAATGCCAACATACTCCAATCCCTCCAGATGCACCTCAGCTGTGAGTCCTGACGAGTCGCAGGTGATCAGGGTGAAGTCCTAACAGCCTCAGCAACACAGCCACTCAGTCCCAAATGCACGCCACCTGGGAGGAAACACAAAAGGCAAACAAACCAGCAGCCAGGCCCCCCCAGCCATACAACAGTACCCCACCCTCACGGGAAGCCTCCCGGCGACCACACACACCTGGCCCAGGAGAAACACCCCCCTCCAGGGACCATGGCTGGAAACCACGTCCGCGTTAATCCTCCAACAGACTGGTTGAACTGGCTGCATCTTTGCCTTTGTTTCTGACAGTCTTAGCACAGGTGTGGCCAGGAGTTCCTACACCTGTGCGGTCAGCCTTTAACCAAACGTGTGATTAGTCAAAAACAAAACAACCAAAACATCCCCCCCCCTCCCCAGGGGACCGTCCCATCAAACCCCAGGGAAGGGGAGAAAGGAAAAACAACCCAAACCCAAGCCTACAAACAAAAATACCAAAAGACCCCCCCCTCCTCCCCCCCAAACGACACGCAGGGACCAACACCCCCCAGAGGGCCACCCGCCAGCTCCAGGAGTAATAACCACGGCCGAGGTCCCTCTGGGATCCACCGTCACCCACGGGGACTACCAGCGCCCCCCAGAGGACCACTCGTCAACCCCAGGAGACGCCTCCCCACACGACCAATGGACCCAGCCCCGGCCGCCCACGGCTAGATGGACCCAACGCCTTTTCCCCCCCAGAGGACACCACAGTCAAACCCTGAGGGTGGAAACTGGGGGAGGAAAAACAAAACAAAAACCCCAAACCCCCCCCCCCTCCCCTCCCGGGTGCAGAGGCCACCTGGGAAACGCCCAGCACAACCTAACTGCACCCCTCCAGCAATGCCGACACTACGGCACCCCCGGCTGGAGTCAGAGGAGAAGAGAGGGCATAACAAAAAACAAAGAGAAAAAACAACCCAAATACCACCCCAGCACCCCCCAGGGGACCGTTCCATCTAACCCCGGGGAGGGGGGAAACAAAAAGAAACAAAGAAAAAAAAAAAACAGACCAACACACAGTTATTTGGGTCCCCGTCTTTCCTTTTCTTTTTCTTTTTTTTTGTGTAGCAAAGGCTGCAGGATCACACCCCCAGACAAACAGTGGACAACAAAAAACAAAAACCCACTCAAAAAACACCCACACAAAATGAACCAACACAAAACAAATCAGTGAGTTATACCGTCAAGCTCAACCACATGGAACACACCTGTTCCTACTCAAGAGCTTGACGGTACCGTGATTCAGTCACCACAAGGGGGAACCAGAGTGCTAAAAAATGAAAAACCCCCTTTGGTGACAAAAAACAAACGAGCTGCATCCTCGTGCGCAGCTGTGTGCAACACAACCAAAATGTGCTCAACTAAATAACGCCGGAGCTGAAACAACAGACGCAGTAGTTACCTTTTATCCGGGGAAACGGGGCTACGACTGTAGCACAGGAAGCCCAGCGACCCGTGCTAACAGAGCTCCGCCGTGCGCGTGAACCCATTACAAACGCACTCTTGCAGCTCCCGTTTAAACCTCTTATCCGGTCGGAGTGTGACGCGAAGCTGTCGCCAGTCACACTCCACCACGACCCACGGATAAGGCACAAACACAGGACACGGCTGCAAGAGAGCACAAATTAGTATCTAGTAATGGGTTCTCAAACACGCACCTTCCGGGCGGAGAGCCCCGCAACTGATCCGGATAACCACTGAACGTCTGCTGCCGCCTTCCCGGCGCGTTACCGTCTCTGCTACCGCTGGGTCCGTGATGTTTGGCCAGAGACTACTGTTATGTGTTGGACGCAGCTCGGAGAACCGACCAGCGTTTGAAGGACCCAGTATGAAATAAGCAGAGCACGGTACAAAGGCTAACTGAATTTAATACATAACAGTGATCATAATAATAATAAAAGGTGCGGTCTGGCGTGGTGCGCTCCCAGCAGCGCTAATGGTCCGGAGCCAGAAGCTGTTTCGGACCCAAGGACCCCGCCGACACCCCCCAGGTGGCCGCAACAACCGAGTCTGTGAAAGAAGTAACCATTATGTGAGTCCACACTCTACACACAGAACACTTAAAGGTGTACAAACAGCAAACACTTCCTGGCTTGATTACTGATCAGCTTCCAACCTGCAGGCATGGAACATCCCGTTCACAAATCACCACCGCAGTGGAAGCTGATACATGACTAACATACAGCTCAATACAATAAGGTGTGAGGGACACCACATTTACTGACTGTATAACTGTTAGTCACAAAATCCAACGTACCTCAGGAAGTGTGCTGACGAGCGTGTGACCTCACCCTCTCCTCTTTCACAGACCGTGCATCAAACCTGGACATTCTCAGCGTCCGCTGCTGATGAGATGGCTCCCAAGACGACGATCTCACCCGTCTGGTCACAAGGTCGAGTCTCTGGCAAATGCACACTGTGCACTTCAGTCTTAAATGCCAACATACTCCAATCCCTCCAGATGCACCTCAGCTGTGAGTCCTGACGAGTCGCAGGTGATCAGGGTGAAGTCCTAACAGCCTCAGCAACACAGCCACTCAGTCCCAAATGCACGCCACCTGGGAGGAAACACAAAAGGCAAACAAACCAGCAGCCAGGCCCCCCCAGCCATACAACAATCAACTCAGGACAGCTGTCACCCATCTTCATTTCATCACTCCATAAAAGCCGGATGTCATCTCCACCTCGCTGCCGAGATATCATCTACCTGTGAAGGTAATTCTCTGCTAAACTGAAAACACTGACTAATAGTCTGAACTTCTTTGCAGCCGTTTTCGTGTAAGTGTTTCCTTATCTGTGGGATTGGCGTTTGGTGTGATCAGCGACGGCTTCGCTTCACATCCCAACAAGATAAGTGGTTAGACAGGAGCTGCACGTGTGTGTGATTAGACACGTCACCTTGGTGTATTGACTGCTGTCAGATTCTGTGATTGTCTGTATCATCGCTGTGCAAATTCACAACATTAAATTGTTACCTTTTGGCTCATCTATTGACCGTTCATTTGCGCCCCCTGTTGTGGGTCCGTGTCACTACACTTTCCCCAACAGGCGCATCGTTAAGTTGTGAACGAGGTGAACTGTCTCCGCACACACACCCATATTCATCCACTCATTCACTTTGTGACTGCATGCGTAGTTGGGCTCTGTGCCATGGAGTGGCGCAGAGAGGAGGAGGAGGAGACAGACCGAGCCAGATGTGTGGCTTCATGCGGCTGTCATCTCGTGCATTTTCCCAAACATTCTGCACATGCAGCAGGTGGAACACCTGCAGGAGCGCGCTGAAGAGCACTGAAATTAGACTTTTAGCTGACTTGGTGTCAGCAATCAAACTGAATGCAATGCAGCAGGGTTTAATTGTGCGCACGCTTCTTCCTCCGCCGGACTGGCGGAGGTGCAGAGATGTCTGGCTGCACGTGAGTCTTCTCTCGCTCCTCTGGCTCAGACTCGCTCTCCCGCTCATCGGTTACAACAGCAGGTGGAACACCTGCAGGAGCGTCCTGAGGAGCTTCCGCAGGAACTGTGGAACGACATTTTGAGCCGAGTTTAATTGTGCGCACGTGACAGAAAACATGATTCTTTGTGGCGCGCAGTGAAATGTGATGCCGCGTTACAAGTCGTGTCAAAACTTGACAGTTTCCGTGTCACTTCGTAATAACGCATGACAGTTTGGGCTCCAAGAACCATCGCAGGAACCACTACAAACGTTGTCACGTTCTATTAAGGATCAATACTCATCAAGATGGATCAATACGCTCAGTTGCAACCTCCACGACGTGAGACGAAATGAGGGTGGTGTGTGACATTCGTGGAAGATTTTTTTGACAGGCAAAAACATGCTCCACAAATATCAAGAATATCACGCTCCAACACGCATTATTAAGAAACCTGTTCAGAGGCATTAAGTCACATTAAGAATGTCAGGAATGTGTCACGAATGACAGAAAAATGACTTTCGTAACGCGTCTTGGTTATGTGTAAACGCATCTTAAACGTGCGCCAACATCACGTTATCATGGTGCTACATGGATCATATGTGGCTTGATGTGCTCATATGTGGCAACACGAGCAACTCAAGGCTGAACGGGGCTCAAATGACAGGTCAGTCATGGCTCACTTAGAGGCACATGTGAGGTACAAAGAGGCACATAGAGGGGCCTTAGTAGCAGATACGTGACGACTTAAAACGTGGAATTGCTGACATGCCCATGCGTGGCTCATAATTCATGGCTTATTATTCGGTGGGACCGAGTCTGTTAGCAGGAAGTTAGAATGAAATGCTGGACTAATTTCTGATGTTTTTTTTTTTTTTTCTTCTTCTTCACTGCACTGAGGAGGTACACAGACTTTTTTTTTTTGGAAGTACACGAAGTTGGTGCACGGCATCATGGAGGACATCATCAAAATTATTTTTGGACTCCTATTTAAAGTTTGTGTTGGATTGTTGATGTCAGAGCAGCAGTGATGCACCAAAGCTAGACAAATTTGTGATGTGATTTTTCGCTGGATGTAAAATGTAAGTCACTTTTCTGTTGCTTATGAATTAAAATAATATCAAATGACAAGGATCTATTTTAGTTGTTATATTAAACAAATAATGAATGTTTTTTGCATTCTTTTAATGGAACGAATATTTAATTTGGTGAAAGCTGGAACAAACCATTCAACTTGGCTTCACCTCATTGAATGGTATGTTCCAGCTTTCACCTCATGAAATATTTGTATTGTTGAACTCATAAAAATTCATTATTTGCATTTTATATAACAGCTGAGAGGATCCTTGCCATTTGATTGATGCTTTGTATGTCACATAACACATGGATTATTCATCCCATTTGGGTTGCATTGCATTTAGAGTGCAATTTGGTTCCATTTAGAGTGCCAATTTGGTTCCATACGTTTGGTACCAATTCACTCTGCACACACACACCTACACACACATGCATACACACACAAAACAAATCCACTGTGCTGTCTGGAGGCTGTTAGCAGGAAGTTAGAATGAAAAGCTAGACTAATTTCTGGCATGATATTTTTTCGCTGCACTGAGGATGTACACAGTCTTTTTTTTTTTGTAGTACACACATGCACAAGCGCCAACCCAGTTGTATCAGCACACGCACACGCGCGGGACAACAACACAAGCGAGACGACAATTTGATTGAGCTAACTGACTAACTACTAATTATTGTAACACACACACACAAAATCCACTCCGCTGTAAGCCGTCTGGATGCAAGAAGAGCTGTTCAAATGAAAAGCTGAAAAGCTCATGTGATTTTTGGCTGAGGAACTACACAAAGTCTTTTTTATGGAAGTCCAAAGTCAGTGCACTGCATCACTGGACTGCACATCACAATTTGGACTTTAGCAGCAGTGGAACACCAAAATGTAAGTCCCTTTTCTGTTGTTTATAAATTAATAAAATATCAAATGACAAGGATCTATTTTAGCTGTTATATAAAACAAATAATGAATGTTTTACATTATTTTAGTGGAACAAATATTTAATTCGGTGAAAGTTGGAACAAACCATTTAACTCAGCTTCACATCATTGAATGGTATGTTCCAGCTTTCACCTCATGAAATATTTGTACCATTGAACTCATAAACATTCATTATTTGTATACTATAAACCAATGTGAGAGTGCACTGTTATTGCCTTATTTTGCTGAGATTTGCAGTCAGCCAAATTTCCCTCTGGTTGCATTTTAACCTGTTCAGGGTTCATAAACAAGCATTAAAAATAAATAAAATAAGTTTAAACTGAGTAATGAATAGATATCCTGCAACACAACCCCATCCTACTGGTTTCACTTCTTCTGAGCGACATTATTGTCACATTTGTGTTTCTTGATTCTTTCATTCGTCCAACCACAGCCAATAAGCAGTCACTAATACAGTTAGTACCCCTTTGTATCACTAATACAAAGGGGGACTAACTGTTCTAAGTCACTGCAATCACTTTGACATCACAAACAGAGGTGTCTGCTGAAATAACCTGGATGTTGACCAAACAATGTTTTCTGGGTTAATGCTGCCTGTACGCGAAATAGAGAAATAACATAAGATGTTTTTCCTCTCATTTCTTTTCCAAATATTCTGAGGATTAACAGAAGGGGGCAGCAAAAGTGCCCAACAAAGTTGGGCGGGGGATATGTTTTTCCCCTTTGGTTGTCTTTTTGTTTGTGAACAGCCTGGAGCCCACAGTTTTTGATATATTATTACATTTTTGATGAAGATTTTGATCCTGATAGGCAAGAAATGATTTAATTTTAAAGGTCAAAGGTCAAAGTCAGGGAAAATACTGGAAAACAATAAAAAAATTATATATATATATATATATATGTGTATGTGTGTGTATGTATGTATATATGTATGTATGTATGTATAAAATTACATAGCCATTGTAATTCACGTACCCAAAATACTTTGTTTTTTTAGGCTTGGGGACTTTATTTTTAAATTAAAGCCCAAAATGGCAAAAGTCCATTTTGTAACAATGTGGATGAATTTTTAGTAAAGTTTTTTGATCGGACATTTTACAGAAGTTTTGAAAAAAGACAAAACAAAACAAACATACAGTAAAAAAAAACAAAAAAAAAAAACAGTTTGACATCATGAAGTTGGACCAAAATGCAACTAATTGATCAAATTTCTTTTTTCTTTTTTTTTTTTTTTACCAGATAATTTCATTATTAAAGTGCATGTGCAAACATGTCAAATTGAGTTATTACCATTGCCTGATTATTCCCAGTTATTGGATTGTTGTGGTCATGTAAATGTAGCATTCTCTAAAAAGTAAATACGACAATCCACAAGCACATCAAACGGTTGCAATACCTCCCTCTGGCTATCTTTGAATCCCAAGCACTTCTTCCATCTCCTAGGACCGATACCAGCTTCCTTGCGCCTTTTTAGTCATGCATCATGTCCTTCCCTCAGCAAAACCATTTATTTTTCATTTGGTCTGGACGCTGGAAACCAAGCTAAACCTTCAGAGAAATCGTCGCCTGTCTACTCTGTGCGATGCATCCAACTGCACGGATGTTCCTAAAGCCATTTTCTGGCATGGTTAATTTATATGGTTGCTCACATTTGGGGCGATAAGTGCTCGATGAGCAATGTCTCTTAACTGATTGCATGTCAGCGGCCATCAGCACTTCATTTTCCGATGTTCTCAGTGCAGTTATCTTGTTTGATATATGTGGCTTTGGGATGAGAGTTTGTTTGTCAAAGGCGCTGCTTCTGCAGGCTGCGGTTAGATGCTGAGATAACAGAAGGGGACAGCGGACAGGAAGAGCCACTGGGCAACTCAAGCAACATGAAATCAGACAAGTTACACTGTCTCGTTTATAGAGATGTGGCAGTAATAATGTGGTGGATGTATTTTTAAATCCCCTAGAGTAAGTGATGTTGGCAGGGGTAACATTTTCATGTTTTCCTTCACAAATGCACCAGTCTCCAAATGATATGCAGCTGCCAGACACGAAGATCAGTCATAGAAAACACCATCAAACATTCAATCACGCGAGAATGTATTTTTAATATTGAATGTCATGAGTTATGATAAAAAGTAACTGGGATCTCCATTTGTGGCACTGACTGCCAGGCACTTCAGGTAATGGATATGAAAGTCGGCACAGGGGAAATATCCTCACATCTAAAACCCAACACAAAAGCATCTCGCTCCTTTTTCTGCTTCTCCTCCAATACATTAATAATAAGATTACTCGTATGGCTCTCTCTCTTTATTTTCATGGGATTTGAAAAAGAAGCTCACATATTGTACATGAATCCGCCCTGGAATGACAGCGATCAGTCCTCTTTGCCTCTGGCTTTGTTATGCCCGAGACGAGCAGCCAGACACCTTGAAGGATTTCTGCCTTGATCAACGACAGGACAGGCCTTTTGATATCATAACGCTTTCCACAATTCTCCTCTGTCGACAATACGAGAGAGCATGGAATCCCTCAAGAGAAATACAAGCCAAAACAGGGAGAGAGAGAGAAGCTGGAAAAACTGCTTTTGCTAACCCAATGCTGGCAACAAATGCGGGCTGTGTTGTTAGCCTTGACCCGGGAGCTAAATAAGATAATGAGTGTGACAGGGGAGTGGCAGGGGAGGAACTGAACCCTGGCCAGTGAGGGCATGCTCATTTCCTTGGCATGGAATTGCCCATTAGAGAAAGTGAAAGCATCCTGCATGACTTTGCTGTCTCTGGCTGGCTTCTCTAAGCACACTGCGTCCCTATTAGCGAGAACTGCACAGGTTTTGCTTCGCATTTGCTGTCGCTCCGGTTGCCTTGTTGCACAAAAGGCTGCCTTCTCTGTTGGTAGTAATCAAAAGGTGTTTATAGGATAGAAAAACAAGGGAAGAACAGTGGAGGGAAGGGGAGGCCTGAAAACAGAAGAAAATACAGAACTCTGCCCACGGTCTGCACAGCAGAGGCTCAGACACCACAGTTCAGCAAGTGCACAGATGCAACTGTTTTGCAAAATGTCCAAACTTACTGGTTTAACCTTCAAGGAGAACTCTGGGATTTGTACATGTTTGAAGGTTCAACCTTTCACTCAGAACAAAAACTATTTTAATCAACCCAGTATTGAATTAGACTGCCATTACATTCATTGGCTAGACTTCTCCAAAGTAAACCACTTCCTGGCACTATCAAATATATGATCTGTAACAACATTCACATTACCTCAGTAAGTGAGTCCCTTCAGCTTCTCCCTTCTTTCTCTCGGGGTCACCACAACAGATCTGAGGGGGATCTGCATGTTGACTTGGCACAAATTTTACACCAATGGCCCTTTAAGATGCAACTCTGCACTACACAGAGAATGGGCAGGAGTGGGCTTGAATCAGGAACCTTCTTTACCAGAAATAAGCAAGTTGTCCACCACCTGTGCTACAACTAATTGTTATTGTACACTAACTAGTAAGTACCTTCAGCTTCTCTCTTGTTTCATTCGGGGTCACCACAGCAGATCAGAGGTGAATCCGCATGTTGATTTGGCACATGTTTTACAATGGCTGCCCTCCATGACTCAACTCCTTGTTACATGGAGAACAGGTTGGCCTTGAACATGGATCTTTCCGCTCTGGAACCAAGTGTGATGGAGGCCAGCAGGAGTCATTGTGCAATATAGAAATAATGAATGTTTATGAGTTCAATGATATGAATATTTCTTGCAAGGTGAAAGCTGGAATGTTCCATTCAACAAAGTGAAACCGAGTTGAATGGTACATTCCAGATTCTCCCTTCTTTCACTCGGTGTCACCACAACAGATCCGAGGGGGATCTGCATGTTGACTTGGCACAAATTTTACACCAATGGCCCTTCAAGATGCCACTCTGCACTACACGGAGAATGGGCAGGAGTGAGCTTTAATCAGGAACCTTCTGTACCAGAAATAAGCAAGTTGTCTACTACCTTTGCTACAACTAATTGTTATTGTGCACTATTAAGTACCTTCAGCTTCTCCCTTGTTTCATTCGGGGTCACCACAGCAGATCAGAGGTGAATCTGCATGTTGATTTGGCACGTTTTACAACGGCTGCCCTCCATGACTCAACTTCTTGTTACATGGAGAATAGAATGGGTTGGCCTTGAACATGGAACTTTCTGCTCTAGAACCAAGTGCGATGGAGGCCAGCAGGAGTCACACAAATAATGAATGTTTATGAGTTCAATGGTATGAATATTTCATGCAAGGTGAAAGATGGAATGTTCCATTCAACAAAGTGAAGCCGAGTTGAATGGGACGTTCCAGCTTTCACCAAATTAACTTTTTGTTCCATTGAAAGAATGGAAAAACATTCATTATTTGTTTTATATAACTGCTAAAACAGATCTTTGTCAGTTGCTATTTTATTAATTTATAAACAGCAGAAAAGGGACTTACATTTTGGTGTGCATCACTGGTGCTTTGACGTCAACAGTCCAACACAAACTTGTCCAAAATTGTTCCCAGTCAACATGGAAAAACAGTTAGATAGTTTAAAAGTAATTCTGATGATGTAGTCAGTTATGCCATGCACTGACTTTGTGTTCTTCCAAAAAAATAGACTTCAGTCCAGTGAAAAATCACATCAGAATTAATCCAGCTCTTCATCCTAATTTCATCCTAACAGCTCTTCATGCCTCCAGTTGGCTGATAGTGTAGTGGATTTATTTTGTGTGTGTGTGTGTGTGTGTGTGTGTGTGTGTGTGTGTGTGTGTGTGTGTGTGTGTGTGTGTGTGTGTGTGTGTGTGTGTGTGTGTGTGTGTGTGTTTGAAGAAGTAGCACTGTCAGTTAACTTGTTCAAATCACCGTCCATCAGCAAAACAAACTAGCTAAATGCCACCTGCACTAGTGTGTGTGTGGGTTGGGTTTGCAGCGTGCAATGGTAGAAATGTATGGAACCAAATTGCATGATAAATGCAAGGCAACACAAATGGGACCATGTCACTGACATACAAAGCACCAATCAAATGACAAAGATCCATTCAGCCATTACATGATAATCAATAGGCGTCACTCCCCTGACAACTAAAGGATACTCTGGCTTCTCAGGCTACAACTCGGGGCTTTAGCCGACTGGTTAGAGTGTCCGCGTCCCATGCCAGAGATTGCAAATTTGTATACAGAGGGGACCAAAGGGGAGGAGTCAAAAAACACAACACAGACACAGAGGGTAGAGCCACTACACAAGCGTACTTAACCCCTTGGCTCCACCCCATGTATATTTGTCTCACTAAGTGTAAATATTTTTTAAGTGATTATATGTACAGTTAGCATCATACCTTAGTCTGCATTTGGTTTGACAATATGACTTGACACAAAATCAGGACAGTACCAAACACAGCCTAGTCTCACTTTTTTTTTTCGTGCTCCCGTGATGAAATGAGTAAAATTTTTGTGACGGGGTTTTTTTTAAACTCAGTATTCCTAACCCTACCCTACCTCCGACCCTAACCTTAACCATAACTTAATCTTATTCTTTCCCCCCACCCTAACCCTAACCACCTTGACCCCCCCCCCCCCCCCCCCCCGCTTCACTTTTAATTTCGTGCAGCCATCACGGAATGAAGATTCAAGATTCTCTACTATGGAAACCACCTGGACAACTGAGAGCCTACACAGAAACAATGTCCTGAGAGTGGGCCATATCAGCTGAGGTTTCTACACGTGTGAAAATCAGTCAGTGAGAGAGCCTAAGAACATACAAAGATGGGCAGTGTGCAACAGCATATACAGAACAATAATGTTCATGATGGCTGCAACCAGTAACAAGAGCATTCAGATATTTCTGATGTCCGCCAATCCAAATCTGGATCACCTCCAAAATTCAGTGGAGTCTTCCATGCACTAATATCTATCTGTGGCACAAATTTGGTGAGAATCCGTGAAGTAGTTTTGACATAATCCTTCAATGCCTATATAATGTGAAACTTGATCCAGAATCCGGATCCGGATCCGGATTGCCTCAGATATTCAGTGGAGTCTTCCATGGCCTAATATATCTATCTCTAGCGAAAATTTTGTCAAAATCTGTGCAGTAGTTTTGACATAATCATGCTAACAAATAGACAGACAAATAAATGCCAATGATTTTATTACATCCTTAATAAAATGCAAAGCATAGTGGTATACAGCAGCCAATTTCTTTTAAAACTGATCAGGAGCTTTCAGAAAAGTCAGGTCTTCATTGTCTAACAAGGGTTTAAAAAAAAGTTGTCGTGATTTTATGACTTGCAATGAAAAACATGATGAATTTCTAAAAAGGAAGCCCAATTTCACCTTACAACCCCTGGCAAAAGTTATGGAATCACCGGCCTCGGAGGATGTTCATTCAGTTGTTTAATTTTGTAGAAAAAAAGCAGATCACAGACATGACACAAAATTAAAATCATTTCAAATGGCAACTTTCTGGCTTTAAGAAACACTATAAGAAATCAGGAAAAAAAATTGTGGCAGTCAGTAACAGTTACTTTTTTAGACCAAGCAGAGGGAAGAAAATTTGGAATCACTCAATTCTGAGGAAAAAATTATGGAATCATGAAAAACAAAAGAACGCTCCAACACATCACTAGTATTTTGTTGCACCACCTCTGGCTTTTATAACAGCTTGCAGTCTCTGAGGCATGGACTTAATGAGTGACAAACAGTACTCTTCATCAGTCTGGCTCCAACTTTCTCTGATTGCTGTTGCCAGATCAGCTTTGCAGGTTGGAGCCTTATCATGGACCATTTTCTTCAACTTCCACCAAAGATTTTCAATTGGATTAAGATCCGGACTATTTACAGGCCATGACATTGACCCTATGTGTCTTTTTGCAAGGAATGTTTTCACAGTTTTTGCTCTATGGCAAGATGCATTATCATCTTGAAAAATGATTTCATCATCCCAAAACATCCTTTCAATTGATGGGATAAGAAAAGTGTCCAAAATATCAACGTAAACTTGTGCATTTATTGATGATGTAATGACAGCCATCTCCCCAGTGCCTTTACCTGACATGCAGCCCCATATCATCAATGACTGTGGAAATTTACATGTTCTCTTCAGGCAGTCATCTTTATAAATCTCATTGGAACGGCACCAAACAAAAGTTCCAGCATCATCACCTTGCCCATTGCAGATTCGAGATTCATCACTGAATATGACTTTCATCCAGTCATCCACAGTCCATGATTGCTTTTCCTTAGCCCATTGTAACCTTGTTTTTTTCTGTTTAGGTGTTAATGATGGCTTTCGTTTAGCTTTTCTGTATGTAAATCCCATTTCCTTTAGGCGGTTTCTTACAGTTCGGTCACAGATGTTGACTCCAGTTTCCTCCCATTCGTTCCTCATTTGTTTTGTTGTGCATTTTCGATTTTTGAGACATATTGCTTTAAGTTTTCTGTCTTGACGCTTTGATGTCTTCCTTGGTCTACCAGTATGTTTGCCTTTAACAACCTTCCCATGTTATTTGTATTTGGTCCAGAGTTTAGACACAGCTGACTGTGAACAATCAACATCTTTTGCAACATTGTGTGATGATTTACCCTCTTTTAAGAGTTTGATAATCCTCTCCTTTGTTTCAATTGACATCTCTCGTGTTGGAGCCATGATTCATGTCAGTCCACTTGGTGCAACAGCTCTCCAAGGTGTGATCACTCCTTTTTAGATGCAGACTAACGAGCAGATCTGATTTGATGCAGGTGTTAGTTTTGGGGATGAAAATTTACAGGGTGATTCCATAATTTATTCCTCAGAATTGAGTGAGTCCATATTTTTTTCCCTCTGCTTGGTCTAAAAAAGTAACCATTACTGACTGCCACAATTTTTTTTTTCCTGATTTCTTATAGTGTTTCTTAAAGCCAGAAAGTTGCCATTTGAAATGACTTTAGTTTTGTGTCATGTCTGTGATCTGCTTTTTTCTACAAAATTAAACAACTGAAGGAACATCCTCCGAGGCCGGTGATTCCATAATTTTTGCCAGGGGTTGTAGAAACAAGTTTATGTACAATTTAAGACAGGTTCTCATCAAACAGAATGCCTAAGTGTCATGGTCTGCCTTTGTCATTGCCCTTTTTAACCTCTTGTATATAGTTTGTCTGTTTTCCTCCCAGGTGGCGCGCTGCAGAGCCGAGAAACACCTGCAGCTCATCATCTCCTCGCATCTGATGCGCATGAACTCCTGATCATGAGCCGGCTACTTAAACCCCGGCTCTGAGCTCACTCTCAGTATTGGTGACCCTGACCTGCGAGAGTCTTCCATGACTCTCTGTGACTTTCCATGATACTCTGTGAGCCTTCCATGAGAAATCCATGACCCTGTCTATGCTAATGCTTCCATGCACTCTGACATCTGAGCTTCCTGCAGCTCATCTCAAGGTAACCTGAGACGTAACCTCTAATTCCCATATTAGAGCTCGTTGATCTTTTGGTGTTTCCAGATGCTTTCCTGTGCAGCTTCCAAGCTGCATGCTCCTGGTTCCCTCGCCACCTTCTGCACGATGTCACTTTGAAATTCATCTGCTCTCAGCCTCAGAGCGCATAGCTCTGTCACATTCAGCTAAGTTCCTGCATGTCTGTGAGATCCCATCCTCACGCTGCTCCTGTTTGTGACTGTACATGACCAAGAACTGTATTCAAGAACTGTTTCCAAGAACTAGTTCCAAGAACTATTTCCAAGAAATAATTCCAAGAACTGTTTTCCAAGAACTGTATGTGCTCTAATGCAGAACCACTAAGAACCTTCCAAGTTGTTTCTAAACTCAAGTCCAGCTTAATTGGAAGTGCGTCACAAGATGCACAGCAACTGACCTCTGAGGATAATTCATGATCTGTGAACTTTCCTGCCTTAAGCCCACAGTGAACTGTTGTGTTGAGGGCTTCCAGTGTTATGAGTGCAATCACTCACCTCTGTTCTCCTCCGTCCTCCTAGTTCCTCGTCCTCGGTGCTCTGCATCCTATCTGGCCCCGGTTCCAGCTCCATATATTCCAGGACTCCTGCTCGTTATCAGACTCCCAAGTATGTCCCTTTGTGCACTGTGGCTACCGAACGTCCACCACTATATGTGGTCCTGGTCTCGGCTCAGCAGGCTTCCTCCAGCTCAGCAGCTCAGTTATTTATTATGGTAAATAAAGCTCTTTTTGTTCACAACCTGTTCTGGTTCTCCCTAGCATTTGAGTCCATCACCTGTAACGGTCCGGTCCCATCCAGACCTCTAACCACAACACCTAAGTATTTATATGTGACCATTTCAGTTTCAACCCCATAAACAGTTGACAACCTCAGAAGGTGAGATGGAAGCTGCTTTCCATTTGACTTAACTTAAGCTGAGACAAACAAGACTGAACAGTATTAAATGCTGACTGCAAGAACTCAAGGGATTTTAAACATGAAGCAAACAAACAATAAATTACTGTAACATCAGCATAAAAATGGGACACAGCTTAGACAAATTATCACAAAGATCACTCACATAAATTATGACCAACAGAGGCCCTAATATAGAGCCTTGAGGCATGCCCTTTGAAACAGTGAGGAAAGAGGAAGAAGTGCTGAAGAAAAATTCTATTATCCTATTAATTTTAGAATTGATTTTAAGATTTTATTGTTTGTCTTTAAAGCTTTGAATGGAATGGCCCCTCAATACATCACTGACCTCCTACAACTTTACTCTCCGGCGCATGCTCTGAGGTCTGAGGGCCATTTCCAGCTTGTGGTACCCAAGACGAGACTTAAAACCAGGGGGGACAGGGCTTTCTCTGTGGATGGCCACAGACTTTGGAATGCTCTGCCCCTCCATGTTCGAACAGCCCCCAGAGTGGAGTGTTTTAAGTCTCGTCTGAAGACCCACTTTTATTCTCTGGTTTTTAACACTGTGTGAGATGTGTGGTCCTCTGTTTTATTTGTTTTGTTTTTATTTTGGTAGAAATTTATTGGTTTTATCTTTTGAATGCTGTATTTATTTATTTATCTTGCACATTTTAGTTATTTTTATTGTTAATTTTCTTATTTTTAATTTATTTCTTGACTTTTGGGGTTTTATCTATTGTGATTCTACTGTATGTGCAGCACTTTGGAATGTCTTTGTTGTTAAATGTGCTATATAAATAAAGTGGATTGGATTGAATTGAAGAAGAAGCTGTCTGGACACACTGTGTTTGATCCGATAAATAATTAGATAACTAGCTAACATTCTGGTTAAATAAGCCAATCTTGTGGAGTCTGTCTGTCAGGATGACATTGTCGACTGTGTCAAATGCCTTTGACAAGTCGATAAAAAGTGCTGCACAATATTTTCAGTGCCTCCATAATGTCGTTTACCACTTTAACCCTCTGGGGTCCGAGGGCATTTTTTGGACAGTTCACTCGCCTGGCATAAATGTTTTATTACTGCTGTTAACAGCTCTCCTTGCATCCCACAATCAAGTTTTATGTCTCTTTTTTTTTTTTTTTCGGGACAACCTGTGCTTTCACAATATATATGTTTTTATTGCATTTTATAAGTACAATAAAAGGTTTACAATCAAAATAGGCAAGGAAAAAATTAATTGAAAAATAATTTTCCACGCACATTTATTTAAAACACACAGCAAACTATAATAAACAACTGTTTTGACACTTTATAAAGGTAATTTGAGGTCTTGTGTGAAAGGCTGTACAACAAAAAGGTTCAAACAATAAACACAAATGCATATTTTGAACAATATATACAAAATGGTCTATGCGTTTTGTTGTCCATTGCAGAGAAAGCAACAGAGTTATCTATAACACAACGATCGCTCAAATCATTTCCAAAAATACCAGTATCTGAATATTTATTAGTAGAGTTATTTAAAAATGAATCAAGAAGAGAAGATTTCTCTGGACATATAAGGTTTGGGTGCATTGACATTACACCTAACATTTAGGTGTATAACACCAAGCCCTGATCTAGATTTAAAATCCATTGGAGTACTTAGATAGTTTATATCAGGGCCGGGGTTGAGTTCAGACAGTAAAAGCAAAAGAAAGACAGGGTGTGTAGGTACTGCTTGAGTATAACTATACCTATACCTTGGACTACCAGGATTTGGGGAATAAGAATAAAATGATAGCAACCAGTCATATGCACTAAATAATACAACAAAATGGGCAGCCGGGAGGTGATGGTGACTCCAGCTCTCCACCCCCAGTGACCCTTACTTGGAGAAACCAGATATAGAACATGGATGGATGTGTTTCCATTACATGTATTTTCACTTTGCTACTTCAAATTGTATGCTTTGGTCACTGATGGAAAGATGCCTACAGTTAACACAACTCCTAAGCTGGTTCAGCATCTTTAAAAGGAGATATTGGCTAATGTGTTAGTTATTCAGGTAGTTCAACTCATTCATTCATTCATTTGATGAAGATGCTTCTTCCTTTTAAGGACCATGGGGTGCAGGAGACTATCCCAGCAGTATAAAAGATTGAATACCCCAAAACAGTTTACATGCAAACACCTAGTGTGGCAAAACAGGGGGGTGGTATTATCACTTTGCAAGCTTAGCAGCGAAAATAAATGTCCAAATGACAGTTTGTTGCCAGCTGTGTTGGTATGTTTGGCGTGTCCCTCTGCAACAGAAGGCAGCATTTGGAAGTCACCTTGGGAAGATTGTGGGGGCTTATTTTTGTGATGGAGAAGACACAACAGGAGGCGATTTGTTCGAAAACAACATCAGGTCAAAGTAAGCACTAGAAACCCAGAAGCAATATGAGTGTTGAGCTCAGGTGGAAGAGTGGGCTGCCTGTTAAGCACAGGCTTAGTTTGATCAGTAACTACGCCTGTGAGTGTGGCAGAATGTCCATTGGGGGGGTGAGGATGCCAAACTGCAGGTCTTAGGTTTGTGTTAAAGCTCGTGGCATCGATGTGTTGTTTATGCGTTACAGGGACTGTAAATGTAAAATTGAAAATTCCCAATGTGACATCTGTGATCAAAGCTCTCTGCGAGGGTGTTTAGTGTCGAACCTGCCTTGCTGCTTGTAAGAAGGCCTTTTTCAATTTCACTTGCAATACACTGCCTGCGTAAGAGGACTATAGTAAAGGGACATTTCCGACAGGATTGCCAGTGTGGCCTGAAAGAGAGTTAACAGAGAGAGGGCTCAAATGAAATAGAAAAGAAGAGGAGACCGACGCAAGAGAGATGAAATAGAAATGAGGTGGATGACAAGGAATCCAAAGCTGTGCGATGGAAGGCGCCAGCCGAGTAACACGTCTAAGACAATTGGCTCGCTCTACGGGCAAGATTTTAAAACGTGCCAAGGAAATGAGGGGAAGAGAAAATGATTTGAAGGGGGTTGGGGACAGGTGACAAGCTGCCACATGGAAAAAGGAGCAAGGGTTCGGCTGGGGGAGAGGCCGCGGCTCAGACTGTAGCAGCAGAATCGGAGCTGACACTTCTATAAAAAAAAGAGGGATGGAATACTGCAGATGATGAGCCCGACAACTTTGACATGACAGGTCCAAAAGCTAATTAAACAACACAGAGAGATGATGTGTTGGACTGTGCGCCGCATGAAGACACTGATGTAATTACATCATGTGCACACATCAGCTCAAAGCCAAGATCAGTTTTATATATATATATATATACGAGGTCCGTTAGAAAAGTATCCGCCCTTATTATTTTTTTCAAAAAACATATGGATTTGAATCACGTGTGATTGCGTCAGCCAAGCTTGAACCCTCATGCGCATGCGTGAGTTTTTTCATACCTGTCGGTTGCTTCATTCGCCTGTGAGCAGGCTTTGAGTGAGGTGTGGTCCACCCCTCTCATCTATTTTTTATTGCAAATAAATGTCTGAACGATTTGGATCTTTGCTGCATCAATTTTTTTCCAGAAACTGTAAGAGACCTCCAGGTGGACACCGTTCGAAAAATTAATATGGCTTTTAGGGACGATTTTATGGGGATTAAACAGATTAGGGGGTGTTACTGCCCCTTTAAGGACGGCCCACAACTGCTGAGAGTGCAGCGCGCTCCCAGCCCCCATTGACAGGCTGACACCCCGCACAAACAACCAGATCATTTCCAACGTGAAAGCTTTGTTGATCCGGGACCTCGTCTGACTTTCACAAAAAGGCAGAAGATGTGGACATCAGCACTTTTTCCAGCACATTCCACCGTTACAGGAGTTTTTTTTTTTTTTCATGGAAAAAGAAGCCGAGGGACGCGCCACGGAGCCGTTCATTACGCGGGACAAAACCACCTCGGTGTTGGTCTCACAGGATGGCTTAAAGGTGGATTTCAGACAGATTCCGGTTGCTTTCCAGTCGTGTGAATATCCGACTGTGATTGTGCATGAGCTGAACATGCCAGAACATGTCCTGTGAGGCTTCATCACGGCGTTTCTTTTCGCCATGCAGCTCCGCCGCGACGCGCGGAATTCCTCCGCCTTTGTTCCGCTTTCCATGACAAAAACTCCTGTAACAGTGAAATGTGCCGTTCATTTCTAAACTGGACGCTGTCTTGATCCGGTATGTCCTCTGACTAGCACAAGAATTGTGAAAAGACGTGGACATCAGCACTTTTTCCGTGAAAAAAAACTCCTGTAATGGTGGAATGTGCCGGAAAAAGTGCTGATCTCCACATCTTCTGCCTTTTAGTGAAAGTCAGACGAGGTCCTGGATCAACAAAGCTTTCACGTTGGAAATGATCTGGTTGTTTGTGCGGGGTGTCAGCCTGTCCATCGGCTCTGGGAGTGCGCTGCGCTCTCAGCAGTTGTGGGCCATCCTTAAAGGGGCAGTAACACCCCGTAATCTGTTTAATCCCCATAAAATCGTCCCTGAAAGCCATATTAATTTTTCGAACGGTGTCCACCTGGAGGTCTCTTACAGTTTCTGGAAAAAAATTGATGCAGCAAAGATCCAAATCGTTCAGACATTTATTCGCAATAAAAAACAGACGAGAGGGGTAGACCACACCTCACTCAAAGCCTGCTCACAGTCAAATGAAGCAACCGATAGGCATGAAAAAACTCACGCATGCGCATAAGGATTCAAGCTTGGCTGAAGCAATCACACGTGATTCAAATCCATATGGTTTTTGAAAAAAATAATAAGGTCGGATACTTTTCTAACAGACCTCGTGTATGTGTATATATATATATATATATATGTGTAAATTTTCATCATATCTTGTATTCTTCTTTTAAACACTGGTAGGTACAACTAACCTACAAAAGTTAGGTTTGCTAAGGTGTCAAACGTAACACAATGAACCACTAAAACATTTCGTTGATGCTACTACTAATCTTTATTATTTTAATTTAGCTATGTCTTGTTTTTGTTTGTTTGTTCATTTGTAATGTTGAATATGTTGATGTAAAACCATGAAGGATCCCAAAAAGTTGAGCCGAGATCACATGATGATCAAGATGTACATACATAACAAATGAAATTAATCAGTGGTTTCCATTAAACATACAATTTATTCATAGTACAGAACGTCTTAAATGACTAAGCAATATAAAGAAATTACAATACACTTTTCATAATCTAATTAAATTATTTACTCTGGCTTGAACTCCTGTTCCGCTGTCTCTTCGAGGAAATGACTGATGCTTTCACAATACAGTGTGTCATTCCGCTAACTGGATTAGTAGGTGCCCTCCAACAGGATATAAACTTATGTGATTTTTAGGGTTTTAAACATTTTTGACGCTTAAACTTTGCTTTTAAAAAATGTCAACTGAATAAAAGCTAGCAGGGAGCTAATGGGGTCACAAATAGCTTGCAAAGTTAGCTGAAAAGCTATCTGCTAACAAAGTTGTTAGCCTTGTTAATAACATATTCACTGAACTGTGCTCACCACTGTTTTTAACCCTTAGAACCCTAACAGCAGTCTCCTTCATCGAGGTCAAATTTTCACCATATTTCTGTTAATTTGTTCTAGACAAATATGTGACCCACATTAAGAAAGCTGATACTGCTCTGAACATTTTGATATGGAACACATGGGTAGAGAAAAAAACCTTTGGGGCTCTAGGGGTTTTAAATATATGCCTTATCAAATCTGAATTAGTATGTATTAGTCCTTCGTCTTTCCACACAGTGATGCCCTCTAGCAACAGCTGAGGAATACTTGCCTTCTACCCATTCCCTGCAGGGGCAATATTTCATGAACGGATCACAAATTAAGGGCGTTTGCTAATCATGCAAACCAATATAATGGAGCTCCTCCCACTGGACAATCCCAACTATATCTCTCCCTCGTTTTGTCTCCCTTGATGGCTTTTCCATCATTCACCATCACCTTGAATTTGCTGATCTGCTGTGATCCTGGGACGGAGGCAGGGTGCCGGAAAGAGGGTAATGAATTGAAGCATGGGGGTCACTGCACCACTGTCAACTCCTCTCATGCGCGGTAATGAGCCGAGGTCAATGTAGGGGAGGCAAGCAGCAAATCGAGAGAAAATACAATCTCGCTGCTGTACTGCTACCAACCAGCAAACATCATTAACAGGGATTCAACCCCAGTTACTACTGTGGCATTTATATGTATGTTTTACTGGAGGTGTGTAGGACTGAGTCCACCTGAATTGCTAATGCCATTGCTGCTCTGAGCTTACCTCCTTTTGTTGTTTACTCATAACATGTATAAGAAAGTTTGCCTAAAGTCTCAACAGAAAGCAGAAACTTCTTCTGAGGTCTTTTGATGTTTGATAGTAGATTTTGTTGTGTTGCAACAAAGCCAAACTTTTTTAATTTTATATATATATATATATATATATATATATATATATATGAGATTGAAGCCTCACACATTTTTCTTTGCTGAAACACATCTACCATTGTTGTTCTGTTGGCTACTGCAGACTACATGCTACTGAGTTCAATTGCTGCTCAGTACAATCAGAGATAGACATCTCAACATATTATCAGCAGAGATTCAGAGACTTATAGCAATTGTCGTTTTCTATTCCATAGGAGGAAAACAAGAAGTAAGTATGCGATTAGGTGAGTGAGTGAGCAGGATATGTAGGCCAGTCGTGTCTCCAGTCCCACCACCCCCTTTGGTCTTGAACGCTTTTGACAGTACATTTGTGCACAGCAAGTCTTGGTTTCAAATAAATGTTGAAATCTCTTGACAATTCCAACCTTGGTCCTACTTTCCACATTGCAAATTGATGTATTAAGGGGGCTTCACCTTAGCTTTTAGACAAATGAAGGCACTGGGTCAGGTGGGTAAGGTTAGACCTTACCCATGTGAAGTCCCTTGGTGCAATGTATGTTTTGATTTGGTGCTATATAAATGAATTGAATTGGTAACATTTCACCAGTTTAGTGGGCTCAGGGTCTCATCACTGCTTATTGCAGATGATGTGGTCGCGCCTCCCTAGGGAGGTGTTCCAGGCACGTCCATCTGGGAGGTGACTCCGGGAAAGACCCAGAACTAGGTGGAGAGATTATATCTCCATACTGGTCTGGGAACGCCTTGTGATCCCCCAGTCAGGGGTGGTCAATGTGGCCCATGAAAGGGAAGTCCAGGGTCCACTGCTGGAGCTCTTGCCCCCACGACCTGATCCTGGATAAGCAGTTGAAGATGAGTGATGAGTGAGTGGTAGTAACATTTCATGTGTTCACCCAAGTGCCTCTGATGATTTGTCTGTTCTAAAGATGGGCCACCAAATGGCCTTCCCCTTCATTGTACATGCTGCCTCTTGTGCAAGGCATCATTACAGCATGGAGTATGTCCGATACACGCCCTGAATGATATTGATGCCGGTGCTTGTCACCAGATAATGTAGCATGAAGCTCACAAGACCTTATGACTCATCTCAGATGAAGTATCAGTACATTACAGATTACTTCCTCAGCCAAAGCCAGTACTTGTTTACAGCTGGGTGGACTGTGACAACACAGATTAAGTGGCTTGTCCAAAGGTACCTTAAGGTTGCATGGCTAGTCATTAAATCCAATGGTAGCTCAACTCCTATCCAACTAAAGTACCTGCTCTTCTCTCATGGAGAGCAGAAACATGTCTTCATGCTCGAGCAGAAACAATATTGTTTTGCAGTGGTCAGCATGCTATTCCCACCACAAGCAACCAAGGAGCTTTCTGTATCCTGGAAGATCACCTGCAGCCCTAGAATCAGTTTTGCTTTGTGACTTTATCATGATGACCATCGTAACAGTACTGTGCAGGCGTTGTCTGTCCTTTAGAGTATAGCTGGACTACTGTCATAGAGCTATTCAGTGGGGTTGACCCACAACTACTCAGAAAGCTACCTTCTCTGTTGGTGTGCAATGCCAGGGGTCTTGATAAACGTTCAAAATTTGATTGTCTAATAACAGAATACTGAGTCTACATTCTGGTAAAGCTTTGCATTTTTGACTTGCTGATAACAGCAATTTTTGAGCCTACTCAAGTATGTGATAAGGGCAGTGATAGGGCCTGCTGATTGGCTTGATAAGTCAATATTCATGACTGCCCAGATCCTCTCATAAGTAAGGCTAAACATCACTTTTGTTGGTATTGTAAAAGTGAAAGGCATCACTGGGGCAGGATTTTTCCTGGGAAGAACCTGAGACTATGAGCTTTAGAAAGCAAATACCAAGGTTACTTTAAATTGGAAAACTATTGTGATATCAGTTAGTGACAGTGATCTGGAGAGCTGTACTTCAGGTTTGTTCATGTACAGTACGTGGCAGAAGTTTCTTTGCTTGAGAACATTGCATGTCACTGAGAGGTAAAAAATATCTCCAATCTTCAAAGTGCCACTGAGCACACTGGAGACAAGATTGTCATGGGTTTCTTCTCCTCTAGCTTTATTTTTCTTCACATGTGGAATTAAATACACAACAAAAACTGTTTGGACTGTAATGACTGCACAGTGAAAGGGTTCATCAGGGCTCTCTCTGTCTTTGCCTCTCTCACAATTTGCAGCCAAGCTACAGTTTTGAACTATAACTGACTCAGTGACAAAACTTTGCAACTTGTCAATGACAAAACAAAGAACACAAAAACATGTACAGTAGTGTTCAGAATAATAGTACTGCCAAAAGATTAATTCAGGTTTTGAGTATATTTCTCATTCTTACATGGGAAACTAGGTACCAGTAGATTCAGTAGATTCTCACAAATCCAACAAGACCAAGCATTCATGATATGTAGACTCTTAAGGATTTGAAATTGGGCTATTAGTAAAAAAAGTAGAAAAGGGGGTGTTCACAATAACAGTAGTGTGGCATTCAGTCAGTGAGTTCGTCAATTTTGTGGAACAAACAGGTGTGAATCAGGTGTCCCCTATTTAAGGATGAAGCCAGCACCTGTTGAACATGCTTTTCTCTTTGAAAGCCTGAGGAAAATGGGACGTTCAAGACAATGCTCAGAAGAACAGCGTAGTTTGATTTAAAAGTTAATTGGAAAGGGGAAAATGTATACGCAGGTGCAAAAAATTATAGGCTGTTCATCTACAATGACCTCCAATGCTTTAAAATGGACAAAAAACCAGAGATGCATGGAAGAAAATGGAAAACAACCATCAAAGTGGATAGAAGAATAATCAGAATGGCAAAGGCTCACCCATTGATCAGCTCCAGGATGATCAAAGACAGTCTGGAGTTACCTGTAAGCGCTGTGACAGTTAGAAGACGCCTGTGTGAAGCTAATTTATTTGCAAGAATCCCCCGCAAAGTCCCTCTGTTAAATAAAAGACGTGCAGAAGAGGTTACAATTTGCCAAAGAACACATCAACTGGCCTAAAGAGAAATGGAGGAATATTTTGTGGACTGATGAGAGAAAAATTGTGCTTATTGCGTCCATGGGCCGCAGACAGTTTGTGAGACGACCCCCAAACTCTGAATTCAAGCCACAGTTCACAGTGAAGACAGTGAAGCATGGTGGTGCAAGCATCATGATATGTGCACGTTTCTCCTACTATGGTGTTGGGCCTATATATCTCATACCAGGTATCATGGATCAGTTTGGATATATCAAAATACTTGAAGAGGTCATGTTGCCTGATGCTGAAGAGGACATGCCCTTGAAATGGGTGTTTCAACAAGACAATGACCCCAAGCACACTAGTAAACGAGCAAAATCTTGGTTCCAAACCAACAAAATTAATGTTTTGGAGTGGCCTGTCCAATCCCCGGACCTAAATCCAATTGAGAACTTGTGGGGTGACACCAAAAAAGCTGTTTCTGATCCCGTTATTATTTTTCTTTAGATACACGTGGCACATGCTCACCCTCCGATGAATGTGTTTGTGTACTAAAAACCAGCTCTCCGTCTCTGGGGTCCGACCTTTGTGTCTCCACGGGTATTACGCGGCAGGGCTGCACAAAGGCTGTTCACGCTGGTGGCGAGGAGATTCGTCTAGCCGCTCACTGCCTCCATCTGGCCGTCCACCCCGCTGACGCTGATCTCGCACCCCGGTCGAATAGCCTCCTCTGGAACCAGGATACGAGCCGGCCACGCCCATTAACGGCAGCTCTCCTCTTATCGATCAGGGCTCTTGGAATGTTGCTAGATTTTGAATTTAGTGACTCCTACAGTGAGTCCCCAGGATGCGTTAATTTCATTAAAAACCAGACTAACCTTTTAGAGCACTTTTTGATGTTGTACACCCAATAATCTTTAACTTTTACACCTTAAGAAGCATCAATAAATCCAATGTCCGAGCCTTAACACTTTAACTGCATGCTTGGAAATTTATTGCAGGTTTTGCAAGTGCCGACAACATAATCAAAATAGGTTATATGATGATAATTTCACAACAGTAATTCAAGTATAATTAGAATATTGATTGGCAGAGATTTTTGGTTCTAATTCAATAATGCTGTCTGGACTGGATTAACTTCTTAACAATTTTTCTAGGAGTGAGGGAAGGAGGTTTTTGATGATAAAGTCCCCAGCTCGATGAACTTGATTTCCTCTTCATCAGCTATTAGTTGTTAGCCGACCACGATCCTTGTGTGGTGTTGTAATCCTTCAGGAAATAAATCCACATAAGGGTTTATTCCTTCTTCAATCAACCAAAAGTTGATCTATTCCATTCTGGTATGCTGTGATGTTCCTTGAGAGAGAAAACGTTGAAACTTCCGAACTCAGACTTAAGACCAGTGATTATTCTCCAATGCTCTGCTACTCCGTGACTGGACGGCCTGAGTGGGAATTGAAAACTCTCTCAAATGATCTCTTATGGCTCCAATCCTCTCACACCACGATTCCAATTGCTGCTCACAAGATGGTCAAGTCTTGTGATCTCCTCGTAGCAGGGGAGAAGTGACAACAGCACCTCTCCCTGGATGAATAACCCTGTTTCCTGGTGTTCCACAGTTTATATATGAGCTGACTTTTGCCATTCTGATGATCTTGGTTACCATGGGGACGATGGTGACTCAAAACCTCCTCCCTTCTCCTTCCCTTACTGGAAGCCATCTGCGGCCCTTTGCCAGTAACTTATTTCTCAAGTTCCTCTTTTCTGTTAACACTTCAGCTTTTCTGAGAATTCATTCTTTTTAAATCATGTCTTTAGAATCACATCAATCACATTCAATCATTTCATTACAACTCTCTTTCACATAAAAACAATTCACATGATCATATACAAACATTTTCATTCCTTATTATTCATTTTCATATTTTACCACATCTTAATCATTTGATCAGTTGTTTATTATCAGCTTCTCTTGCTCTGCTTGCGACATTACTTAACTTCCTCTTTCTGACTGCACTTTTTATCAAACCAACTTCTTCACTTCCTCTTCTGACTCTGCACTCTTTATGAAAAACAACTCATATAATCATTCATTTCACTTATTTGTAACATACATTTCTAATCAACTCTTACTTTTATTACATTAATAGTTCATTTAATCATACTTGTTATGTTGGAATCATTCTTAGATATTACTTTTAACACATTAATACTTCATTTGATCATACTTTGTCATTTTAGAATCATCTTAGACATATTCCATCGTCTTCACCACTGAGTTCATTCCATGGGCCTCCCCATCTGCAATGGAAAAGTCCGGTATGACCTCACTTACTCCGGGAAAGTACCAAACACTGTCCAGTTTAATCCAACAGCATGTATATTAATCCAATGGCACGTACTATATTCCAAGATGAAAACAAGCTAAAAGCAAGCTTAAAGTTATCTTTCTTGACAAGCAAAACCAAGAAATGTGAATGAATTGTGGAATGTTGTTAAAGAATCTTGGAGTGGAATAACAGCTGTAAGGTACCACAAGTTGGTTGACCCCATGCCTCACAGATGTGACAAAATCATGAAAAAAACTATGGTTATACAACTAAATACTAGTTTAGTGATTCACAGGATTGCTAAAAAAGCAGTTTGAACATGATAGTTTTGAGTTTGTAGCATCAACAGCAGATGCTACTATTATTGTGAACACCCCCTTTTCTACTTTTTTTACTAATAGCCCAATTTCATAGCCTTAAGAGTGTGCATATCATGAATGCTTGGTCTTGTTAGATTTGTGAGAATCTACTGGTACCTTGTTTCCCATGTAACAATAAGAAATATACTCAAAACCTGGATTAATCTTTTTAGTCACATAGCACTACTATTATTCTGAACACTACTGTATTGGAAGAATAAGAATTTAACTACATGATTCTTAGTGCTGGTCACTGGTCAAGATGTAGATACCAGTAGAAGTTGTGTTGATTTACTAATATGTCAGGCTGTGGTCAAGTTCCAGTCATTGAAATCCCCTTGGTAAAGACACTTCCTCTGCAAAGCAGCCACCCATTGTAAATGTATACTGGCCTTTATTGGGGAAGTAACCTGCATCTGAATGGTGTCCTGTCCACACAGAGTTGTGGACTCTCATTCACTTTACATTATATAATCCAGAGAAAAGCACCAGTACTAATGGGCCACAGGGTCTACTTGGGCTTCTTGTTCAATAATACTTCTCCTGCATTATCCCAGTCCAACCAGTGTAAATGGATACCGATCTTTAATGCAAAATATCCTGTTTCTGACTGGTGTCCCATCCAGGGGAAGTTGTAGGCTCTCATCTGCTTTGCGCTGCAGAATCTGGACAAAAGCAAGTCATCAAGTGTCATCTGTTTCATGCTTCAGAATCCAGCAACAAGCACAGGCACCAGTGGAATTAAGGGTCCATTCAGGACTTACTTCTTCATGTGTCATTTATCATAGTAGTAAGGCTTAAAAATCTTTGTTTTTCATCCCATTGCCGTTTGGGAGAATAACAAGAACTCCTTTTTCAACTCAAGAAATATGGTTACAGTTACTATATTTCACAAGCAGAAAGAATGCAGGTTCTGCCCTTGTCATGGAATGGTGAACCAGCTCTTTCATCTCCCAAGGATATTAGAAGGGTCGTGGGAGTATGACCAACCAGTCTATATGTACTGATGTGAACTTGGAAAAGGCCTTATGACCGGGTCCCTGGCGGTGTCCCATAACAGGTGCTGTGCGAGCAGGGGTTACCAGAACCGCTGCAGCACACAATCCATTGTTGGACTCTGCCAGGGCTGACCCTTCTCACCAATCCTGTTCATGATCTTCATTATTAATTTCAAGCCACAGTCAGGGATTGGAACATGTCCACTTTGGTGAGCTCAAAGTTGCATCTCTGCTTTTTGTGGATGATGTGGTCCTGTTGGCTTCATCAAGTAGTGACCTCTGATGTGCACTGAACAGGTTTGAGGCTAAGTGTGATGTGACCGGGATGAGAATCAGCAACTCCAAATCCGAGACCATAGTATTCTGTCGGAAAAGGGTGGACTGTCTCCTTTGGGTCAGAGGAGAGCTATTACTTTAAGTGGAAGAGTTTAAGTATCTCACAGTCTTGTTCACAAGTAGGGGTAAGTTTCAGAGTGGGCTCAATCGGCTGATTGGGGCTGCATCTGATGTTTTACAGACGCTGTATTGGATCATCATGGTGAAGAAGGAGCTGAGCCAGAAGGAGAGACTTTCAATTTAATAGTTAGTTTACACTGTTGTGACCATGAACCTTGTATAATGACCTTTGTTGGGCAGTTTACTTTAAAAAAGTAATTAGTTATAGCTACTAGTTACTTCTTCAAAATGGAAATGAGTTAGAAAATGAGTTACAGCATTATAAAAGTAATTAGTTCCCCATGGAACTTTAAATTTAACTGTTCAGTTATTGACAATAAACTGAATATTAAATATGCTTGCTGAATTAAATGGACACTTAATTGTATAAATTCTTAACAGTAAACATTGTACACTAATCTACACTATTTTAATGTCGCTGTGGGACTGTGTGATACAAGACACCTATCACCTATCCTGTTTGTAGGATTCATGGACAGGATCGAGGTATAGTCGGGTGGAGGAGGGTTTCTAGTTTGGTGGGCTCAGGGTCTCATCACTTCTTTTTGCAGATGATGTGGTCCTGTTGGCTTCATCTGCCTATGACCTCCAACTCTCACATTACAGCTGAGTGTGAAGTGGCCTAAGAGTGGGCTACAAGTCCACTCTTGGGCCGACTGTGCTGGAAATGATTAAGCTCTCATTAACTTCTGTATCTGTTCCTAAATGTTTCAAATCTGCAGTGATTAAACTATTACTTAAGAAATCTAATCGTGACCCTAGTATATTAAAAAACTTAAGGCCCATATCACATCTATTATTTTGCTCTAAAATTCTGGAAAAGGTGGTTTCACAGCAGAATCACTGCAGATATGAAACATTTAAGAACAGATCCAGAGGTTAATGAGAGATTAATAATTTCCAGCACAGTCAGCCAAGAGTGGGCCACATGTCCTTGAACAGTTTTGTTGGTATGGGAACAAATAAGCAGGTTGTGATTTTTGTAGATGTTACAGGTTTTGTCAGCACACCCAGTGAGATACTATCAAATTATGTACGTAAATTGTAACTCTTGGTAATACCTCAGTAATGGCGCCCACCTCAATAGCAGGGTGTAGTGGCTGGGTTAAGGCATGCTTGATATGTTTAACCTAATGTCACCTATTTTCTTCTCAAAGTAATCCAAGAAATCTTGTGCTGTAAAAGGACAGCGACTTACAGGTGGTTGTCTATGAATAAGTGTTGCCACCGTGTCAAACAAGAACTTTGAGTTATGCTTGTTTTAGTTGATCAAATCAGTGTAATAGGTCTGCTTTGTAGCAATGTATGCTTATAGTCAAAGATAGCATCATGCCATGAATACTTCTAATTTTGAACTACACCATTTCCGTTCTAGAATTTTAGCCTTATGCTTGAGGTCACGCAAGTAATCACTGAACCAAGGTGACTGTGTTTTGGGGGTGTGGTTTTAATACAGGTGGCACTATCATGTCAAGTGTTGTTTTGAGCGCTGAGTTTAAACTATCCACAAGACTGTCTACTGATTTTCCAAACGTGAACCTAAGATATCACGCAGTCTAGCTTCAAGTTCAGTTGTAGTCAAGGTTGGGTAGGATTACTTTGAAAGAATACATGTGACTTAAATGTATGTACATACATACGTTTGAATTACTTGTAATCTGATTACTTTTGGATTACATTTCAAAGTAATCCTACCCAACCTTGGTTGTAGCTGAGGAGTTGATGTGTCGCTGCAATGATAAATAAGGTTGTTATTCCACTAAACATGGCAGGGAAACTGTAAACCTAGTAAGCGCGTGATCAGAGACCACCGATGCAAAATCCAGGGTATTTCCACTAATGTGCGTCGAATCCTGAATGCATTGCTGAAATCCTATGAACGTTGAAGTTGCCAATAATCAGAATGTTATCTGCACTCGTCCACAAGTTAGAGAGGAACTCACCAAATTCATCTAAGAGTTCAGAGTATGGGAGAGGGTGGCTGTATACAGTGACAAAGTAATACGGCTGATTTTTATTTTTCTGACCTTGGCAATATGTAGTATTGTGGGCAGAGCGGAGAATCAGATGTTCAAACGAGCTATATTTGTGATCCCCAACAGCTAATAAACTGAACCTTGATTTTTAAATAAGAGCACCACCCCTGCCTTGCTTCGCATTATGAGGGATGTGACTAAATGTGTACACAGGTGGGCAGGCCTCATTTAAGGGGAGGACAGCTGTAGGTTTAAGCCAGGTTTCACATAACCAAATCATATCAAAGTGTGATCCATAATTAGATTATTAATCAGCAATGATTTTGGAGCCATTGCACACATCTCTGTTTGTTTCATTTGCGACATTCCTGTCATAAGTTATTGCCTGCTCAGCCAGTCTTCTGTACCTTCTGTTATGTCTTGATAGAATATCTGTTGCAGACAGACACCCCACTGAGTCTGGTCTGATGGATGTTTCTTCCTGTAAACAAAAAAAATGTATATGGAGTATTTCTTCACTGATGTCAAAATCTTTCTCAGAGGGTGGGTAAAATCTAGACCTTACTCACAATGTTATTTATTCTTCATAAAAAAGATGAAATGGATTCAAAAATTAAAGGAAGCCATCAGATTATCATTTTCTAATTCTGAAACTTAAGATACTTTTATACAAATTTCTTTCCCATTTACAAAATCCACATTTCTACCGTTTTAGCCAAATGTGGCTAGATAACAGGCCACAAACTGACTCTGTATCACCTTGAAGAAGTTTCACATTGCTGAAGAGTAAAAGATTCTGAAAAAAAATAAGGCAGATTATCTCCAAAATGTCACATTTCCCTGAGCAAATCACAGTGGTGACTCTTTCTCACTGTGATGGCTACTGATAACGGCGTGCAAAATCTCTGCAAATTTGCATTCTAATAACCATACATTTCCTGTTTCTTTTTTTAATAACATTTTTAGACAGAAAACAAATTGCTTTTCCGATGAGGCAGAGAAGTGATAATCTGAGACTTCAGCACACATTTTTCACTTTGAGGAGCTGACGTTTTATTTCATACTTCACTGGTGGCTTGTAGTTGTATAAAAACCTCTGTACTCTATGTAACTACACACTCTGCATTCCACATGGCCTGTAATGAAGTACCCTGTCGTGTTAAATGACAGTCTGTGCGAAACCTGTCAAAAACAAGGAAAAACGGTAATGCTATGCATGATTAAGCCACTGCCTGATTTGTGCTCAATAAAGCGACATGTTTTCAGCAGAAAGTACCGCAGGTTGGAAATAACTGTTGGGATATGTCACATACCAGAGATTGAGATTATTTTAAAGTGGCTTTATTATATGGCTGTGATCACATTTGTGGTATACCCAACCCAGTCTCACGGCAGTTCATGGGACTGGGTTACGAAAAGTACATTAATCTATGGGTTTGTGACGGGGTATGAAAATGGGCCATTTTTTGTAATGGGGGCACTAATTCATTTGAAAAGGGGGGTCGTGGTTAATGTTTGGGGAGGGTACACACTTGCACTATAGTTATGGTTAGAGTAAGGAGAAGGAGAAGATTACAGATAACAAAACAAAAAAAAAGTGTCATGAAAAAAGGGCGTTGTTCATGTTGGGGGCACGAAAAAAATAGTCAGACCGGGATGGGTATACCTTAAGATAGAGTGCTGAAAACAGGGTAAAGATTAAAGAACTCCAAATGGTCTGGGACCAAATAAGTGTTGACCAGAAAGATTGAAAACAAGGGAGCAAATGCAACCCAGTCACGTTTTGTTTTTTTTCGCCCATCACGAAATTAATTTGTGCCCCCTGTTACAAAAAGCGGCCCATTTTCGTACCCCCATCACGAACCCATAGATTTATGTACTTTTTGTAACCCTGTACCACGAATTGCTGTGAGACTGGGTTGAGCAAATGCCACAATTCACTCAGTAGTGTCTGAGGGAACTCCGACTGAAAAAGGTTGGAAATTCTCCATCCTCTGTAATAGAAACAGAGAGACAAATTCTGTCATGTTCAGATCAGGAAAGAGCAAATAGCTGAAAAAATATAGTATGAAGATGCCATGAACTAAGTACAGGGAGGAAAATAAGTATTTGAACACCCTGTGATTTTGCAAATTCTCCCACTTAGAAATCATAGAGGCGTCTGAAATTTTCATCTTAGGTGCATGTCCACTTTGAGAGACATAATCTAAAAAAAAAAAAAATCCGGAAATCACAATGTATGATTTTTTTAAATAATTTATTTGTATTTTACTGCTGCAAATAAGTATTTGAACACCTGTGAAAATCAATGTTAATATTTGGTACAGTAGCCTTTGTTTGCAATTACAGAGGTCAAATGTTTCATGTAGTTTCTCAGCAGGTTTTCACACACTGCAACAGGTATTTTGGTCCACTCCTCCATACAGATCTTCTCCAGCTCCCTCCAAAGATTTTCTATTGAGTTCTTCTCTGGAGACTGGCCAGGCCACTCCAGGACCTTGAAATGCTTCTTACGGAGCTCCTCCTTAGTTGCCCTGGCTGTGTGTTTGGGGTCACTGTCATGCTGCTTTGGTCTTGGCTATGGTAGACAGGTTGGAGTGTGATTGATTGAGTGTGTGAACAGGTGTCTTTTACACAGGTAACAAGTTCAAACAGGTGCAATTAATACAGTTACAGAGTGTAGAATAAGAAGGCTTCTTAAAGAACAATCAACAAGTCTGTGTGAGCCAGAATTCTTGCTGGTTGGTAGGGGGTCAAATACTTATTTGCAGCAGTAACATACAAATAAATTATTTTAAAAATCATACATTATGATTTCCGGATTTTTTTTTTTTTTTTTTTTTTTTTTATATATATTATGTCTCTCACAGTGGACATGCACCTAAGATGAAAATTTCAGACCCCTCCATGATTTCTAAGTGGGAGAACTTCCGCAGGGTGTTCAAATACTTATTTTCCTCACTGTGTGTATCTTCAAAGACACATTGTTGCAGTACAGTAGGACTCAAAACTACACTGTAAAAAATTTGACCAATGTTTACTCAAAAAAAAAAATTATGGCAACAAAGTGACATAATATAATTGAATAGATTTTAAGTTCTACAAATTTGATTAAAAGTATTGAATACATTCTAAACCTAACCAAAAAAATTAAGTACATGTTAATAAAAGCAACAGTTAAATCATGTAACATCATGCCAAATGATGAGTTATATTGCCAAAAAATATTTAGTAAATCCTAGTCAATTTCACAAGGAAAGCAGATTCATATTTAAAATAATTTGGATTTACTAAATATCTTGGGGAAACTGATTCTTATTTACTGATAATCTAGGGGAAATTGACTTATATTTATTAATTATATGGGTGAAATTGTTTTACATTTATTAATTAACTGGGTGAAATTGACCATTTCTCAGGAAGAGCCAAAACAGGGCAGAGGTAATTGTATCTATGGATTAAAAAGACTCAAATTAAGTTGTGCAATATGATGCCACTGGGATAAAATCCCATTGAGGTTTTGTTCTGTGAAGTACCTTCCAAATATCTACATGTAAGGTAAATTATAACAGTCCAGTTTGCGGCATATTACAAAGATTTAAATTTATTTAATTTATATAGCGCCAAGTCACAACAAAATTGCATCAAGGCGCTTCAAACAAGTAAGGTCTAACCTTACCAACCCTTAGAGCAAGCACACAGGCGGCAGTGGGAAGGAAAAACTCCCTCTAATGATACTGAGGAAGAAACCTCAAGCAGACCAGACTCAAAGGGGTGACCCACTGCTTAGGCCATTCTATCAAAAAACGTACAATACAGAACACAAGACAACAATTGACAAGATTCCATGCAGGTGTCCAGTCCACTTGTCAAATTTGTGATATCTGTGACAGCAAGTTCACTCCCACATTAACATGAAGCAGCAGGCCTCTATGGAGATTTAATTATTTTTATTTTATTTTTTTTCTAAAAGCTTATTTCCATATACGAGGTATTAGATGAACAATGGATTGTAATTGCAGTTGCAAATTATCGTGTGATTACGTGAGCTGTCTCCTGGGCCGCTGTGAGGCAATTAATTACAAATTCATGTTTGTTATAGTGATTCCAGACAAAAAAAAAAAGAGCCTGTTCATAAATATTTAATTAAGCAACCAGGAAATTGTGGTGAAAGTAATCACAGATGGATGACGAAGGATTGTATCAGTGTCTGTGAGTCAGCCACTAAAACACTTTCTGCACACCATCTGGTAGTATTGTTACAGAGGCTTTGTCTAGGAATAAATGGTAATATAAATCAGAAAACAAGAAGGTGCATGGGGAAAAGAAAATGTAGGAATGGGTCATTTAAAAATAGAAGGCCAGTAGATTCTGATTTTAATATGTACATTTAATGTGATAAAACTACTTGTAAGATGGAGATTTATGTTTAAACAGTAAAACCTGAAGTCAAAAAATAAATTAAAGGCATCAAAGTGCGCACCCTGTATGCTCTGCACACTGAGATATAACTTTATGTTATTAATTATGCATATTTATTGCCTGTAATAAATGCAGCAAGACTCAAGGAGCCATACATAGTCATGTGTGCTTGGGGGTGGGTGGGTATTTTGGGCTGTGATTTCCTTGTCTTTTGACCAATCAAATCCCAAAATTAACCCTCTGGGATCCGAGGGAATTTTTTGGACAGTTCACTCTCCTGGCATGTTTTATTATTGCTGTTAACAGCTCTCCCTGCATTCCACAATCAAGTTTTATGTCTCTGTTTTTTTTTCAGGACAACCTGTTCTTTCATAATGTATATGCTTTTGTTGTGTTTTATGAGTGTAATAAAGGTTTACAATCAGAAATAAGAAAGAAAAAAATAAAGCGGAAAATAATTTTCCACATATTTATTCAAAACACACAGCAAACTATAATAAACAACTGTTTTGTCACTTTATAAAGGTAATTTGAGGTCTTGTGTGAAAGACTGGACAACAAAAAAGTTCAAACAATAAACACAAAATGGTCTATGCATTTTGTTTGTCTTCAGCTCAAAGCAATTTCTGTCTGCTATTACACAAAGGTCACATCACAAATTTATATTTTTACTGTGTTTTGGAGTCTTCTGTCTGACTCTCAAGCAGCTTTTATTTCAGACTTTGGCTCCTTGCAGTCTGAGGAGCGGCCCCTCTCCCTCACCACAATGATATGGTAAACAGTGCTTTACGCCAGAGGGAGAGAGCCACAGAGTTATCCAGTAACATTCAAATGCAAACTAGTGGAGCAATCCTGATAGTTACACACTCTTTGTTTGAGCATGTGAGATTGTCATACGAGGCTCTCTGTCTGCTTTCACTTTTGCTGTGGGTAATGGCGCAGGGCGCATTGGAAGAGTTAGAGGGCTATTCAAACGGGCCAACTAGTAAGATCTTGGAATGCTGAATCCTTTTGGCAACCTACGTTTACACGACAAATTATTAAAATTTTCAGGTCTTTCGAGTCTGTTTTTCAGAGTTTTAGAGCCAGAGTAATCAAACCAAAGTTAGCAGTTAGTGATTATCAGTAACTTCAACTAAAGCCCAGGGCAGGTGATGGTCTAGTGGTTAAGCGTTGGGCTTGAGACCAGAGGATCTGACCGGAAAATCACTAAGTGCCCTTGGGCAAGGTCCTTAATTCCCTAGTTGTTCCAGATGTGTAGTGGGCGCCTTGTATGGCAGCAGCGTCACATCAGGGTGAATGTGAAGCACTGATGTGTAAAAGCGCTTTGAGCGTCTGATGCAGATAGAAAAGCACTATATAAATGCAGTCCATTTACCATTTAAAGGCTGTATGTAATGTAGCAGTGAATGCCGTTAAACGTAGCAAATTTTGGATTTCACAGACGATTCTTAAAAGGTTATGAAACAGTTTGCAAACAGTATTTCTTGTTGCAAATAAATTTTGAACATGTTCAAAAATTGTTGTGAATTTATTTGTGCACAAAAAGTTGCAAACATTTAGAAAACAGTTTTAAGTGTTTGTAAACAGTTGTAACATATCACTAAAATACTTATTTGGTTCGCAACCACTGTCTGAGTCAAACAGACAGATTTTTCATCTTTTTTCCCCTCTATAGTCCTTCTTTTTGGCTGCCAGTACAGCTGCAGCAACAACCAGACAAAGATTCATGAAGGGCAGCAAAAATTTGTAATATTTGTCACAATTTGCCACTCTGTGAGATACTAGCCTAAATGTTTTAGCGGGTTATCAGTTCAGCAATATTACAGTTAACTTGACAGTTTGCAGATTACAGTTCATCAAAGTAAAACTTTACACGTGTATTCCACAGTTAGCTGCTCTACTACAATCGTCCGTGATCCAAAAAAGTGCAAAATCAGGATGAAATGGTTTAATCTGGCTTGCCTTCTAACACGCTGGCTTATAAAGTGCAGACCTGCCAACTGGCGGGTTATAAAGTGTAGACCTGGCAACCCAACCAAAAACAAAAGTAAGGAGCTATGCCCTTGGCCAGAACCTCAAGAAATGCTACTTCAGCTTCAAATTTTTTATCCCAGTGGAGCATGATCAAACAGGTTTCAAGCTGTACACACTACAAATACTCCATTTAAAGATGTTTGACATGATTGAAGCTAAGCAAACTGGTAACTGTCTAAAAATGGCTCCACATCAGTTTGAAGCACATCTATCATAAGTCGTTCCAAAACTTTACAAACATTTGAGGTAAGTGCCACTGACCTATAGTCATTGTCTTCCCGAGGACATGACTTTTTTGGAACTGGAATTATGATGTCTTTTTTTCAGATTTCTGGTACCGTCTGTGTGTCAGTGGAGAGCTGAAACAGCTGCTGCCAAGCAGGCACTAGCTCATCTGCAAATGTTTTCAGGAGAAAAGTGGACATCTTATCCAGCCCTGTAGCTTTTTTCCCGCACATTGATTTAAAAGTTTTTGCCACAGCATCGGCATCTATCAGAATCCTTTTCTTTGAATCACATGTCACATCCTTAAGGACAGCACAGCGGTCCTTAGTGCTATCAGTTTCAAATCGTAAATAAAAATTGTTCAACTCATTTGCCCTCTTAGTCTCATCAAGGACAAACAGAGGCTTCCTCTTTGCCTCTTTGTTGGTCATGGCTTTAATAGAGTCCCACAATTTCCTGGAGTTGGAACCTAGAGAGGTCCTCTTCCACCCGCTCTTCATATTGAAGCCTGGCTAATCTCATCTGATGGTTCAATTCCTTTTGGGCTGCTTTGACACCACCCGTGTCACCAGATTTAAAAGCATTCTTCTTCCTCCTGATACAGTCCTTAGTAGCTCTTGCGATTGTGGTTTTGTATTTGGAAACCTTTTAACAGTTTTCTGAGGTACAATAGAGTCAACACAGAAGGAAATATAGGCAGTTATGGATTCAGCAACGCAGTCAATGTTCGTGTCATTGAGGAAAATGTCCCAATCTGTAGACAGGAAACACCCTTTCAATTCCTCAATTTTTTCACTGGACCACAATTTTACAGTCTGGATTTCTGGTTTATTAGACTTGAAAACTGACCGATAAATGGGTAACAGATGGATCACATTGTGGTCAGAGTTGCTGATAGGAGGTTTAACTTTAGCAGTATAAGCCTCCTTAATGTTTCCATAACACTTGTCCAGGATGTTAGCTTTCCTGGTATTGCACTTCACATATTGATAAAACCCAGGCAGAGTCTTATTCAGGTTGCAATGGTTGAAGTCCCCTAAAACTAACATAGGAGCCTCAGGTTTTTTCTGCAGGTGACGGTGAACACAATCAGCAATTTGATTTGCTGCTCTGGTAGCATTTCCATCAGGTGGAATGTAAACAGCACACACAAATATGCTGGTGAACTCTCTTGGAAGGTAACGAGGTCTCAGCGTTAAACAGAGCAATTCCAGGTCAGGATTACAAATTTGGTCCCTTACAGCAACGTTTGAGCACCAACTGTCTTTAAAATAAATGCATAGCCCACCCCCCCATGCTTTGCCAGATTTTTCATTCCTGTCCATACGGACATGGGAAAATCTCTCCAATTGTAAAGTATCCGGAATATCACTGCCGAACCAAGTCTCTGTAAAAACCATTAAGTCAGACTCACAGTATTCATAGCAGCCCCTGAGATGAGATGGCTGTGTGATGAGTGATGGCTCGCGTTGTATATCTGTAATTACAGCTATCCTGAGTTTAAAGAAGAACATTTATTTAAGAAAATGGTCATCTGTTATTCTTTACTTAGAAAAGAAATGTCTTTTGGATTGAAAAATTGTGTATTATTATAATTGCTATTATTTATATTATTATTATTTTATTTATCCTTTTTCTTGTTCGTGAATTTTCACCATGTTGGAATTAATTGACCTAAATAATGAGTGTGCTTACATGAAAATTCAGTAAGGTATATCTTATATATTATATTCCAATTCTAAGGTGGAACTATGCTAGTATACTAAGCAGTGGTGGGCAGAGAGAACCAAAAAATTAACTTCGATAACAGATAATCAGATAACTGAAAAGTTACCTTTGATAAAGATAAAATGACAAACCACCCAAAAATGTATCGGAAATTACAGATAAGCGATAAATTCCAATGTTGTCTCTGGTACATCTGCAACTACTAATAAACTGAATTTAAGTTTTAACGCCACAATAGCTTCTAATAATATTAAACGTGACAACAGACCCAAATAATGAGGCCACACTTTTGTCTTTGAACATCCTGCCCCTGCTAGCAGTTCACAATAATTCGGTCAGGTGGAGGTCTTGGAAAATAAAGCAGTGCTGACTTATGGTTTTGATTTATAAGTAACATTAATACCGATAGAATAAGTCCATTAATGTCACTTCTGTCATTCGTACAAAGTACAAGTAAAATATAACTTATATCGTTTAATGTTGAATAATGCACTAATTCTGAGGTTTGTAACAAACACAGACAGATTGCAAAGGATTCTGGGTAAAAGTGCCTCTGCTAAACACTGATTGGTTCAGTCATTCATTATGTAAACCAACACGTTAATGTGACTGACACGTTAATGTTTACAGATAAATGTGCTTTTGTAAAATATTCCATTTTTTATTTGTAAAAACAAGCATTTTTTATGGAGCCCTGGAAGTGTCACTGCAAAATGTTTTGCATGTGGAGAGAATGTGCACATGTTTTATGATGTTGTAAAACGTGCATAAATGTTGGCTTTACACTGTGCGAGTTTTATCCCTTTTTCAGATGATTTTTCATTTGTGCAAGAATTTTTTGGACTGAGTTTCAGGTTAATCGCGTGTCCTGCATCGTGTAGTGTACATGGACTAACAAGCTGCGTTCAACATCTCACGACCACCTGCTGATCGCCGATTGTATGGTCGAATGAAAATCAAACCTGTTTGATATTATTCTGTATCCTGCTGCTGAGGAGCTACAAGCGTCCAACCACTCGCACTGTGCCTGTGCAAACACTGCAGAGCTGTCTTGTAATATTGTTTTGTTGTTGTTGTTTTGTTTTTAAACTTAATTTGTTAAAAAAAAAAGCCATTTGCAAAGCCAAAAAGTTGATTTAACAACTGTCTGATATAACCAGGGTCAAAATAAATAGAACACTGCCATCTACTGGTGCCCAGACACTTAGTACTTAGGACGAATACTGCCATGAACAGTACTGGCCAGTAGATGGCAGTAGAGGCCTGAAAAAACTTGCCAAAACAAAATCCCAGATAATCCGTGTCTGCTACATTTAAGATGCGTGGAATTTAACAAACGCAAATACAATAACGTCTATAAACCCAGAGAATATATTCACGAGAGTTTTAGGCACTAGAGTTTAATGCTGCTGTCCATGGAGCCTGATCTGAGTGTCTGAAATGCATTTGTCCTGTCGTGAACATACTGAGATTATAATATCCTACCCATAATGCACTGCTGGGCACAGCATGTGCTAAATAAAACCTTAAAATTAGCACATTACTTTAAAACTAAAACATATATCTGATATTTTCACTTTATAAAACGTCAGACATGACAGTAATTTTAAATAACTTGTCCAAAATTAGTTTGGTTAAAATTTGAACCATAAGTTAAAAATGTATGCCTCTGGATGACGGGTGATATTGCCAGCATATCATTATGGTGTTAAATAAAATGATTTGTGTGTGTGTGTGTGTGTGTGTGTGTGTGTGTGTGTGTGTGTGTGTGTGTGTGTGTGTGTGTGTGTGTGTGTGTGTGTGTGTGTGTGTGTGTGTGTGTGTGTGTGTGTGTGTGTGTGTGTGTGTGTGTGTGTGTGTGTGTGTGTGTGTGTGTGTGTGTGAGACCAGTTCTCCTTTGCCTGTAGAGGTAGAGTGGTTTCTTCTTGAAGCAGCTCTCTTCTGTTTGCGGAGGGTAGAATTATGCATGTTAGGAAACGTTTAACTTTTAAACTTTTAACTCAACTGATTTAAAATTTTAAAAGTGTTTGTCACTGTTCATCTTTGTTTACTATGTTATCGGTCAAAAATGGATCGGAAGATAATTAGTCCGATAATGGTTTTTAAAGTTATCTAAAAAGATAATCCGATAATGAAAACATTATCTTTGATAATTATCTCTTATCAGATTATCGGAACTGTGTCCACCAATGATACTAAGGCAGTGATTCTCAACCGGGGTGCCGCGGCACCCTAGGGTGCCGTGATCGATCGTCAGGGGTGCCGTGGGTATTTTTCATATTTGCGATTATTTTTCATATTCGCGATTACAGTGAATTATTTATTTTATCCACAAAGCATAAAACGACTCAGAATCTGACGTCATTGTGCTGCAGCCTCGCTCTCGTCTTAAGGCGGGACAACAACAAGGAGGCTGATGGCCGATTAAAACAGTGCCGTCTCCTTCAAAAGCCGTCTAAAATGCGGAGCTGTCGGTGTGTGTGTCTGTGCCTGTGTGTGCATGCGCGCGGAGTTCACAGGCTGCAGACTGCGAGGGAGGGGGTGGGTCAGGGAGGGGAGGGGAGGGGGTGAGGGAGGGGGTGGGTCAGGGAGGGGAGGGGGTGAGGGAGGGAGGGGGTGGGTGAGGGAGGGGAGGGGGTGGGTGAGGGAGGGGGGGGGTCAGGGAGGGGAGGGGAGGGGGTGAGGGAGGGGGTGGGTCAGGGAGGGGAGGGGGTGAGGGAGGGGGTGGGTGAGGGAGGGAGGGGGTGGGTGAGGGAGGGGAGGGGGTGGGTGAGGGACATTCCTGAATGCAGGCGCGACACGTTCAGTGCGCAGCGAGGGCGGAGCAGAGAGAGGATTTTAAATGGAGTGAACATGTTAACAAAACGAAAACGTGAAGCTTTTACTTCTCTCTGAACTTTCTCTAAAGGTGTGATTCTGCTGTTACCGTCCTGTTCACACCATGTGCGCGTCGTATGCTGAATTTATGAGATCATGAGATGAAATAAACGGTCAAATATCTTTAAAAACATATTTAAAAAATGAGAATATATGAATGAACTGAGATACACACAAAAAAAAATGTTCAGACGCACAGATCACAAAAAGCAGGTGAGAACTGAACTTTAACAGCTGTTATTTTCCAAAGGTATTTATTTGTTCAGTCTTGAGCTTAATGTAGTGTTTAAGCACAAAACGTGACTGATGAGGAGAAACAATTTCAGAAATGCAACAGAAACAACCACAAATCAGAAAAAGTTGGGACTGTATGTAAAATGAAGATAAAATAAAAATGTTGCACCATTCCCAGTTTCTCCACTCACAGAAGCCAAACGTTCTTCCAGAGTTGTGTAATTATACTACAATAGTAGAATATAAAGAAGGGGAAAAAAAGAAAAAAAATAGACAATATATTCGTCAATCGCAATTATTTGTCTGACAATTAATCGTCTCCAGAAATTTCTAATCGTGACAGCCCTACTTGAGATCAGAGCGCAAAATGCTTGAGGATTTTCGAAATGCGATGTTTTCTGTATCGATTTTCTATTGCGATAATTGGGTTTTGCGCAAAACCATAGGTAATAGCATTATAATATTATTTTAGTTGGTGGTGTGCCGCAGGATTTTGTAAATATAAAAAGGGTGCCGCGACTCAAAAAAGGTTGAAAAACACTGTACTAAGGTATATCTAAATATCTAAAAAGGAAGAGTAAAATAGAAGAGTAGAAAAAAGTAGAGTAGAGCCACTTAGGTGCCTGGTCTTGAGAACCAGGGATGGTAGGTTGAAAAGCTTTTTTATCCCATGGGAACTCTCTCTACCCACCCAAGTGGCTCAAGAAAAAAGTATATAATAATAATAAATAATAAGACATAAGAAAGATAAGACATCATATATATAACTATATTTAAATATTAAGGGTAATAAACAACATATACAATAAATAAGGTACTATATAATATACAGGAGTAGGTATTAAAACCTAAATATTAATACAGGAGAAGATTTGGTCATGGTCATGGTATTTTATTATAAAAACAGAAGCAATGATGTAATGTGTATTGTTATCTATCTAAAGTAACTCTGCTAACATATTATAGGAAAATAAAAGGCATAAACTATATGCTATCAAATGAAGACCTAAGAACTAAGGTATTATATGTTGATATCTTTAAAAAGAACACAAACTGATGAATCATTAAAAATCTACACCATGTAAAATAAAATTGTAAATAACGAAAATAAGATGGTTCTAGTTGGAAGAGCTAAATTAGGCATTAATAAGCCAACCATACCTAGCAAGCTAACAAGATAAATAAAAACGGTAATTAGTGTATAAAGTATAATAGCATAGTTAAACCTACAATATTGGTATTAACAAATACATATGAGGTCTGTTCGAAAACTAACAGACCTTTTTATTTTTTTCAAAAACTATATGGATTTGAATCATGTGCGCTTGCATCAGCCAAGCTTGAACCTTCGTGCGCATGTGTGAGTTTTTTCACGCCTGTCGGTTGCGTCATTTGCCTGTGGGCAGGCTTTGAGTGAGCACTGGTCCACCCCCCTCATCGGATTTTCATTGTCAGGGAAATGGCTGAGCGACTGCTGCTTTGCTCCATGAAAATTTTTTCAGAAACTGTGTGAGACAGCCAGGTGGAAACCATTCGGAAAATTCAGATGGCTTTCGGTGAAGATTCTATCGGCGTCACACAGATTAAGGACCATTACAACCGGATTAAAGATGGCCCACACCGGCGGAGGGCGCGGCGCGCTCCGAGTGACCATCGGCAGGCTGAAACGACCAGATAATTTCCAAAGTGAACGCTGTGTTAATCCATGACGTCGTGTGACTACCAGAGAAATTGCAGAAAATGTGGACATCAGCACTTTTGCGGCACATTCCACTGTTACAGGAGATTTGGTAATGAAAGACATGCGGAGGAATTTGCGCATCGGGACGGAGCCGTTCATGGTGCACAACAAACACCTCCGTGTTGGAAACCATTCGGAAGATTCAGATGGCTTTCGGTGGCTTTTCAGTCGAGTGAGTATCCGAGAAATTGTGTAACAGCTGGGCATGTCACAACTTGTCCTGTGAGACTTCCAACAATGATGCAAGCGCACTTGATTCAAATCCATATAGTTTTTTAAAAATAAAAATGTCCGTTACTTTTCAGACAGACCTCGTATAAAATAAATGTGGACAAAAGTATGAATTAATGTGGGTATTCAAACAGAAAAGATCCAATTATTTTGTAAGCTACGATAAACGGTGCTACAGCCGGCTAGATAAGCTAACGTTAGCTGTTAGGTATAACTAATTGTACCCCACTCCTCCAGTATTTCCATAAATATAATAATATTAAAAAGGGGGGAACAAGAAAAAGTAAAGTGTGTTGAATGAATATTCAGTTTTAATAAAAGTAAAAAAAAATCAAAAAACAAAACTGTCATCATGGCGTCCCAGAGGAGATACAAAGTTATCAAGTAAACAGAGGACAGGGTCACGAGACATACTGTCCAACAACTACTTGTTAAACATCCAAGTAGTTGCTTTATCAGCTGTAGCACTGAATTCTCAATTCTTCTGGGTAACAGCAAGCGTTAAACATGTAAGAGATAATACATCAGCAATGTACGTAAAAGTCCGTTCGGCTGCTCCCTTGTTTGCACTCGGGGTCGCCACAGCAAATCCAAGGTGGATCTGCATGTTGAATTGGCACAGGTTTTACGCCGGATGCCCTTCCTGACGCAACTCCACATTACACGGAGAAATGTGGCGGGGGTGGGATTTGAACCCGGAACCTTCTGCACTGAAACCAAGTGCATTAACCACTTGGCCACCACCCCCTACATCAGCAATGTACGTAGTAGTGTGATTATCCTTTCTTCTGTTCACAGTCTGATGTTTTCATCTTGCAAAGCCACTTTCTGTGACTTTTGTCCTGGAACCTTTGAGACATGCACAGAATTGAGGCTAAATAAATAATAAAAGTGAAAAATCAATGAGCCACATTTCGACAAACATAAGCTATTTGGCTCAGATTGTTATTCCCTGTTGGTATTTACAAAACTTCCAAAGATAACAGTGGGTCTAGACTATGAGCCCAATTATGCTTAGCCTGTTAAACCCTTTGCCATTGATTTCTTTTCAGGCTACATATGCCAGACCTGATGCGAGTGCGCTGAGTTGGAATCAGTTCCCCCAAAAGACTCCGAAATGTGAAAGCCTCATTTCAGCCTCTCTGCACCAAATTAAATCGTGTCCTTGTGTCAAGGGGAGTTGTTTGTTTTTATCGCATTTCTCTTTGGCAAAAGGTCAAAGATGGAGGCCTAGGAGTGTCCCAGGCAGCCTTTTGTCACATATTATTTATGGGTATTCTACAGCAGATGGGTACAGCAATGGCCTGCGCTATGGAAATGAAATAAGGATGCAAGGCTGAGCCTTCCTTGAAAAATATCATTTGAGGACAGGTCAAAATGGGTGCTAGTCTGTATAATGCAAGGCTGTAATAGTACCAAGAGAAATATCTGAGAACGTGAATGTTCAACTAAAGTAAGTTTAAAATAACATAAAGCTGATACCGTGCAAAAGATGCTGACTGGATTTTTTTTTTTTTTTTCTTTTGGTGCAGCTGAGAAGGCAATGGAATATATCATTGCCAAACTCAGACCCAATATGTAACCTGTGATGGTCAATGACAGGATGACAGATGACTGCATTATTGAGCTATAAGCCAAAGTCCAAAATGACAGCAGTAGCTTCCTGGACACATTTCTGTCATGCCCGAAAGATGAAGCAGTGTCCAGTTGTGCTGTATCTGCAGGACGTGGTTTGGTCCGTAATGGACTGCATTTATATAGCGCTTTTCCATCTGCATCAAACGCTCAAAGTGCTTTCCACATCAATGCCTCACATTCACCCCCATGTCAGGCTGCTCCCATGCAACATGCCCACTACACACTGGGAGAAACTAGGGGATTAAGGACCTTGCCCAAGGGCCCTTAGTGGGATTTGAACCGAGAATCCTCTGGTCTCAAGCCCAACATTTAACCATTAGACCATCACCTCCCACCAACGTAGTTTGCATTTATCCAGTCGCTCAACTGGGGGAGCACAAATGGCAATCCATTAAAATAGTAACCCATTAACATTATCTGGAACTAACACTTTGGAGCTAATCATATTATTATCTTGTTCATGTAAGAGGCTTTCCATTAATGCAACAAAATTGCATATTATGCAATGTTACAAACTATTAATCCAATTACTTTAATTAAACACTTAGTGGCAACAGTTTAAATTGCTGTTGGATAGAAAAATATGTAAATGTCAACTTTGTGACTATAATTAATTAAATAGAACCTTTTTCATAAATGGTAAATGGGCTGCATTTATGTCACACTTTTCCTTCTGAATCAAAAGTTCAGAATGCTTTACAAAAACATCTCATATTCCTATACAAAGATACTGTGAGTGCTGTAGGGAATGGATGCAGAGACTCTGTTTTTCCAGTGAAAACTATCTTTCCTCAGGTATTTATTCTGACTCCTGCACCGTTCGATGCTTGTAGGGACAGAGCATTGGGTTGGATTGTGGAAACCAGTGACTTAGGTCCTTTTGTTGGTGAGCAAAGGTTTGTTGGCCATGACTTTGCAGACAATGCTGTGATCTTTTGCATAATCAATGGATGCTGTGATTGCAGTGCTTGAGAAGCTGAGTGAGGAATCTGAGGTCTTGTCCACTCAGAGACGAATTTAGGCATAGTCACAAAACTGTTGTATCACATTTTCATTTCATCCATGTGGAGCCGGCATATTTGATGGCCGAAAACGCTTGCTACCCCCTCTCCCCCACAACATGTGCATGCGTGTGGTTTGCGCGACCCCGTAGACGAGGCCACTCTCATCTGAACATAGAGTGACACCTTGGTCTGTGTGCTGAATGGATGGGGGCATGGCTGCCTGTCAACAGCTGTTGAGACATCTCTGGTCCTGGATTTCACAGCGGCAGAACACATACCATGTTTTGACGGACACGTGCATGTTTATGCTTGCTGTCCACACGTGGAAATACATAAAAACATATATCGCTTTTGCGACGGGCTGGAGAAACGGACAGTCAGTTCATGTGGACACATAGCAGGTGATCTGAATATCACATCTGTCTGACAGGACACGCGTTGAGCCGGACACGCGCGCGGGCCTGACCCGACACGCGTGTCCTTTGAATGGCTGAGGACTATATGACAAGCCAACAGTGTGAAAAATACACCGCTTTCAGTCACGTAGCAGCAGAAATATGCCGTAACAAATGCCATTTGGTCAGTTATTGCGGTGCTTTTTTCTCTCTCTTTTTTTTAATACGCTTATCTGCTTGTTGATTTTAGCTATTTCACACTCCTGTTATAAGACAGTGATTGTAGCACAGTGGTAAAGTTTCTGTCTAGTAATCAGATCTTTTGTAAATTGTAGGTTTGAATCCCAAGAGTGGCATTTATTTTTTAATTAACCAGGGTTATTTAACTGTGGGGTTCTGTATTGCATCCCCTTTTATTTATTATTTATATCAACCTAGTGATATTCATTAATTATACAGCTGGTTTTTATTTTATTGTTCTCCACATCAGCGGCACTATGTGGTGCACCACGTCCCAGCTGCTCGCACTGCGTTCGTGCTCACACGGCACCATCGCGTGCACGACAATGTCGCATCAAGTTTGTTCACACCTGCCCGTCGGCTCAATGTTTTCATGGTTTGCTCATACGAGCTGTTCCGCCATGATTTGCCCTGATTTGTATTTATTCGTACTATGTGCTGAAAGGGCCCTAACATTTGGTCCCAGTCTAAATAGAGTAAAATATACTCTATTACAGGATTAAATCAGCTCCACAGTCTTGTCAAATCAAGTATTTCTTGATTACTCCAGTAAGAGTTGATTTTACACTGTGATAGAGTATATATAACTCTGTTTGGACTGGGACCAAACGTTATCCCGGTAGAGTAAATTTTACTCTGACAAATTTACTTGTGTGTGTGTTTGCGCATGTACACTTTCAACCTAAGGGCCGCAGTGACCTCCTCCGTGGTGCCCCCAGCACCATAGTAAGTTTGGTGTTGATTGCTTAATTACTGTGGCTGTGCATAGCAAACACACACACACACACACACACACACACACACACACACACACACACACACACACACACACACACACACACACACACACACACACACACACACACACACACAGACAGTCAGCTTTATATATTAGATAATATCTGTAATAATTTAAACATTTCAGATGATGGGTTTTATTACTATCATAAAACAATGAAAACAAAATCTGAGGCAGTTGTCTAATCCATAACTATTTGACATTTTCAACAGATGACTGTGCATTTATTGGTATGCCCAATGGGGCCTTATGTGGTTTCATAAGCCCAAGGATAATAGCCGCACCTCATGAGGTGCTACAAATCATTCAGCTGAAGGCCAAACATGACATTTTATATCAAGCTTTTCATTTCACACCTGTATCTTTAGGTTCCTGTTGCAATCACAGGATATTCTTTTTGGTGGTGTTGTTGCTTCAGAAAAGTTGTTCACATGCATTAATTAAAAAGGTTTTTATGAACAAGACCACATCAATCGTGAACATGGTTTAGAAAAAATAACGCCTCATGTGGGTGAAGACAGAGTACATATACTGTATATCAAAGGGGAGAGAATTTACATGGCAAAACTCAATAAAAAAATATTATGTTGCATGAGGTGTATACCTGTTATTTTATATACAGTATTATGATGCAGTTTTGATATGTGTGTCGGAAAATGGACAATAATCCCGGTGGAGTGTTCCATGATGGGTTTTCTTCCAGGAGAAACAGGTTTGAGGGGAAACCACACGGTCTTTTACCCTTTGAACTGCAACCACCATAAACGTCCAGCGATATGTTTAAGGGGCCAGTGGGGGCTTGATAACACAGGCGGGGATCACAAGTGTGTGGCGAGATTGAGAAATAAACCATATTGGATTGCATGTTAGGGGGCTGATAAGTGACAAATCCTTCGTACCAGTCAACATGCGATAAGTTATAGTGAGGAAATAAAAAAAAAAACAACTGAGCAACAGAGCCCTGAGAATGAAGATAATTATTTCTGATAAGGTGGAAATGGGAAAAAGGTAAGTTGATAAGCTCAGGCAGAGTGACTGAATGCTGTTGGCACTCATATTGCCCTGCATAGACAAAGAGTCTCTGCATGCCTGTGGAAGAAAGGTGAAACTGCTGATGGGATGGAAGATTTTCAAACAATATGTGGTATTTTGCATAATGTAGTAGTAATAATGTGCAGATATCATTAAATCTAAAATTTAAATATAAATGATATATTTCTGAAGTTTTCAGATTTGTGAAGAAAGAGTTGAGCCAGAAGGTGAGACTCAATTTACCAGTTGATTTATTGATTTATGCTCCTATCCTCACCTATGGTTATGAACTTTGGGTAATGACCAGAAGAACACAGTTGAGGATACAAATGGGGGAAATTCCACCTTCAGGTATCTGGGCTTAAACTCAGGGACAGGGTGAGAAACCAGATAATCCGGGAGGGACTCGGAGTAGAGCCGCTGCTTCTTTGCATCAAAAGGAGCCAGTTGAAGTGGTTCAGGTGTGTGGATGCCCACTGGCTGTCTCCCTTAGGGTGGTCTACCAGGTATGTCCAACTGGAGGAGGCCCCATGGAAGACCCAGGACATGCTGGAGAGATTATATGCATAGACATTATATACGTAGATGCCTCATGGACTGCCGCTGCATATTGGAGCTGACATAGCAGCCGGCCGCCATCTTGGATGAGTCCCTGTTGCGCCCCCAGTGCATTTATTTGTACTGAAGAAGGTGTATCCCCAACTACAATAATCCATAACTCCCCGAATTTTTACCCAGTTTTCCCACAGTTTGGTTTGTTAGAAACAGCAGAGATTCAGTTACGATACAGGATGCTGTCACACATTAAAATACGTATGTTCATGCTGAAAGACTGTCTTACGCTCTTTAACAAAGACATATGGTATGGCATATAGATAAATGTATAAATTAATTTCATAATTTACTAAAGAAACAAATTTGGATTGCTCATTTGAATTTATTTCTCTCTCTGTCTCTCTCAGTCTGTCTCTTTCTCTCTCACAGACACACAGGACATCACTTTAATTTCATCTGCTTCGCTCACCAGGTTTTGTTACAAAGAAGAACATTTTTTCAAGGCCAAGGTCTTAAACTACCTTGTTAGGCTTGCAACAAGGGCTGGAGAGTTAAAACCCTTGAAAAGAACTATTTTGCACAGCTTCTTGCATGTGTAGTTAATTTTGTGATGTGGTGCAGCCTTACTTTGTGAAATACAGACACCACAAATGACTGAAGCACTTTTTTTATTCTTTAGTATCCTATATTTTTTTTGTTAGTCTAGTCTATCTTATTATTATTATTATTATTATTATTATTATTATTGGTATTATTATAGATATTGCCATCATTACTTTTAGATTTTTATTCTTTAGTATCCTATATTTTTTGTTAGTCTAGTCTATCTTTTTATTATTGTTATTATATTTACTATTGGTATTATTATAGATATTGCTATCATTACTTTTAGATTTTTATTCTTTAGTATCCTATATTTTTTGTTAGTCTAGTCTATCTTTATTATTATTATTATTATTATTATTAGTAGTAGTAGTAGTAGTAGTAGTAGTAGTAGTATTAATATTATATTTACTATTGGTATTATTATAGATATTACCATCATTACTTTTAGATTTTTATTCTTTAGTATCCTATATTTTTTGTTAGTCTAGTCTATCTTATTATTATTATTATTATTATTATTATTATTAGTAGTAGTAGTAGTAGTAGTAGTAGTAGTAGTAGTAGTATTATATTTACTATGGGTAGTATTATAGATATTGCCATCATTACTTTTAGATTTTTATTCTTTAGTATCCTATATTTTTTGTTAGTCTAGTCTATCTTTTTATTATTATTATTATTATTATTGGTATTATTATAGATATTGCCATCATTACTTTTAGATTTTTATTCTTTAGCATCCTATATTTTTTGTTAGTCTAGTCTATCTTTATATTATTATTATTATTATTATTATTATTATTATTATTATTATTATTATTATTATTATTATTATTATTATTGGTATTATTATAGATATTGCCATCATTACTTTTAGATTTTTATTCTTTAGTATCCTATATTTTTTGTTAATCTAGTCTATCTTTTTATTATTGTTATTATATTTACTATTGGTATTATTATAGATATTGCTATCATTACTTTTAGATTTTTATTCTTTAGTATCCTATATTTTTTGTTAGTCTAGTCTATCTTTATTATTATTATTATTAGTAGTAGTAGTAGTAGTAGTAGTAGTATTATATTTACTATTGGTATTATTATAGATATTACCATCGTTACTTTTAGATTTTTATCCTTTAGTATCCTATATTTTTTGTTAGTCTAGTCTATCTTTTTATTATTATTATTATTAGTAGTAGTAGTAGTAGTAGTAGTAGTAGTAGTAGTAGTAGTATAATTACTATGGGTAGTATTATAGATATTGCCATCATTACTTTTAGATTTTTATTCTTTAGTATCCTATATTTTTTGTTAGTCTAGTCTATCTTATTATTATTATTATTATTATTATTATTATTATTATTATTATTATTATTATTATTATTATTGTTATTATATTTACTATTGGTATTATTATAGATATTGCCATCATTACTTTTAGATTTTTATTCTTTAGTATCCTATATTTTTTGTTAGTCTAGTCTATCTTATTATTATTATTATTAGTAGTAGTAGTACTAGTAGTAGTAGTATTAGTATTATTATTATATTTACTATGGGTAGTATTATAGATATTGCCATCATTACTTTTAGATTTTTATTCTTTAGTATCCTATATTTTTTGTTAGTCTAGTCTATCTTTTTATTATTATTATTATTATTGGTATTATTATAGATATTGCCATCATTACTTTTAGATTTTTATTCTTTAGCATCCTATATTTTTTGTTAGTCTAGTCTATCTTTATTATTATTATTATTATTATTATTATTATTGATATTATTATAGATATTGCCATCATTACTTTTAGATTATTATCTCTCTATTGTTATTTATTTATTTGTCTGTTTGTTTGTTTGTTTTATTATTTGTTAGTTTTACAAACACTATACCTGTAACCATGATTGTCTCTTGACTTGTAAGGACCACACTGGAAATAAGTGTTTATGCTTTCATGTGGTATCTGGTTTACAATGTCAATGTTGAGTGTTTGTATGCATTATTTGCCAAATAAACAAAACAAAAAAACAAAAAACAAAAGTGCATAACAAGTGGATGGAAATGTGCAGAAATGCACTCTTCCTTTTGCCGCATTAACAAAAATTTGCTTAAAAGTTGGGAGTAGGATGGAAACACAGCTGAGAGAGAGTACCAGCTCCTGCTGTAATAATGTTACACATAAGTATTGCTTGTTATGATGACATAATATTGCAAATGTTAAAATAAACCAAATTATTGTTCAATCTTATTTGTGCTCCCACGCGATCTGGTTTCTATACTACGCCGGTTATTGCAACCGTAAGCAGCACAAAATACCAGCAAATGTGTTCACTCTCCATTGACTCTGATGCGAGCCTATTGTGAAGAGACCCATCCAATATGGCGGTGACGGTGGATTACATTGCAGCAAGTTATGAGGTGTCTACATATATAATGTCTATGATTATATGCCCCAGCTGGCATAGGAACACCTCAGGATCCCCCGGGAAGGGTTAGAGCATTGGGTCTAGTCTACTGCCACCACAACCTGGACTTGGACAAGCAGTAGAAAATGAATGAATGAATATTTGCAGTCTCTTCACAGCAAGATTTCAGACTCAAGTCAATGCGTTCCCATTTTCCCAGTACCATTTTCCCAGTACATGTCGCCAAATCGCGACATGGATCCTTACCAGAGCCACTGTATTGATCCTTGATAAATGGGAGCAGCTAAAATTATTGTAATAATATTAATAATAGGAATAAACTATATTCATAAAATAAATTAGAATTTTTTTCATGTCAAAATAATATAAAAACAGTCAAACTGTTTCATGCATTAAATAAAAATGACCAAAGCACCTTGTTTTAGCCATTCAAATTTTACAGCATTTGGTGAGAAATGAAAAACTACGTTTATGGCTATTCCCCTGACTAGGTGTCTATATGCTGCAGGACATTTTATTGAAGTGGTCATATTGTCCACCCATCAAGCTGACAGTGTACGACTCCTGCCTGTGGTGCTGACGCCTGTGCAGCTACACCCATAAGTGCAAATGAAGGTCGACTACAGCAGTTGCAAAGTGGACTATGCTCGGATCTGAAGACCCAGTCCTGCCCAACCAACTGCTGCTGTACTGGACGTCTACATAGACTTAATAATTCTCAAAAATTTGATGTTCCTCTGTATTGTTACCTCCGCCAAGGAGGTTATGTTTTCGGTCGAGTTTGTTTGTTTGTTTGTCTGTCTGTCTGTTTTTCAGCAGGATAACTCAAAAGGTTTTGAACGAATTTTGATGACATTTTGTGGAGTGGTTGGAAATGACAAGAGCAACAAGTGATTAAATTTTAGTGGTGATCCGGATCACGATCCGGATCCAGGAATTTTTTAAAGGATTCTTCACCATTGCGGGATAGGGGGAATTTTGACATTCTAGTTTCTAACTCCACAAAAACAAAGCAGAAAGGCTTGAAAAAAAATTAGCGTGTAACATAGTCAAATGTTCTATCAAACAACAAAGTTTGGTGATGATCGGATCAGGATTCCGGATCTGGTGATCCAGAATATGCAAAAATATAGGGAAAATAGAAAATGTGTCAGTGTGAGGTGACAAATGAAGCTAGAGATGCACAACTAACACCAAATTGTAGCTGAATCTGGACTGATTCAGTAAGGTGTCATCAGATTTGATGTAGCTTCAAATGTTACGGAGCTAGATCCAGAAGAAAACTGCCATTACTGAAAAATCGTTTTTATACAATAACCTTTGAACTAATAAAGACATAAAAGTGATTCCAAGTTCTAGTGGTATGTTTTCATGGTCAAGGATGTCAAATATAAAGGAAAGAAAAGTGTATGTATCATAGTTTTGGTTGTAACACTGAATTGTTGAATAGATCACTGTGCCAAGGAGGGAATCTCTTTAGGGTCAGTGACCCTATGGCCTTGTGTAGCACATGCAACACTTAAAAAATAGTTCTATTTCAGAATTTACTGTTATTTATTTAGAGAAGTGTTTCATAAATGTTAAAAGATTCATATATTTGCAGTTTAGTTGAATGAATTGAATTTTGTCTCTTATTTGTTTTTGTCTATAAGCACATGCATTATCAATATTAGTGCTCAGATGACAGTAGCTTCTGGGAAAGGTGCAAGTTGCAATAAACTGTGATGTTCCCACTGTCGCCAAGTGCTTGCTCACAGGGGGTCGTTTTGACCGTTGGGGTTTTTACGTAATTATTGTATGGCCTTGCCTTACAATATAAAGCGCCTTGGGGCAACTGTTTGTTGTGATTTGGCGCTATATAAATAAAATTGATTGAATTGATTGATTGATGCCAAGCGCTAAGGATACATGCTATCCAGTCACAGCAGATGAAACTTTTTTTACTACTGAGCAAACATCATTGTTAGACTTTTTTAGGTTCAATGATTCCACGGCGTGTAGATGTTATAAAGTCAGTGACCCCATGGCCTTGGTGGAGGTTTGCACTCTCCCAGTGCTTCTAGTTAAAAATGTTTTCTATTCGTATGACCTAAGCAGAGGGTCACCCCTTTGAATCTGGACTGCTTGAGGTTTCTTCCTCAATATGATCAGAGCAAGTTTTTCCTTACCACTGTCACCTGTGTGCTTGCTCTGGGGGTTGATAAGATTAGACCTTACTTGTGTGAAGCGCCTTGAGGGACCTTTGCTGTGATTTGGTGCTATATAAATGAATTAAATTAAATTAATGTAGTTCAGCAAGATTCTTATCATCTTATCCCTTCTTATTGTCCATCCAGCACCAAGGGACATGCAACTAGCATAGTTACAATACAAAGTTTCCACCTGATTCAACTGTGGTTTCCATGCCAGGTGCTCACCTCATGATCCTGATGCCTGTCTGTGTTCTCTGCCTCCCTCTGGTGTCCTGTAGTGTGTCCCAGTTGTGGTTTATGTGTTATCCGCTTTGGTTAATTTATAGTGTTTGCTGTTTTGGTACATTTTTCAGTATTTCTGATTAAATGGACTGCATTTATTTAGCGCAATTCCATCTGTATCAGACGCTCAAAGTGCTTTACAGCAATGATTCGCTTTGACCCTGATGTCAGGGTGCTGCCATACAAGGTGCTCAATACACATCGTGAGCAACTAGAGGATTAAGGACCTTGCCCAAGGGCCCTTAGTGATTTTCCAGTCATGCTGGGATTTGAACCACGGATCCTCAAGCTCAACACTTCTCCCACTAGAGCATCACCTATAGTTATTTTTCAGTGCCTATTTATTTTTGGTTGTCTATGTGTATAAGTTAACTTCTTGTTTTGTTTCCCGACTTTTTGCCAAATTGTCTGCCTGCTTGGCGAGACCAGGTATAGAACACAGGCCGGCGAGAGATGCTCAGGGAATTCAGCCGAGGTTTGCCGAGTTGTTAATCGGCCCGTTACCGCACTAAATGGCACCAAACTCAGCCATGTGTTAGTGCTCCTTTTTGAGATACTGAACCCTCCTTGGCAGCCAGTTTACGTAGTAGTTTACTGGCAAGAATGTCTCCTCAATTACTAAAGAAAACATACTTGTTTTGAAATACAATTTGAATTTGCTGTTGACAGGTGGAGTGAGAAGCGTGGATTTCCCCACTTCCTTACATCAACCTGCCAAACCAGCCCAGGATCTGGCGTGTTGCGTTAAAGTCAACCGGTGGGTTTCATCAATCATGAAGCCACTGCAATCAAACAACAGAATTATGAGAGATGACGCCTGTCAGAACTCTTTTCCTCAGTGTGAGGGATGCTGCTGAGTGCCAGAGGGAGAGACGACTTTTCAGTTCTGGGACTCAAGCATGATTAAATTACTGGTTATGATGCAATTTTATTTATTTATTTATTTAAACACACATCCTAATTTGTCCCCACTGTGAAACAAATGCATATGAGTGACACAAAATTAGATTTTGAGAGGAAAGAGCAAAGTAAACAACTTCAACATAAGTCTGGCCTTGTTGTGACCACGACTATAAATCACTGGTGCAATGTTTTCCCCATTTTTCTCCACAGCTTCTGTAATCTGCCTCTTTTGTCACTTTGCTGAGATAAGCTTTCTTGTGTGGCGAAACCCAGGCCTCCCAATGAAATTAGGAAAGTGTAATCTCATATAAGTAGCTTCTTTTTCATTTTTTTAACAGACTGTGCAGATGGACAGGGATTGCCGATTAGGTTTCTAAACCATTTCTGTGATTAATTAGTTTAACATGAGGCAACATAACCAGATCTGTATTTGTATGTTTTCAGAGTACAGAAAAGCATCTGGCATATAGTTTTTTTTTCATCCAATGGATGAAAGTGTGTCGACATTTATTGCTCTTTTGTTTATCTGAAAAACAGCAGACAAATCAACTTTTGCGCCATTTGGTGTTTGATTTGTTTGACATCCAAGAAGAAACATCTTGACTGTAACTAAAAATTAATGTTTCCAGTCACTGGTTTGTAATTGTTCATCATATTTTATCTTATTACCTCCACCAAGGAGGTTATGTTTTCGGTCGAGTTTATTTGTCTGTCTGTCTGTCTGTTTGTCAGCAGGACAACTCAAAAAGTTTTGAACAGATTTTGATGAAATTTTGTGGAGTGGTTGGAAATGACAAGAGGAACAAGTGATTAAATTTTAGTGGTGATCTGGATCACGATCCAGATCCAGGATTTTTTTAAAGGATTCTTCGTCATTGAAAATTTTGACATTCTAGTTTCTAACTCCACAAAAACAAGGCAGAAAGGCTTGATAAAAATAAGGTGTAACATAGTCAAATGTTCTATCAAACAACAAAGTTTGGTGATGATCGGATCCGGATTCCAGATCTGGTGATGCAGAATATGCAAAAATATAGGGAAAATAGAAACTGTGTCAGTGTGAGGTGACAAATGAAGCTAGAGATGTACAACTAACAACAACTTGTAGCTGAATCTGTACTGATTCAGTAAGGTGTCATCAGATTTGATGTAGCTTCAAATGTTATGGAGCTAGATCCAGAAGAAAATCGCCATTACCAAAAAATTGTTTTTATACAATAACTTTTGAACTAATAAAGACATAAAAGTGATTCCAAGTTCTAGTGGTATGTTTTCATGGTCAAGGATGTCAAATATAAAGGAAAGAAAAGTGTATCTATCATAGTTTTGGTTGTAACACTGAATTGTTGAATAGATCACTGTGCCAAGGAGGGAATCTCTTTAGGGTCAGTGATCCTAGGGCCTTGACGGAGGTTTGCATTCTCTGAGTGCTTCTAGTTTTGTATTCCATCGATGTCATTTAGTTATGGATTTCTTGACTAGCTCCTGTATTTGTATTGTTTATGTTAATTGTTTGAAGTTGTTGTTGTGGAGCTAAGTGGGTGACCGCCCAACTGAGGCAGGTCCACTGGTGTTGGCCCCTGTTCTTGTGAAGCATCTTGGGGAAACTTCTTTCAAAATTTTGCACTGTATAAATATGTTAAAAGTGAACTGATGCAAAAAAAAGCAAGGTTGTTTTGATTATGTCTTTATACCTTAAGATTCAAAGATTAAAAGATTCACACAACTTTATTGATCCCTAAAAGGGCAATTCATATCACACCCAATTACTTCAGACAAAAATACAGCAATTAATCCACAATTATTACTAGTTGAATGTAATAATGGCACACATCAGAATTAAAATAACCGCACATATACATTTGATTGTTTATGTACGCTAAATTTTGAACAGTCCATCATCTGAGGCAATGTGAGTGTGAGCTGCAGCAGCTTTCATGCCGCACAACCGAGCTTGGGCTGTGGCGGTGGGAGGTTGCTGCAGCCGAGCCACAAGGCCTCCCAGAGGGGGAAAGGAGTGGCAAGTGCGGAGGCTGGGGTTGGGTTACGCAGAGAAGCACAGAGCCAAATGCAACTTCTCTTAACTGGCCAGATCCAATTGTGCAAATGAATGTTCACTGGTCTCCAACATCAATGCTTTTGCAGGGCAGACAGCTGATCTGAGATGAATTCCAACTTGTGTTTCAGTTCAAGAGTCAACGCAGTCTGAAACTGTACAGCCTTGCCAACCTCAATAATCATGAGAGACAAACGTGTGGTTGTGGTTTTGGTGGCAGCCATCTTGCCAGTTTTCTGGTAGATCAGGGCAGCGCATAATCCTAACAGCAGAAGCCCAATTACCATAAAGACAATAAGAATAAATCCTTGACATCTTCCATGGAGAGTGGTTCCAAGCACACCACATGCCACTCCTTCCAGGTGTCGAGGACAAAGCCCGCAGGATAGGTTCCTTCTGTGCACGCAGAGTCCCCCAGCCCTGATTTCCTTGTTGAAAAGATGGTGTCAATAGCACTGAGAGACCAGCTGATCAATTCAATGGTTATTCTGAATGCAATTCAAAGAATTCACAGTCTGGTGAAGTTGGGATTTGAAGGTTGGAGACAGAGATAGAGACAACAGGAAGAGAGTAGTTGCCAGAGTCCCAAGCCTTGTCTTAGACCTGATGGCCAACTACTGAACACTGCCACCTGCTGGGAACATTTGACTTTGTTGCAGGAAATATTCCTATATTAGTGTGCTGGGGCAGCAGGCTGAAGGCATATAACAGGAACAGACTCAACAAGCTCATCAGGACAGCTGGCTCTGTCCTGGGAGTTAAGCTGGAGTCTGTGGTGGAGATGTCAGAGAGGAGGATGTTGAGGAAACTGCTCAGAATCCTGGACAACACCTTCCACCCCCTGCATGCCACACTGACATTCTGTCAGAGCAGTTTCAGCCACAGACTGAGACCAATGAGGTGCACCGGGGGGCTTTCCTGCCTGTATAATTCCTCCCTCTTCTGCAAGGTGAATACATAATGAACAGTTATTCAGTTATTCAGAGTTACTGTATGTGGAATATTGTTGAACATCTTGTGCAAATGTCATCCAGTCATTTCACATAAATTTGCTGTACTTATTTAAAAAAAAACACTGTTCACTGTTTACTGTTTCTGTACTCTGGCAAAATAATTTCCTTCGGGATAAATAAAGTTTATCTTATCTTATCTTGTTATTGCTGTATTAAGCAACAGATAGTTAGCAGCCATCCAGTTCTTTTTGACATTAACACAGTTTTGAAGGACAGCTACCTGGAAAGATCTTATCAAGTTATGAGTTTGCTGGATAGAGGTGTTTGGTGATCTGGATATCTTTGCAGGACAAGCAAGGTCCAAATTTTAAGGGACCTGGTGGTATCCGTCTTACTGTATGCTTGTGAGAACTGGACTCTAACCAGTGACCTAAAGTGCCAACGAGATGTCTTTGGACCAGGTACAGTATCTTCAGAGGATCCTTGGGCACCACTAAAATTACTTTGTTTCAAAGGAGTGCTTTCTTCAGCAAACCAAGATAAGCAGTATTACTTTCATTGTGAGGGAGTGTCAGGTTTAATATTTTAGCTATATGGCATGTTTCTCTATGTATGATCCAGTGCCAGAGATGTCTGAATGTTGAGAACCCCATCAAATGGCAATGTTATGTTTTTTAAATTATTTTTACTCTTTTATGGTTTTTCTCTTTTAATATGTCTTTAATCTTTCAATTCATTTCGTTCTGTTTTTCCAAGTTGTGTTGCATGAAGTGCCTTGAGGTGACCTTGTCGTGAGTTGCAGTTATACAAACTAATAAATTTGATTTGATTTTGATTTGAAATTTAAATTAATATGATACAGCACATCACCAAATACAAACCAGAGCAATCTGAGATTTCTGACATCTGATGTCCGCCAAGGGTTGATGAAGACTCAAAATGACAGATATGTAATTCACATTGTGACTTTACCTGGATCCAGATTCCACAACACAATGCAATAATTTCAAACTGATCCAGAATGGTCTGACTGATCAAGATGTTGTAATCTGATATTTAACTCACAAGATGAAAGTATAGTGTCTTTCTGATCTTGGTTTTACATCATATCTGTGAACTAGTTTTGACATAATCCTTAAAAGTCCACAAAATGAAATCATAATCCAGAATCAGGATCTGGATCGAGATCACCTCCAAAATTTCTTCCAAGGCCTAACACCAATGTGTGGTGAAAATTGGGTGAAAATCTGTTAAGCAGTTTCGGCATAATCCTCACAATCTGCCAAAGTGAAGCATACAAATTGAAATCCTGATCCAGAATCCAGATTTGGATCACCTCAAAACTGAGTGGAGTGGAGTCTTCCATGGCCTAGTATCTATCTGTGGTGCAAATTTGGTGAGAATCCGTGAAGTAGTTATAACATAATCCTTCAACTCCTATATAAAGTGAAATGTTGATCAGAATCCAGATACGGATCACCTCAGAATCCGGATCTGGATCACCTCCAAAATTCAATGGAGTCTTCCATGGCCTAATATCTATCTCTGGTGAAAATGTAATCAAAATCCATGCAGTAGTTTTGACGTAATCCTGCAGACAGACAAACTCTGGTGATGTTATTACGCCCTTGGTGTACATAATAAGAGTCCCGTTGATGAACCTCGATGCCAGTAGGTGGCACAGAATTGTTACATGAAGCCTGGAACACCACTATAGATGAAGCTCAATTGTATTTTGAAGTATCCCCCTGTTTTCACTTGGCCTGCCATAACAAGTACGATAAAACTAACCAGTTAACCAGACATTCCTCCCGGGAACACGATTCTTAAGATCCATAAGCTGACACACACTCACCACCTGCCCAGAACAATTACAGCAAAACAGCTGCTTGCTCAGTTATGGATCAAATGCAGTATTTCTTGGATTTTTGTCAAAGAGGTTTTATATAAAACCAGCACTCCATGCTGTAAGATATTACAGCCCTATGTTCTTATCAAAATCTCTTCTTTCTTGACAGTTGAGAAGCCATTTCTGTACCAGGCTGACAGACTCCCTTCAGAAAATCATCTTTGTCATCCTTTAAGAAGTCCAGTTGTACTTTTGTTTTTAAAATACCAACAGAACATAAAGTTGTAAGAGTTTTTTGATGTGCACAACTTTTGCTTGACATTTTTCACTGAGTGTCCTCACCACATGGAAGGACGCATGCCCGTATATAGAGGGGGTTCAACCCCCCCCCCCCCCCCCCCCGAGAATTCTGCTGATTTTTTTTTCTGCTGATTTTTTTCTGATCTGGATATCAACGCTATGTATTTTCTTTTCATTGATAATAAGCAACAAGCACTCACTGTTATTACACACCCTCAAGTTTCAATTTCCTCTGCCAGAGTAATCCCTTAAGTGATGAAAGGGGAAACTGCTAGATAAACTTTTCCCATGGGGGTTGAGAATTTTTGCTCCCTGGTCCCTATCCTCCTCTGATATCAAACAGATTAGTAGGCTTGTAAATACCCATGTAGACACACAATTACACTTGTCTGGTTTGTAAAAACATGTTTGTATGTATTAGCTCAGAAATAAAGGGAGCTTCTCCTTCCTGTTGCAAATGCTGTAATGGTGTAAATATTTGCATGGGATTTATTATGCGAATTTCGTGAGTTAAACAAGGTCGCCAAATTAAATACCGCTATTTTAATACATAACATACATATACGTACATATTCATAATGTAAACGCAAATATTAATACTGCTAAATATGAGGTCTGTAGGAAAACTATCTGACCTTTTTATTTTTTGCAAAAACTATATGGATTTGAATCATGCCCTTGCATCAGCCAAGCTTGAACCTTCGTGCGCATGCGTGAGTTTTTTTCACGCAGGTATAAAGTTTGCATTAATGTTATCTTGGTTCTTCCTGGGTGGTTCTTATGGCAACTGATCCAATCCCAAGCAGGGACTATTTGTATATAAAAATGTATTTCCTAAAATGATACATTTTGGGTTTCAAATGAAATTTATGTAGCTTTTTACCCTGCAAAATCCTCAAAAAGCTTCTGCTTCGGGGAGCTTCGCCCCCCTGCGCCCCCCACGAGGGCGTTGCCCCTCGACCCCACCAGGGGCCCTGCGGCCCACTGGACCCCCAACTCAAGGATTTGAACCCCCCCTTTCACATTCCTATATACGGCCCTGGGACGTATTAGACTTTGGCTGATAAGTTACTCTGCTAATCACTTTCATAAAACATGTTTATTTTATTATAAGAAGTCGACTGTTCATATTCCTTCTGACTCATAACTTTACCCAGAGCTGGATCTTACATGTTATGTGTATCTTTCCCTCTCAAAATTCTACTCACAACATAATGACAACATAAAAAAGTTTTTTGGGAAATTTTTACAAATTTATTAAAGATAAAAACTAAGAAATCACATGCCCATAAATTAGCACCCTTTGCTCAATACATTGGCAGAAATTACAGCCTCAAGTCTCCTTGCATATGATGCCACAAGCTTGGTGCACCTATCTTTGGGCTGTTTTGTTCATTCCTCTTTGCAGCACCTCTCAAGCTCCATCAGGTTGGATGGGGAGTGTAGGTGCTCAGTCATTTTCAGATTTATCCAGAGATGTTCAATCAGATTCAGGTCTGGGCTCTGGCTGCGCCACTCAAGGACATTCACAGAGTTGTCCTGAAGCCACTCCTTTGACATCTTGGCTGTGTGTTTAGGGTCACTGTCATGCTGAATGATGAACAGTCACACCAGTCAGAGGTCAAGGGCGCTCTGGAGCAGGTTTTCATCCAGGATGTCTCTGAACATTGCTGCATTCATCTTTCTCTCAATCCTGACTTGTCTCCTAGTTCTTGCTGCTGAAAAATATCCCCACAGCCATCACCATGCTTCACTGTAGGGATGGTGCCTCCAAACATGACACCTGGCATTCACACCAGAGTCCAATCTTTATCTCATCGGACCAGAGAATTTTGTTTCTAATGGTCTGAGAGTCCTTCAGGTGCCTTTTGGCAAACTCCAGGTGGGCTGTCATGTGCCTTTTACTAAAGAGCGGCTTCCGTCTGGCATGTCTACCATATAAGCCTGATTGGTGGATTGCTGCAGAGATGGTTGTCCTTCTGGAAGGTTCTCCTCTCTCCACAGAGGAATGCTGGAGCTCTGTCTGAGTGACCATTGGGTTCTTGGTCACCTCCCTGACAAATCCCAGATCGCTCAATTTAGACAGGCGGCCAGCTGTAGGAAGAGTCCTGGTGGCACAGAACTTATCCCATTTACAGATGATGGAAGCCACTGTGCACATTGGGACCTTCAAAGCAGCAGTACCCTTCCCCAGATTTGTGCCTCGAGACAATCCTGTCTCAGAGGTCTACAGACAGTTCCTTTGACTTCATGCTTGGTTTGTACTCTGATATGCACTGTCAACTGTGGGACCTTATATGTAGACAGACATGTGACTTTACAAATCATGTCCAATCAACTGAATTTACCCCAGGTGGATTCCAGTTAAGCTGTAGAAACATCTCAAGGATGGTTAGCGGAAACAGGATGGACCTGAGTTCAATTTTGAGCTTCATGGCAAAGCCTGAGAAGATTTATGTACATGTGATATATTTGTTTTGTTTTTTTGCTTTCAATAAATTTTCAAAAATCACATGAATTTTTTTTTCACATTGCCATTATGGGGTATTGTGTGTAGAATTTTGAGTAAAAAATAATCTATTTTGGAATAAGGCTGTAACATATAAATATGTGGAAAAAGTGCAGTACTGTGAATACTTTCTGGATGCACGGTAGGTGGTTGCCTATGGTGCCACCTGCTGGAAGGGCACTGCTGTAAGCCTAAAAAGAACCGCCTGACAAAAAATCAATATATACTCAACAAAAATATAAATGCAACACTTGTGGTTTTGCTCCCATTTTGTATGAGATGAACTCAAAGATCTAAAACTTTTTCCACATACACAATATCACCATTTCCCTCAAATATTGTTCACAAACCAGTCTAAATCTTTGATAGTGAGCACTTCTCCTTTGCTGAGATAATCCATCCCACCTCACAGGTGTGCCATATCAAGATGCTGATTAGACACCATGATTAGTGCACAGGTGTGCCTTAGACTGCCCACAATAAAAGGCCACTCTGAAAGGTGCAGCTTTAGACTGGTTTGTGAACAATATTTGAAGGAAATGGTGATATTGTGTATGTGGAAAAAGTTTTAGATCTTTGAGTTCATCTCATTCAAAATGGGAGCAAAAACAAAAGTGTTGCGTTTATATTTTTGTTGAGTGTAGAACTCGACATTAACACTTGTCCAATTGTCCCAGAGAAATGAAAAATGTGATCAGAAAAGGCCAGATCAGAAAACACAGATCCTTTATAACCTTGTCTGAATTGGACAAGTCCACTTTTTCTTTGTCAAGTGTTCAAAACATGATTTTTTTTTTGTTTGTTTGTTTTGTTTTGTGTGTTGTTGCATGTTTCAGAGCTTGTCTGACAGTACGTACATGTTGTTCACACAGCCTGTGTAAAACAACCTCGCGTGTGTGAAGCTTTTCAGCAAAAGCCGCGCTGATAAATCCACTGTCCGCCCTGTTGATGAACAGATGAAAGCTTGGGTCAAATACGTTCAGAATCAGTCCAACAAAGATGTTCTTTAATATGTCAGCTGATTCATTTTAAAAAATTGCACGTCCTTTCACTCCAGGGGGTGGACACAGCACCATGTGTTGTTGGTTTTTTTGTTGTTGTTGTTGTTTTATTTTGTTTTTTAAATACACGGGTACACTGCTTCACTGTAAATGTGCAATGTCTATTTAAGATCATCTGTCTGACTGTTTGAGAGCATGGAGTCAGTAAGAACAGACAGCGAACTCTTTCTCTGCAGCTGCACACACTCTGCAAGCCTTTGGTGCAGGGGCAGACCCACAGGGGGGAGGAGTGGAAAAGCACCATGCCCCAAAGCCCCTAAGGAAACACTTTAGTAGGCATTTTAAGGAAATTTTTACACATAATAATAAGAATAATAATAGCAATAATAATAATAATAACAACAAGAGCAATTGGAGATTTCTGACATCTGCCGATCCAGATCACCTCCATAATTCTGTCTGTCACTCGTCTGCGGCAAGATGGTGCCGTTGTATGTGGCCTGCCGTTGGCACTCGCTTCTTTTAGTGTCGTTTTTATTGTTTTTACTCTTTGTTGCATGGAATGTGTCACCGCTCCTGGTGTATGATCGCCAGACTCTTATCAGCGTTCGGGCTTCGCTGGAGAATTTCGCTGTTCCTGGCTTGGGCGGACGGCCAGGGACGTGGCTGCCCCCGCCGCCTGTCTTAGCGTCTGTACCAGACTTTCTACGCCGGCCGCTTGGCGTGTTGCCTCGGCGTCTGCGTCGCAGAGGACGTGGGAAGAGAGGAGGAGTCCGTGTTCGGCTCAGAGTGTGCCTGGCTGTTTCCTGCAAACATGCTCCACGACAATTCATAGCCGGATTCTTCACACCATATGACGGCTACGACATGCGGCGTTCCCTGACTTTTCGCTATCGGTGGCTCCGGCCGGTTGTCCGGGGTGCCGGGTCTCCACTTCCGCGTCGCCGTCCTGTGAGGAGCTGCAGTTGTGGCTGCGTGCAGGAGAACCTGTGCCCGCTCGGTCGTGTCTCCCAGCAGACTGACGTGCGCTCAGTCCGTGTGGCGCTCATCAACACAAGGTCACTCACAAGTAAGACTTTCATTTTGAATGACTTTTTCTCCAGTCGTGATCTGAACTTTCTCCTGTTAACGGAGACCTGGTTGAAACCAGGTGAAAATAGCGCCTTTTCTGAGCTCCTCCCCCCCGGCTGCTCGTTTTTCAGCTCCCCGCGAGCATCAGGTCGAGGCGGTGGTGTGGCCACGGTTTTTAAAGACAGTTTTAAATGCAGATTTTTATCTTCTAATGTCTACTCCACTTTTGAACTTCAGTTGTTTGTGATGGAGTTCGACTGTCCTGTGCTCTGTGCTGTTGTTTATCATCCACCAAAATTTAATAAGGATTTTATTCAGGAGTTTTCTGAGTTTCTGGCAGATTTTATCCCAAAATATGACAAATTTTTGGTCTGTGGTGATTTTAATATTCATATCTGTTGTCCTTCTAATCAGCTGGCTGATGATTTTAAAAGCCTCCTGAACTCTTTTGGTCTAACACAAGTTGTGGATGGACCAACACATAATCTTGGACACACCTTGGACCTGGTTATTTCTTTTGGGCTCTCAGTTTCACTTAAGGACATATCAGACATTGCTATTTCAGATCACTTTCCTGTTATTTTTTAATTTATTGCTCCTCCATCTGCTAGTAAGCCACTTGTTCCTGTCTCTCGCCGCCGTTTGGTCACCTCCTCGACAGTGGGGGACTTTGCTGCTGCCTTCATGGGCTCTCAGTTTTATGCCATGAATGGACTGGTTTCTCCATTACTCCCAGATAACATCCTCTCTTCTTTCCACTCTACATGCACAGTAATTTTGGACTCTGTTGCTCTGATGCGCTGCAAATCCAGGAAATCAAAATCCGACCCCTGGTTAAATGCCACGACCCATGCCCTCAGGCAACGCTGCAGACGGGCGGAGAGAAAATGGAAAAAGGACAAACTGTGTCTCTGGGTTTTCTGAGGGACAGTCTAACTGACTATCAGAAGGCTGTGAAGGAGACAAAAGCACAATATCTGTCTCATATTATTTCGAGCAGTTGTCATCGTCCCAGTGTGTTATTTCAGACTATAAACTCAGTTGTAAATCCACACACCTCTGTTTTGTTGGACGCTACAACCACAACCTGTGAGGAGTTTCTTCAGTTTTTTATTGATAAGGTTTCATCAGTCAGACAGAACGCTGATCAGAGCTGTAATGTTGAGTTGTCTGCTCCTCGTGCGCATTCTGCTGTGCTCAAACAGTTTGAGCCCATTTCTTTTGCATCTCTCGCTGATGTTGGAAAACACATAAAATCCACAAGTTGTCCTTTTGATGTTGTTCCAGCTAAGGTGCTGAAGGAGGTTTTTAATACGGTTGGGGCGGGTCTCCTAACTTTTATCAATGCTTATCTTAGATCAGGGTCTGTTCCAGCTGCTTTTAAACACGCTGTGGTTCGACCTCTTCTTAAAAAACCTCACCTGGACTCATCAGTTTTATCCAATTTTAGACCTGTGTCTCATCTGCCATTTCTATCTAAGGTTTTAGAAAAGGTTGTCTTTTTACAGTTACAATCATTTTTAGAAGACAATCTCATCCTTGAAAAATTCCAGTCTGGGTTTAGATCGCAACACAGCACTGAGTCAGCACTTTTAAAAGTTCATAATGATATTACTCTGTCGGTGGATGCAGGGAATCCTGCTGTGCTGGTTCTGTTGGATCTCACAGCAGCCTTTGATACTGTGGATCACACAGTACTTGTTTCCCGGTTGGAACATTTTATTGGCATTCATGGTACTGTACTTAAGTGGTTTAGATCATATTTGGCTGAAAGGAGCTTTTCTGTCATGATTGGGGACCTTTCCTCATCAACTACTCCTCTGTGCTGTGGAGTGCCGCAGGTATCTGTCCTTGGGCCGATTCTGTTTTCTTTGTACATTCTGCCATTGGGGTCAGTTATAACCCAGCACAACCTGTCCTTTCATTGTTATGCAGATGATCTGCAAAGCTATCTGCCTGTGAGGACTAATGGGAGTGATGCTTTGTCATCATTATTTAATTGTATTTGTGATGTAAAGCAGTGGCTGTCCCAAAACTTCCTTTACCTGAATGATGGTAAAACTGAGATCATGGTGTTTGAGCACACTGGCATACCAAATGTGGTAACACCAAATTTTGGTGCTTTGGCTAACTATGTAAAACCAGCTGTCAAGAATTTGGGAGTGATATTTGACAGCTGTTTGAGGTTCGATCAACAGATAAATTCTGTTGTCAAAGCTAGTGTTTTCCAACTTCGCCTTTTGGCTAAAATAAAGCACTTTCTCAGTAGACGTGCTCTTGAGACGGCCATTCATGCTTTCATCAGCTCCAGACTTGATTATTGTAATGCACTTTATTCGGGCATTAATCAGTCGTCTCTTGCACGTCTCCAGTTGGTGCAGAATGCTGCTGCTCGTCTTTTGACAAACACTTTTAGACGTGAGCATATTACGCCCATCCTGTACTCACTCCACTGGCTTCCAGTTCATTTTAGAATTGATTTTAAAATTTTAATGTTTGTTTTTAAAGCTATTTATGGCCTTGCACCTCCCTACTTGTCTGAAATTTTAACTTTGCGCACCTACAGTAGGACATTAAGGGCGTCTGGCCAGCTTTACTTAGATGTTCCAAGGTCAAGATATAAACGTTGGGGTGATCATGCTTTCGCGGTAGCTGGCCCCAGACTGTGGAATGAGCTACCTCTTGAGTTACGTACTATTCCTGACCTAGCACTTTTTTAAATCTAAGTTAAAGACTTATTTATTTAAACTGGCTTTTAACACTTAGTGGGGAGGTGACATGTTCTGTTATTTTTATGTTCTTTTTTTATGTGTTGTTTTAAAATTTTATTTTATATGTGTTTTATTTTTGTAAATTTGTGTTTTTAATGTTAAGCACTTTGGACACCAGTCGGTGCTGTAAAGCGCTTTATAAATAAATGTTGATTGATTGATTGATTGATTGATTGATTGATAATTCAATGGAGTCTTCCCTGCCCTAGTATGTATCTGTGGTATAAATTCGGTGAGAATCTGTGAAGTAGTTTTGACATAATCCTTAAAATGAATTATGAATTAATTTATTCGGGTGCACACACACACACACATATACTTAACAACAAAGAAGAGAAGAAGAAATCTCTAATGAAACAAAACAAAACTCATAGCCATTTCACAGTTTTACAGTTTTGTGCGGACGAAGGGGTGTAGGCTGAAGAAAAAGCTTATAAACACCCATCCCTTTTACCATTTGCTATATATATATATATATATATATATATATACACACCCACAACTGTTGAGAGCATGTCCAGCTCATGCTCAATTTCTCGGATAATCACACGACTGAAAAGCAACCGACAGCCATCTGAAATCCACCTGAAAGCCATCCTGAGAGACCAGCACGGAGGTGGTTTTGTGCCATGTAATGAACGGCTCCCTTGGCGCGTCCCTCCGCTTTTCTTTCCATGAAAAACACTCCTGTAACTGTGGAATGTGCTGAAAAAGTGCTGATGTCCACGCCTTCTGCCTTTTTGTGAAAGTCATACGAGGTCCCGGATCAACAAAGCCTTCACGTTGGAAATGATCTGGTTGTTTCAGCGGGTTTTCAGCCTGTCGATCGGCGCTCGGAGCACGGCGCGCTCTCAGCAGTTGTGGGCGGTCTTTAAACCGTCTGGATCACTCCTTAATCTGTGTAATCCCCATAAAATCGTCCCTGAAAGCCATATTAATTTTCCGAATAGTGTCCACCTGGAGGTCTCTCACAGTTCCTGGAAAAAAATTGATGCAGCAAAGCTCCAAATCATTCAGACATTTATTCGCAATAAAAAAACGACGAGAGGGGTGGACCAGTGCTCACACAAAGCCTGCTCACAGGCGAATGACGCAACCGACAGGAGTGAAAAAACTCACGCATCAATCAATCAATCAATTTTTTTTTTATATAGCACCAAATCACAACAAACAGTTGCCCCAAGGCGCTTTATATTGTAAGGCAAGGCCATACAATAATTATGTAAAACCCCAACGGTCAAAATGACCCCCTGTGAGCAAGCACTTGGCTACAGTGGGAAGGAAAAACTCCCTTTTAACAGGAAGAAACCTCCAGCAGAACCAGGCTCAGGGAGGGGCAGTCTTCTGCTGGGACTGGTTGGGGCTGAGGGAGAGAACCAGGAAAAAGACATGCTGTGGAGGGGAGCAGAGATCGATCACTAATGATTAAATGCAGAGTGGTGCATACAGAGCAAAAAGAGAAAGAAACAGTGCATCATGGGAACCCCCCAGCAGTCTACGTCTTTAGCAGATTAACTAAGGGATGGTTCAGGGTCACCTGATCCAGCCCTATCTATAAGCTTTAGCAAAAAGGAAAGTTTTAAGCCTAATCTTAAAAGTAGAGAGGGTGTCTGTCTCCCTGATCTGAATTGGGAGCTGATTCCACAGGAGAGGAGCCTGAAAACGCATGCGCACGATGGTTCAAACTAGGCTGATGCAATCACACGTGATTCAAATCCATATGGTTTTTGAAAAAAACTTTTCTAACAGACCTCCTATATTTATTTATTTATTCTCAGGCTTTGCCATTATATATATATCATCAGTTGTTTCTAAAATCAATTGATTTCAAAATACTCTGTCAAACAAATTTGCAACTTCCAAATTTCAAACAATTTACATACACAACACAGCAGCACAAACTCATCTTACCTCATCAGACACATACCTCGAGAAATTCATTTCTTTATATTGATATTTAAACTGATCAATACTTGGACATCGCTTGAGTTCCTCCGTCAGGTTATTCCATATTTTAGGGACACAAATGGAGACACAGAAACCTTTCCTGGTCGTATTTTAAAATAATACAAGCCCCTTAGACTATATTTTCCCTCTCTCTCCATGAAAAATTGTTGAATTCTAAAGGGTAGTTGCTTGTTTTTCACTTTATACTTTAAATGAACAGTCTTAAACACAATCATATCATGGAGTTTTGATATTTTAGATTTAATGAACAATGGGTTGGTGTGGTCTCCAAAACCTGCATTATGAATTGTTCTTAATGCTCTTTTTTGAAGAATGAATAATGGTTGCAATGTAGTTATATAATTGTTTCCCCAAACTTCAGCACAGTAAGTCAGGTAGGGTGCAACCAATCAACAATAAAGAGGATGTTGCACTTTGCAATCAAGAACATGCTTTGCTTTATTTAATCCTGTAATACTTTTTGATACTGTCTTTTGAATATGCTGAATATGAGCTTTCCAATTAATTCTTTCATCAATAATGATACCTAAAAACTTATTCTCTTTGACACATTCTATGTTTACCCCTTGAATATTTAACTGAGTTTGTATGTCTTTTTTTATAATTTCCAAATAACATTAGTTTAGTTTTAGACAAATAGTGATAATTTGTTAAGATCAAACCATCTCTTTAACTTTATCATTTCAGTTCCACCTATAAAGCCTATGAAGTGAAATCCTGAGTCAGAATCCAGATCCAGGTCACTGGTATGGCACATCTGTGAGGTGGGATGGATTATCTCAGCAAAGGAGAAGTGCTCACTATCACAGATTTAGACTGGATTGTGAACAATATTTGAGGGAAATGGTGATATTGTGTATTTGGAAAAAGTTTTAGATCTTTGAGTTCATCTCATACAAAATGGGAGCAAAACCAAAAGTGTTGCGTTTATATTTTTGTTGAGTATATATAGAATAAAATAAGAGGTCATTCATTTTGAAATAAAGAAAACATATAGCTGCAGCCTAATAACTTTGAAAAATAACATAAAAATCAGCCAGGATGTATTTTTATTCTGACTGGAAATCATTTTCGTGTGATCGAAGTCATTCTGTTTTCTGTTTGTTTTTTTTTTCTCACCTTCCTCAGTCACATTTTGCGTGTGAACATAAAACACTACATTAGCTCTGAGATCTAAAATAAATACATTTGAAATATAACAGCCCTTTAAAGGCTGTTATATCTCACCTGCTTAATTTTTTTTTTTACACACATATGCATGATTTATGCTCTGTGCATTCATATATTCTCATTTCTTAAGGTATTTTGATGATTGTTTTTGTCTGTGATGATGCTTAATGCATAAAATGACATCGATGACATCTCATAAATTCAGTATAATTGTCGTCGGCACGCACACATGCTGTGAACTGAGCGGTACCGTTGGATCTGCACCGGTACTAGAGTTGGGCGAATCGATCCTAATATCGATAATATCGATACCAACGCTGGTATTGATATTGAATGATCCTCGTGTAAAAAGATTGATACTCTAGCTTTTTTTTCTCTCCTGCACGCACTGACTGCTGTGTACGCAGATTCATGAAAGTCTACTCTCTGTCTGTAAGAGCAGCGCTGCGCTGTGTCACACAACATGGAGTAGCGCACCCTTGTATTGTGGTTTGTCAGCCCTCTACCTCAGGAGATTTTATTTTAATTTGTGTTGAGTGATATTTTTTAAACAAAAATGTTGATAGTGATAAAGTATTTTGTTGTCACGTACAATGTTTGGCAAAATTCTATCCTAGGTCTTTTGGATCCTTTGGATCTATGAAGCTTAAATATGAAAAAGTATCGGTATCAGTATGGATATCAGCGATACTGAGCGTGTATTTACTTGGTACCAGATCAATACCAAAATTCCCGGTATCGCCCACCTCTAACCGGTACTGAAATTGGAGTGAGAAATAAGATGTCTCTAGAGTTTTTTGTTTGTTTTTTTTCTTAACATGTTGCTCCACACTCGGGCTAAAATCCTGCCTCTCTGCTACGTGCTCGCTGCGTCACATGCACTGATGGATTCACCATCACTCAGCAGAATGTAGCGTCTGAGCCCAAAAACAACGTTCTCGCCTTAGTGAAGACACTGTGATTGTTGCTTGCAAAGGTACTGGAGTTACATCACGTCTGAAATGCTCTGAGATTTTCATCTGCAAAGACACTGCCACACATGAGAAAAAAAAATCATGGACACAGAGCTTTTAAGACACAGGAAGCTGCTGCGGAGAAGTGAAAAAGCCACATCCGGAGCTGCGGGTTGCAGACCCCTGAGCTGCACCACCAAAACTGAATGGACGTTCCACTAATGCCAGAAAGCAATGACAAATTGTGCGTAGCAGAGATAACCAATGTTCTGTGAAAATGTTCTGAAAAAGAATCCAAAAACTAAAAAAAAAACCTGACAGCCGCACACAAAAAAACTTTGATTCAAGTGCATGAACTAAATACATACTACTGACATTTGATCACATTTAATTTAGTTTATGAAAAGTCTCTTCTAAGAAGACTTTGACCTTGAAAATTTTTCCAAGGTAAAATTTTGTGGAATTGGAAACGAGCGTTGAAGGATGTTAGCACTCTAAGATTATTATTACTACACATACTCATTACAGTTGTTGTTATTACTCATTATTTCCAGGGAAAATGATTCATAAGATAGTTTAGAAGTAAAGTAACAGCGGAAACTATATTTATGAGTAGGTACATGTAAGGTTTAACGTCTTCACACATGTTCAGTATTAACACTATCAAGGCGTAAACCTGCATATTCCCTTTGAATGTTTTTATGATTTAGGTCATAAAAAGAATTTTCTTTGTCACTGCTATAATTTTGTTGTGTAGTTTTCTTTTTTTCCTCACTTTTGTTTGTGTATATTCCTTTTGAATGAGTCACAGTGGTCTCATACCATAAAGAATACATACAATTTTTATGTTGCAGCAAACTATTGCTCCTTTTGTTTTTCTTCTCATTTTAATTGGTCACAAATAAAACAATAACCATGACAATAAAGGCAACAAAACGTGTCCCTGACAGAAACAGCGGTGATAACATCAGACAGTGATTACGATGAGCAGTATTTTCCAAAGTTCAAAAGTATACTGAGTAAATGTGAGTTGCATGAGTGTTCTTGGACATTCAGATGTGCTAGAGAGCAATAAATCAATTAATAGATGTGTGATGAATTGATAAAATACAAGAAGCTGTATCAGTACCAAATTGCCTCCGGACTCTAAGTGGCCAACTTGGCTACACAGGGAATCTCTCGTAATGGAAAACGTTGCATGCCAAATGTGCCAGCCCCATCAGAGATGGCATGCAGTGAGAGGACAGCCCCCCCAGCCCCAGTGCCAGAAAGTGCCCCGCTCCTACACAAAGGGCTTGTCAGTGCAGTGCAGCAACGTGTAAGACCCGTTTGGCCTGATCCTCAAGGGTTTTACTGCCATGCCACTCTTAGAATACCTGATCCTGTCCCGAAGTAGTCAAATAAAGGATTCACAATCTTGGAGCAGTTATCTTCTTGGGTGGTTGCCATCCAGAATGCAGGTTGGTACCATAGTGTGGTGGACTTGACCATGCACAGTACCAGGTGCTGCCAGGCTTGACTTGTATCTTATGTGGTCTAGTGATTAAGCACCGGGCTTGAGACTAGAGGATCCTCTGTTCAAACCCCAGCCATACCGGAAAATCACAAAGGCCCTTGGGCAAGGTCCTTAATCCCCAGTTGCTCCCACATGGCAGCATCCTGACATGTGAATGGGTGAATGTGAGGCATAATTGTAAAGCGCTTTGAGCATCTGATACAGTTGGAAAAGCGCTATATAAATGCAGTCCATTTATATTGCCAATATGCTAAAAAAAAGTAACCTTTTCTGTGAGAAAAAAACATTTAATCAGAAAAGAAAACACACTGGGAAACTGAATTGCCCAGCATTGCCATTTGAGAGTCAAAGGGCAATGCTCTGCTAATGTTGGCTTCACAGATCTAAAGAAATGTGGCAGACCTTCACTTGCAACTGAAACTGCCAAAAATAATCACAGAAATTGGAAAGAGACAATAAATACAGACCATCAGAGATCTAATTCATTCATTCGTGTGCAGCAGTAGACCAAACAGCTTGTGCCACACTTCCTTCTGTTCAGCCAAGACCTCTAACTCTTCCTGGGGGATCCTGATGCATTCCCAAACCAGCTGGGAAATGTAATCACTCCAGCATGTCGTGGGTCTTTCCAATGCCTCCTCCTAGCTGAATGTGCCTAGAAGACCTCCCTAGGGAGACAACTAAGGGACATTCTTACCAGATGCCTGAACCACCTCAACTGGCTACTTTTGATGTGAAAAGCAGTGGCTCTACTCAGAGTCCCTCCCAAGTTTCTCACTCTGTCCATGAGTGAAATCCCAGATGCCCTATGGTGGAATCTCATTTCCACCGCTTGCATTAATAACCTTGTTATTTCAATCATTACCTGTATAGTTATGAACCAAAGTTCATAACTATACGTGAGGATATTAGGGCAGATCGACTGATAAATTGAGAGTCTTGCCTTCTGGCTCAGCTTTCGTCACCATTACAGTCCTGTACAGTGTCCACTGATATTTTAGCTTAATTAAAGTACTTTTTGCCTAACTGTAACTCAGAAATTACAGTTTATAGTTTCCACTGAATGCAGCATGAACTTTAAACCTTGCGCATGTGCTTCCTCCTTCATGTCACTATACGAGGTCTATTAGATATATGGATTTGAATCACGTGTGATTGCGTCAGACAAGCTTGAACCCTTGTGCGCATGCGTGCGTTTTTCACGCCTGTCGGTTGCGTCATTCGCCTGTGGGCAGGCTTTGAGTGAGCACTGGTCCACCCCTCCCGTCGGAATTCCTTTGTCTGAGAACTTCCTGAGAGACTGGCTCTTTGCTTGATCAAATTTTTTTCAGAAACTGTAAAGCACATCCAAGTGGACACCATTCGAGAAATTCAGATGGTTTTCGGTGAAAATTTTAACGGCTGATGAGAGATTAAGGAGTGTTACTATCACTTTAAGGACAGCCCTGTTATGTGTAGACGTGGGTTAGAGAACTGAACCAGTGTCTGACTGAACCCAGGGCTAAATAACCAGAAAGCGGTTCCAAAGAACAAATTTATTTTCCCTCCTGTGCAATAATACAAGTGCAAACATAAATGTTCAACAGACTGGCGAGGTGAAGGACGGCACACACTCCAGCACCCAAACGGATCGGAGCCCGGCAGTTCTGGACTCAGGAACTCCGCCGACACCCCCCAGGTGGTTATAACAAGAACTGGCTCTGTGAAGGACGGAAAAGGTGAGGTAAGTCAACACTGCTAGACAACATACCATTCAGAGGCACATCAGCAACACGTTCAGGTCTGAATTTAGGCTTAATTTAAAAGAACAGCTTCTCACAACAGGTGGAGGATCATCAATCCGTATGCCACGGCAGTGAGGAGCAAACCATACAATTATCACCAACATTCAAGTATAGCTGCGTAAAGACGCCAAGTTACTATTATCAATCATTCCAGCAATAATCACCTCTGAAGTGTGCTGACAGCATGTGTCCCTCACCCATCCTCCTTCACAGGCACGATGTGTCAAAACCTGGCGCGGTCCTCAGCATCTCACAAACGGTCGTCACAAGGTCGAGTTCCCGGCAATTCTGCCCTGATCACTCATGGCTTAATTGCAGTGCTCCATCTCATAATCTGCTTCAGCTGAAAGTCTTTAGGTCTGCACGTGAGAGTCATCCACAGGTGCAGCTAATAGTCCTGATGAGGGTGAAGGATGTTTCCATCAGCACCTTCTCCTCAGAGAGCAGCCAGCACACCACCTGGAGAGAATTATAAAAGAAAAGGCAGTACCAAAAATGTCCAGCCAAACCCCCCCAACACACAACAGTACTCCCCCATCAACGGGAAGCCTCCCGGCAACCGCACAGATCTGGCCCAAAAACAGCACCTCCCTCCGGGGTCCATGGCAGGAATCAGGAGGTGCGACATCCCCAGAGTCCACAGCAGGCAGCAGGACAGGGTACTGTGGCTGGAACGCCGGCCGGCATCAAAACAAAAACAGACCCAAACAACCCCAAAAGAGTCCCACAGCACAGTCCAACACGAAACAAAAAATACACCGAAAAAAATACACCCCCCCCCCCCCCCCCCGGGGTGTAGCATAACCACACCCCAGGGAAGCATACCGGGGAACAACATACAATAAAAACACAGAACCACCCCAAACCCTCCCCAGGGGACCGTCCCATCCAACCCCGGGGAGAAAAGGAAAAAATCCCAAACCCAAAAACCCAACAGAGCCCCAGTAACACAATATAAACACAATCTCATAAAGAAAAGACAACAAGTGGAGCTCAACACCCCCTAGAGGACATTACCGCCAGCTCCAGGAGTAATAACCGAGGCTGGGGTCCTCCTGAGATCCTCAGGCATACACAGGAGCTACAGCGCCCCCCAGAGGACCATCCCATCAACCCCAGGAGACACCCCAATGACCAAGAAATCCCAGTCCCGGCCACCTACGGCTAGTCGGCCCCACAGTCAACTTCCCCCCCGGAGGACCGTCCCATCAACCCTGGAGGTGGAACCCGGAAGGAAACGTAAACAGCATAAAAAACCCAAACCCCCAGCAGACACCACTAAACATCCCCGGGGGTAAATAAAACAAACGGGAACCCTGTTGCCCCCCCAGCACCCCGAAAGACCCCGGAACATCACCAGAGCCAATTGTCAGTACACGTTTTGGTGAACGGCACAAAACTACCGAGCTGGGGGAAAAAACAGGAAAAAACTAACCCAGTCCCACCCCAAGCGCAGTGGAAAACCGGAAGTACATCCGGTGTCACTACACTGACCATACCAACAGCCTACCAGGAGGGGTGGAACAACCGAAATGGTGAACGGCACAGATCGGCCCACCACTCCGACTGAGGTATGTTCCCACTGCACTACACCTCAGTTACGCTGATGGCGAATGGTCAAAGGTTCACCGAGGCTGGAGTGGAACCGGGAATTAACTAAACCTAACTAACGTCCCTGAACCCCCCCCCCAGGTGCAGAGGTTGTCTGGGAGACGCTCAGCGTAACCAACCTGCACCACCCCACAACACCAAAGACGAACGGTACTGAAGTGCGTGAGGTTGGGGTTAGGGGACAGGGAAATAAAAAACAACAAAACAAAACGACCCAGTCCACTAACAGAAAATAAATAACTACAAATAATAAAAGCTTACAATTAACTGAGTCCAACTGAGCTCCGATCTGCCAGTCTGTTCACTCCACCAGGACCGTTTCTAGTGCTATGATTCACAAAAACACCTTATAAAACCCCTACAACCCATATCCCAACAAGAAAAAAAAACAAAAAAAACAAAAAAAACAGACCAAATAACTAGAAAACTGGTGGTCTGCTTTTTTCTCTATCTCTGTCTAAAAACATCTGGAATTAAGTCACCGTTATAGTTCCTGACACTTCTTTGACCGGGGCAATATGGTGGTTTCAACCCTTCCGAGCTGCATAGGCTCATCCGCTAGAGGAGCTAGAGGTCCCGTCGGAGGAGTCTCAGTGGGTCGAAGAAGAGGCAGCCCTGATCTGTGTCGGGGAAAGCCCCGAGACGTAAAGACCCGCTCAGATGTCCGCCCTCTCTCGCGTCCACGCTCCCTCATCCGATCGTCTAGACGGATATCCAAAGATATTAACTCATCTAAATCTTTTGGTTCATCATGGACTGCTAGCTCGTCTTTCAGGGAATCATTCAAACCCTCTACAAACACCCCTCTCAATGCTGCGGCATTCTAACCGGACTGTGCAGAAAAAATCCGGAAGTCAACAGAGTAATCTGCAGTGCTCCGCCTCCCCTGTCTGAGATTCAGCAACCGTTGGGCAACGGTATTTATTTTTACCGGATGATCGAAAACCAATCGGAATTCCCGGGAAAAATCCTCAAAGGATCCTAGCAACGGTGATTCATTGCTCCACAACGCAGTGACCCAAGCTAAGGCGTCACCTCAAAGCAAATTTGTCACATACGAGACACGGCTATCATCAGAAGAGAAGGATGCCGGTCGCTGAGCAAAAACCAGAGAACATTGCATCAAAAACAGAGCACAGGCTTCAACGTTTCCCGCATAAGGCTCCGGATGACAAATAATTGCTTCGGGAGCCGAATCTATGGATGACGGAGTTATCTGCACCAGTATCGATGGTGCCGCAGCTGGAGCAGCAGGAAGCGGAACAGCTTGCGCTGCGAGCTCCCTAACGTGAGCATCTGTTTGTTTGATTTGGTTTGCGAGGTGCTGTAATTGCTCCCAAATCCTCTCCAAGTGTTTTTGAACTTTTTCTGAAAAAGGAACCGCTTCTGTCGCTGGGTCCATTTTGGAATGGCCGGGAACTACTGTTATGTGTAGACGCGGGTTAGAGAACCGAACCAGTGTCTGACTGAACCCAGCGCTAAATAACCAGAAAGCGGTTCCAAAGAACAAATTTATTTTCCCTCCTGTGCAATAATGCAAGTGCAAACATAAATGTTCAACGGCCTGGCGAGGTGAAGGACGGCACGCACTCCAGTGCCCAAACGGATCGGAGCCCGGCAGTTCTGGACTCAGGAACTCTGCCGACACCCCCCAGGTGGTTATGACAAGAACTGGCTCTGTGAAGGATGGAAAAGGTGAGGTAAGTCAACACTGCTACACAACATACCATTCAGAGGCACACACCATCAGCAACACGTTCAGGTCTGAATTTAGGCTTAATTTAAAAGAGCAGCTTCTCACAACAGGTCAGAATCAGAATCAGAAGAAGTTTATTGCCATTGCCAGTGAACAGGATTCACAGACTAGGAATTTGCTTCGGTACAATGGTGCAACATTAAGAAGAGATAAAATGCTAAGATAAAATATAACATATGTGTCAAAATAAGATAAATCTAAGATAAAAAAAAAGAAATATGAAATATGAAAGGCTGTGTGCAACAGAAAAACAGAGAAACAGAAAAAACAGTGCAGTGGGAGGAGTGCAATTAAAAACCAAAGTACACTGTCTAAAGTGAACCGTGATAAAATGATAAAGTGACAGAGTTAAGCTTAAGGTGAATGAGTTATGAGGAGTTCCTGAGTCTAACAGCAGAGGGGAAGAAACTGTTCTTATGGCGGGAGGTTCTGGTCCGGATGGACCGTAGCCTCCTACCCGAGGGGAGTGGTTTGAACAGACCGTGTGCAGGGTGAGAAGGGTCAGCTGTGATCCGACCTGCTCGGCCCAGAGTCCTGGAGATGTGTAGGTCATGGAGAGATGGAAGGCTACAGCCGATCACCTTCTCAGCAGAGGCCACAATGCGCTGCAGTCTGTGTCTGTCCCTGGCTGTGGCCCCGGCGTACCACACCGTGATGGAGGAGCAGAGGATGGACTCGATGCTGGCCGTGTAGAACTGCACCATCAGCTGGAGAGGCAGCTTGGCCTTCTTCAGCAGCTGCAGGAAGTACATCCTCTGCTGGGCCTTCTTGATGAGGGAGCTGATGGTTGACTCCCACTTGAGGTCCTGGGTGATGGTGGTGCCGAGGAAGTGGTGACAGTCCACAGTGGTGATGGGGCTGTTGGTGAGGGCGAGGGATGGCGGGGGGGCTGTGGCTTTCCTGAAGTCCATGATCATCTCCACTGTTTTCTGGGCGTTGAGCTCCAAGTTGTTGCTGCTGCACCAGGTCACCAGCCGGTCCACCTCCCTCCTGTAGGCAGACTCATCCCCATCCGAAATGAGTCCGATGAGGGTGGTGTTGTCTGCAAACTTGATGAGCTTTACAGAGTCGTGGCTGGAGGTGCAGCAGTTAGTGTACAGGGAGAAGAGCAGAGGGGAAAGGACACAGCCCTGTGGAGATCCTGTGCTGAGAACCCGAGTGTTCGAGACATTTTTTCCCAGCCTCACACGCTGACTCTGGTCCGTCAGGAAGTCTGTGATCCACTTGCAGGTGGAGTTGGGCACGTGGAGCAGAGAAAGCTTGTCCTGGAGCAAAGCTGGAAGGATGGTGTTGAATGCAGAGCTGAAGTCCACAAACAGGATCCTAGCGTAGGTTCCTGGGGAGTCCAGGTGCTGCAGGATGGAGTGCAGGGCCAGGTTTATGGCGTCATCTACAGACCTGTTGGCTCTGTAGGCAAACTGCAGGGGGTCCAGGAGGGGGTCGGTGATGGACTTCAGGTGGGATAAAACCAGGCATTCGAAGGTCTTCATGACTACAGATGTGAGAGCCACAGGCCTGTAGTCATTAAGTCCAGTGATGCATGGTTTCTTGGGGACTGGAACTATGATTGAGGACTTGAAACAGACTGGAACATGGCATGACTCCAGGGAGGTGTTGAAGATCCCCGTGAAGACTGGGGCCAGCTCATCAGCACAGTGTCTCAGGGTGGCAGGAGAGACACAGTCTGGGTCCGGGGCCTTACATGGATTCAGCCTTTTGAAATGTCTCCTCACGTCCTCCTCTTGGACCGAGAGGGCAACAGGGGGAGTGGAGAGGGCAGCAGTGAGAGGGGGGAGGTCCAGAGTGTTTGAATATCCAGTTGTGTGGGGGGTGGGGAGGTGTGAGTCCTTGTCTTCAAACCATGAATAGAAGACGTTCAGGTCGTTGGCCAGCTTGAGGTCGTCAATAGAACAAGGTCGTTGGCAGAGAACCTTTGCTGCAGACGTGAACTGTACATGGATTTAGCCTTTGCCACCTCCTTGCTAAATCTGTACTTTGCACCTCTATAGCTGTCTCTGTCTCCTTCTCTGAAAGCCACCTCTTTCTGCTGACGGAGCTGCTGGAGTTTAGGTGTGAACCAGGGCTTGTCATTGTTATATCTCACCCTGGTACACTGTGGGATGATGCTGTCTTCACAGAAATGAATATATGACGTCACAGTGTCCGTGTAGTCATCTAGACTGTCTGTTGAAGCCTCAAACATATCCCAATCCGTGGTGGCCAAGCATGCGCGTAGCTCCTCTACAGCTTCATTGCTCCACACTTTAGATGTCCTCACAACAGGTTTAGAGAGTTTAAGTCTCTGTCTGTACGTGGGGATCAAGTAGACCATCACGTGATCTGAGAGTCCCAAAGCTGCACGGGCCACCGCTCGGTACGCACTACTCACTGTCGTGTAACAATGATCTAACGTGCTCCCTTCTCTGGTCAGGCATTTAACAAACTGTTTGTATTTTGGTAATTCCTGACTGAGATTCCCTTTGTTAAAATCACAGAGAATTATAACAAGAGAGTCCAGAAAGTCTCTCTCCACGCTCATAATCTGATCCACGAGCGCGCGCTCGGCCTCGTGCACATCCGCGCTCGGTGGAATATACACAGAGCAAAGTATGAAAGAGTTAAACTCACGTGGAGAGTAGAATGGTCTGCAGTTTATGAGGAGATATTCCAGAGAGGGACAGCAGTGTTGGGAGATCACAGTCACATCGGCGCACCAGGCGTTACTGATATAGAAGCAGAGTCCACCCCCTCTAGTTTTTCCACCAGAGAGTGCTCGGTCTCTGTCTGCACGGAGGAGTTGGAATCCCTCTAGTTGGAGCGTGCAGTCTGGTGTCTGTGCATTTAACCACGTCTCCGTGAAGCACAGTACACAAGATGAGGAGAAATCTCTATTCTTCTTCATCAGCAGTGCCAGCTCATCCATCTTGTTGTGGAGTGAGCGGACGTTGGAGAGAAATATCCCAGGTAAGGGCGTGCGCGTGCCCCTTCGTCTGAGGCGCACGAGAGCTCCAGCGTGTTTCCCTTTCCGCCATTCAGCTGCAGGCACCAAAAAAACTGGCGTAATGTCCGTGGGTGTTGATGATTTGATGTTTAGAAGCTCCTCGCAGGTGTAGGGACACGATGACAAACGATTCACGCACAAAAACAGACAAAACAGGGAGCACCAGAATACCAGGGCGCCTTCACGTGGCACCATCTTGGAAGAGGTAGAGGATCATCAATCCGTACGCCACGGTGGTGAGGAGCAAACCATACAATTATCACCAACGTTCAAGTATAGGTGCGTAAAGACGCCAAGTTACTATTATCAATCATTCCAGCAATAATCACCTCTGAAGTGTGCTGACAGCATGTGTCCCTCACCCGTCCTCCTTCACAGGCACGATGTGTCAAAACCTGGCGCGGTCCTCAGCATCTCACAAACGGTCGTCACAAGGTCGAGTTCCTGGCAATTCTGCCCTGATCACTCATGGCTTAAATGCAGTGCTCCATCTCATAATCTGCTTCAGCTGAAAGTCTTTAGGTCTGCACGTGAGAGTCATCCATAGGTGCAGCCAATAGTCCTGATGAGGGTGAAGGAAGCTTCCGTCAGCACCTTCTCCTCAGAGAGCAGCCCGCACACCACCTGGAGAGAATTATAAAAGAAAAGGCAGTACCAAAATGTCCAGACAAAACCCCCCAACACACAACAAGCCCACGGCGCCGGATGGCGCGCCGCATCCCGAGCCACCGTCGTCAGCCTGTTTTGAGCTGGAAACTTCCAAATTTAAGCCTCTGTTGACCCAGGACGTCATGAGAGAGTAGAGAAGTTTCAGAAGAGGTCAGGATCAGCAGTTTATCTGGACATTCCACTGTTAAAGGAGATTTTGTAATGAAAGACGTGCGGACGGATTCGCGCGTCGGCACCCAGCCGCTCATGGCGCGGCGCCACAGCAAAACACCTCCGTTGGAAGTCTCACAGGACAAGTTTGAACATGCCCAGCTGTTAAACAATTTCTCGGATACTCACGCGACTGAAAGCCATCGAAAACTGCCTGAATCTTACGAATGGTTATCAACATGGAGGTGTTTTTCTGTGGCGCTGTGCGATGAGCGGCTGCGTGCCGACGCGCGAATCTGTCCGCACGTCTTTCATTACAGAATCTCCTTTAACAGTGGAATGTCCGGATAAACTGCTGATCCCGACCTCTTCTGAAACTTCTCTGCTCTCTCACGACGTCTGGGTCAACAGAGGCTTAACTTTGGAAGTTTTCAGCTCGAAACAGGCTGACGATGGCGGCTCGGGGCACGGCACGCAGTCCGGCGCAGTGGGCTGTCCTTAAAGCGATAGTAACACTCCTTAATCTCTCATCAGCCGTTAAAATTTTCACTGAAAACCATCTGAATTTCTTGAATGGTGTCCACTTGGATGTGCCTTACAGTTTCTGAAAAAATTTTGATCAAGCAAAGTGCCAGTCTCTCAGGAAGTTCTCAGACAAAGGAATTCTGACTGGAGGGGTGGACCAGTGCTCACTCAAAGCCTGCCCACAGGCGAATGACGCAACTGACAGGCGTGAAAAAACTCACGCATGCGCACGAGGGTTCAAGCTTGTCTGATGTAATCGCATGTGATTCAAATCCATATAGTTTTTGAAAAAATAAAAAGGTTGGTGTTGTGTGTTGGGGGGTTTGGCTGGGCATTGTTTTGCTGTTTTTGTGTTTATTTTCCTCCCAGGTGGTTTGGGGCTGATCTCTGGGGAGAGTGTGCTGCAGAAGAGTCTCTCACCTCTGTTACGGTGATCTGCTGCACCTGTTGCACTCATGTGCGGCTCTCTATCAGGACGATCTAAGACACCTGTGGCATTCACGTGCAGATCTAAGGACTCTCAGCTGGTGCCAATGAAGAAATGAAGAGCTGCATTTAAGCCAGCAGTGATCAGGGCTGAATTGCCGGAGAATACGACCATGTGACGATCGTTTGGGGACAATGAGGGCCGCTCCAGATTCTGACATTGCGCCTGTGAAGGAGGACGAGGGTGAGAGGCAAACACGGTCAGCACACGTCAGAGGTGATTATTCTGCAAGGCTTATCTGTAATTGTAATTTGGCGTTTTTGCGCAGCTATAATTAAATATTGGTGAAAATTGTCTGGTTTGCTCCTCCCAGCAGTGGCGCGCGGATTGATTATCCTCCACTAGCTGTGAGCAGCAGCCCTTCTGAACTAAATCCGAAAGCAGACCTGAACGTGTAGCTGATAAGTGTGCCTCTAAATAATATTTCATGGTAACAGTGTTGAATAACCTCACCTCTGTTCCTCCTTCACAGAGTACAGTCCTGGGAAAAGCCACCTGGGGGGGTGTCGGCGGAATTCCTGAGTCCAAAACGTTCGGGCTCCGATCTATTGAGACGCTGAGAAAGCGCGCCGCCTCTTCACCTCACCAGCCTTCTATATAGTATTTCATGTACAGCACAAGGTGAAAAAGAATAAAACTTGTTTCTTTTGGAACTGCTTCTGGTTATTTGACGCTGAGTTCAGTCAGACGCTGGATCGCTCCTCAATCCGCGTCCAAACCATAACAGAATTCTCCGGCATTTCCAGTATGGACCCAGCGGCAGAGGCAGTTCCTTTTCAGGAAAAAGTCCAAAAACACCTGGTCATGATTTGGGAGCAAGTACAGCACCTTTTGATCCAAATTCAGCAGACAGATGCCCGTATTACGGAGCTAGTAGCGCAGGCAGTTCTGCTTCCTGTGGTTGCAGCTCCGGTTCCATCGAGCCCGGTACAGATAAGTTTGCCGTCCAGAGATTCGGCTCCTGAACCGGTTATATGTCATCTGGAACCTTATTCGGGAGATGTGGAGACTTGTGCTCTGTTTTTGATGCAGTGTTTTTTGGTTTTTGCTCAGCGACCGGCGTCTTTCTCTTCTGAGAGCAGCCGTGTGTCATATGTTACAAATCTGCTGTGAGGGGACGTCCTGGTGTGGGTCACTGCGTTGTGGAGCAATAAATCATCACTGCTAGAATCTTTTGATGAATTTTCCCGTGAGTTCCGTTTGGTTTTTGATCATCCGGTAAAGACAAATACCATGGTTCAACAATTGCTGAACCTCCGACAGGGGCGGCGAAGCGCAGCTGCTTATTCTGTGGATTTTCGAATATTTTCTGCACAATCCGGTTGGAACGCTGCCGCTTTGAGGGGGGTGTTTGTAGACGGGTTGAATGATTCCCTGAAAGACGAGCTAGTAGTCCGTGATGAACCGAAGGATTTAAACGAGTTGATATCCTTGGCTATTCGTCTAGATGATCGGATTAAGGAGCGTGGACGGGAGAGAGGGCGAACGTCCGAGCGGGGTTTTGTGTCTTGGGGCTTTCCCCGACACAGGTCCGGACCGCCTCTTCTTCGCTCCACTGAGACTCCTCCGACGGGACCTCTAGCTCCTCTAGTGGATGAGCCAATGCAACTCAGAAGGGTTAGAACAGCCATATTGCCCCGGTCAAACGAGTGTCAGGAGACAGGACAGTAATATGGCTCCAGGTGTTTTTTGGGATATAATTGGGGAGTTTTTTGTGAACTGATTTTTGTGTACAGCACTTGAGGCAGTTCTGGTGGAGTGAACAGGCTGGCTGATCGGAGTTCGCTTGGGCTCAGGTAAGTGTGGGTTTTTATTATTTATAGTTGTTTAATTTTTGTTAGTGGTGTGGGTCGTTTTGTTTTGTTGGTTTTTATTTCCCTGTCCTCTAACCCCAACCTCACACACTTCTGACCGTTCGTCTTTAGTGTTGTGGGGTGGTGCAGGTTGGTTATGCTGGGCATCCCCAAGAAAACCTCTGCACCTGGGGGGGGTTTCAGGGCCTTTATTTAGGTTTAGTTAGTTCCCAGTTCCACCCCAGCCTTGGTGAGCCTCTGACCGTTCGCCATTGGCGTCAGTGGGGTGTGGGGCAGTGGGAATATACTTCAGTCGGAGCGGTGGGGCCGATCAGAGCCATACGCCTTTTCCGCTATCCACCCCTCCCGGTAGACTGGAGTATAGTCGGAGGGACGACACCAGCCGTATTGCTGGTTTTCCCCTGCCTTTAGGGGTGGGGCTGGGTTACATTTTGCCTGTTGTCTTCCCCGGCTCAGTAGTCCTGAGCCGATTGCCACGACATGTCTGCCGACAGACTCTGGGGGTGTTCCAGGGTCTTTCGGGGTGCTGGGGAGGTCAACGGGGCTTCCCGTTGTTTTTATTTGCCCCTGGGGTGGTTTTTTGGGGTCCCCTGGGGGTTTGGGATTTTATGTTGTTTATGTTTCCTCCTGTTTTCCACCTCTGGGGTTTGATGGAACGGTCCTCTGGGGGGGAGTTTGACTGTGGGGCCAACTGGCTGTGTTTGGCTGGGGTGGGGGTTTCTGGGTGGTGGGGGTGTCTCCTGGGGTTTGATGGTCCTCTGGGAGGCGTTAAGGCTCCCGTATACGCCTGGGGATTCCTGGATGGCCCCAGCCATGGTTGTTACTCCCGGAGTTGACGAGAATGTCCTCTTGGGGGAGTTGACCTCTACATGTTGGAGGGAGGGTGTTGATTGTTTTGTTTTTTTTTACTGTAGCTTGTGTTATTTTGTGTTGTGGGGCTTTGTTGGGTTTTTGGGGTTGTCTGTTTTTTGTTTCTTCCCGGGGTTTGATGGGACGGTCCCCTGGGGAGGTGTTGGGGTGAGTGTTGTGTTTTTCTTTTGTGTTTTCCCCGGTGTGCTTCCTGGGGTGTGTTTGTGGTGTTCTCTGGGGGGGGATGCTGGTTTTTTTTTCTGTGTTTTTGTTTTTATGTTGGGTTGTGTTGGGACTCTTTTGGAGTTGTTTGGGGGGTGTTTTTGTTTTGATGCCAGCCGGCCTTCCAGCCGCATCTCCCGGCCCTGTTGCCTGCTGTGGACTCTGGGGGCGTCGTTGCTGCCCACCTCCTGCTTTGGACCCCGATGAGAGGGGCTGTTTTCGGGTAAGGTCTGAGCGGTCGCCGGGAGGCTTCCCATTGACGGGGGGTACTGTTGTGTGTTGGGGGGTTTGGCTGGGCATTGTTTTGCTGTTTTTGTGTTTATTTTCCTCCCAGGTGGTTTGGGGTTGATCTCTGGGGAGAGTGTGCTGCAGAACAGTCTCTCACGTCTGTTACGGTGATCTGCTGCACCTGTTGCACTCACGTGCGGCTCTCTATCAGGACGATCTACGACACCTGTGGCATTCACGCGCAGATTTAAGGACTCTCAGCTGGTGCCAATGAAGAAATGAAGAGCTGCATTTAAGGCTCAGTTTTGTAAAGTTGAGTGCATGGAGGCATTTTTTGCTCACTGCTTATTTGGTCCTCTGTTGGTGTTCATCAGAATAGAATAAAATGTACACAAAGTGGTGCGCATACTATTAACTGAACAAATCAAACCACTAAAATGTGTTCAAAAATTCATTTTGAAAGAGGAGTAACAAACGATTCATTCCATTTATCTTATTTCTACCCTTTATTGTACCATTCAAGACATTCAGGAAATCAATACAATGGAATCAACGACTATTTCGTAAAAAAAAAAAATAATAAAATAAAATAAAAATCAATAAACCCACAATTTTTTAAGACGTCTAAAGAGGAGGGGAAAACTGTTAGAAGTTTAAGATAAATGGTTTGGGGATTGGAGTACAGCCAAAAACAGATTTGTGAAAGCATCCTTACACCTAGTGACATTTGACGTTTATCGCTAATGCCTTATGTCCAATCTACCCAATCGAAATGGTGACATCATTGGATTTACGAATGTTTCTCTTTATTGATCTTCTTGGGCAATTTGAGGTTTCAACAGGTGAAAACACTTGGGCGCTGGGAGAAAGAATTAAAACCGTCAAATAAATGTGATGTATTTTAAGATGTTAAAGGTCAAGTCAACACCAAAATAAAGCTGATGCATTGGTCAAATATCACCCAGAACTAAATGAAACTCAAGTGATTGCTGCATCTTGGCTGAAAGACACCTACTGAATTAAATGGGGAAACCTCTAAATGTAATAGTTTTCTTAGCTTAAAGCTGTACCACCTCTTTTTTAAGATTTAAGTCATAAAAACAATTTTCTTTGGCACTGCTATAGGCAGTTAGTGCACTTGTTTCCAGTGTGAAAATTTCCTGGTTCAAACCCACCCCTCCGTGTAACATGGAGTTGTGTCAGGAAGGGCATCCGGCATAAAACTTGTGCCAAATCAACACACGGATCCAAAGTGGATCCAAATCAACACACGGATCCAAAGTGGATCCAAATCATTGCACGGATCCAAAGTGGATCGATGTGTTGATTTGGCACAAACACAAAAACAAAACAAAATCGATAAACCTAATTCATCAAGTAATTAGATCATTTTTTGAGCCTTTTAAAGCCAAATTACCAAATGATTTAATGTTATTAGGACACTTATTCCAAAGTATTGAGGGTAAGTATTTAGAATTTCTCACCCTGAATTTCAAGCAATCAAATGCCATGTTCCACATGCAGTAGATATGTCAAAGGTCACATAGGGGCACCTGTCAATCTGCGCGAGGGATGTTGTGGCATCTACCAATCGGAGTAAAGAAAGGTAGCATGGTGTCAGCTGGCTGGTCATTCGTTCATTCTTTTTTTTTTTTTTTTTGCCACTTATCTTGGTCTGTAGCAGACCAAGCAGCTCATCCCACACTTCCCTACCCTCTGCCAAATCCTGGAACTCTTCCCAGGGGATCCAGAGGTGTTCCCAAACATCTGAGAAAATATGAGCCCTCCAGCGTGTTCTTGTTCTACCACAGGATCTCCTCCCAGTTACCTAGAAGACCTCCCGAGGGAGATGACCAGGGTTCATACTCACCAGTTGCTCAAACCACCTCAACTGGCTCCTTTCGATACAAAGAAGCACCTGCTTTACTCTAAGTCCCATTTGGATATTCAAGCTTCTCACCCTGTCCAGAAGTGTAAGCCCAGATACCCGAAGGAGGAATCTCATTTGCGCTGCTTGTATCTGTGATCTTATTCTTTTGGTCATTACCCAAAGTTTATGAGCACTGGTGAGGATAGAAGCCTAAATCACTACTGAAAGCCTTGCCTTGTGGTTTAGCTCCTTCTTCGCCACAATGGTCCAGTACAGCATTTGTAAAACACTAGACGCTGCCCCAATCCATCTTTCAATCTCATGCTCCAATTTACCCCCACTCATGAACAAAACCCCAACATACTTAAACTCCTCCACTTGGGACAATATCTCTCCCCTGACCCAGAGTAGACAGTTCACCCTTTGCCAAAAGAGGACCATGGTTTTGGGTTTGGAGGTGTTGATTATCATCCCATTCGGCCTAAAACCTGCTCAGTGCACAATGGAGGTCTCTGCCCGATGAAGCCAACAGAACTACATCATCCACTAAAATGTCATCAAACTGGACACCCACCTGTCCCTGACAGCATCTTGAAATGCCATCCATGAACATCAGAAACAGGATTGGTGACCAGGTGCAGCCCTGGCAGAGTCCAACGCCCACCAGGTCCAGTGTAAAGCTTAGAATGCAGACACAACACCTACTTTGGTCATATCTCATGTTGCAGTTAGGCGGTGGGCCAGTATGGTCCCACATGCACACCATCCCTCCCTCCGCCCCACAAATCTATAAATTTGGTATTATTAGAAAGCTTAAGATGTCTAAATTACAAAAATAACTGGTAACAGTAAAAATGCTGGGCCTCACTATGACATATGACCAGTGATGCCGGTAACGCGTTACTTAATCTGGTCATGTTTTCTGCATAAATAAATGTAATCCATTCTTTGTGCTCAAACGCCAAAGCAGGGGCGAATCCAGATGGAATGGGGGCATGGGGCAGGGATGTGCCCCCCTCCCCCACAACACCCCTAGATTAAAGGTCCAGTTTTGAAGCCGTTTTTTACTACAACTACTAATATTGCTTAAAATAATAATAATTTCGACAAGTAAAATGTTTAGAGAGAATTTAAATGTTAGAAAAATGTTAGAATTTAATAGTTACATTTATAAACAATGTAGGTTCAAAATTGCAAGTTTTACTGTTACAGTGCTGTCAACAGTTAAATATGAGGTCAAGAAAGAGGTCTTTATTTTACTTTTTATAAAACAAGTATTTATTTTCATTGAAGTCAAGAAAGGGTGACTATAAAGTGAGTTTTGGCAAAACAGGTATCATTGTCATGTTGAGGTGGCAGAGGGTTGTTGTCGACAGCTGGGAAAAGTAACTAAAAGTAACTAGTAATCTAACTTAGTTACTTTTACAATTGAGTAATCAGTAAAGTAACTAAGTTACTTTTCAAGGAGTAATCAGTAATCAGTAATTGGATTACTTTTTCAAAGTAACTGTGGCAACACTGCATATGACAACACTGGGTTACTACACTGTCAATAACCACCCTGTTACTGAATACAAAACTGTCAACGAATGCCTGCGAGTAGCAGAAGAGGCCACACGTGAAGTAGGTCAAGAGAATGCCATTACAACCTTCGACATGGGGGTTTGTGTGAAGGCATACCCTCTGATTTGAACAAGAAAGCTGTGCACATAATTCAACATGCCGTGGATTCTATGTAAAGACAGCTTTCATTTGGTGTCTTATATGTACCATTTGCTTAAAAGATGATGATTTGGTAACTTGTTTTGTTGTGCAGAACAAAATATCAGATGTCATAATCGGACATTTTCTTTTGGCAAGGGTAGTTCAATAAAAGAGTTGATACGTCATAGTAAGGCCCAGTATTTTTACTCTTACCAGTAATTTTGTAAGCTAGACATCTTCAGCTTTCTAATGAAACCAGATTTATAGAGTTGGGTATGCAAGACCATGCTGGCCCATGGCCTAAGTAGTTTCGGTACTCCATACTCCAGTGGTTCTCCCCACAGGACACCTCAAAAGACCCAGTCATATTCCTTTTCCAAGTACACAAAACACATATAGACTGGTTCATCATACTCCCAAGACCCTTCTCATATCATTGCGAGGGTAAAGACCTGGTCCACCATTCTCCAAGAAGGATGGAACTCACATTGGTTCCCTTGAATCTGAGGTTCAACTAACAGTCTAAATCTCCTCTCTAGTACCCTGGCATATGCTTTCCCACGGAGCCTGAGAAGTGCAATTCTTCTATAATTACAACACAGTCTGTGGTCCCCTTTTCAAAGTTGGAGACCACCACCCCAGTTTACCAATCCAGAGGTACTGTCACAATGGCTTGCAAGATTATATGTGTGTGTCAATCATGACAATTCAACGTCATCCAGAGACTTCAGTATCTCAGGAGGGTAAAGACAAGGGTAAAGACCTGGTCCACAATTCCACAAGAAGGATGGAACTCACATTGGTTCCCTTGAATCTGAGGTTAAACTAACAGTTTAAATCTCCTCTCTAGTACTCTGGCATAGGCTTTCCCAAGGAGCCTGAGAAGTGCAATTCTTCTGTAATTAGAACACAGTCTGTGGTCCCTTTTTCAAAGTTGGAGACCACCACCCCAGTTTACCAATCTAGAGGTACTGTCACAATGGCTTGCAAGATTGTATAAGTGTGTCAATCATGCCAATTCAACGTCACCCAGACTTCAGTATCTCAGGACAAATTTCGAGTGAACGGCTCGCAACAAAATAAACCAAGATGATGTTTCTTGTGTATCTTGTAAAAGTTAGTGAAAAATAAATACTCCTAAATCAAAATATGCTGTTCTTGAAGCCAGCTAACACCCCAAAGTGATTTACAGGACAGCTTACCCATGTTAAAATGCATGCGCCGGGAAAGCGCATCAAGCAAGTGGGTCAGGTTGCAAGTATGTAATGTCAAAACCTCAGGCTTGTGCACATGGACTTCAGTTATTCTGCATGATTGTGTTAGAAGTAAAAGATAATATTCACTACGGAATTCAGCCCATAGTGCAGCAGATAACTGAAACAATCCTTCACTTGATGATACAAGCATCAGATTTGGTATGAATGTTCTTCATAAATCAGTGTTTGAGAAAAAAGTGCAAGTTTCATACAATTTCAGTACAAACTGAAACTGAGCTTTGTCACCATTCGTGCTGTTTTTACCCCATAACTCCATAACGTTCATTCATAGATAGTCCAAACTATACCTTTTTGGAATCTTTGTGATCAGACACATAATGTGGTATAGCTTTCAATATGATTGGAGGATTTTTAAATTTTGACCCCTGTGTAATTCTTCATTAACCCTTACCTGGCCGCCATATTGGATTTTCAAGTGGCCCGCACTTTTTTCCCTCAAACACTGATTTATGAAGAACATTCATGCCAAATCTGATGCTTGTATCATCAAGTGAACAATTCTGGCCAAAAATCAAACTTATCTGCTCCACTACTACGTTACAAACATAAACCTACATAAATTTGAAGAGCTGTACAGATTTAACTGCTGATTTCATGTGTGTTGAAGTGGTTTCCAACCTGGTTTTCATGATGCTCACCTGGAGTTGTGAGAGAAATTACAGAGAAAATCGCTCATCAGTTCAATTGATGACATAGACATCAAAATATTGGACAGCAAATTGGTCAAAATGAGTTTCAGCAAGGTCACAGAGGGTTCAAAGTGTCATTCCAGCTGATCACATCAGCAGGTAATTTCAATGATGAATGTGGTGTTAATCGAAGAGCTGATGGAGTCTGTGGATGCAGTGGAGCCTCTCAGGGCTTTCTCAGCCTGCTAATGTCTTTGTAGATAATTGAACAGTTAACACTAAAGCAATGCTTATTATTTTACTGTGTGTGTGTGTGTGGAGCTGCTGTGACGAGCAAGAGTGAAAGCAAAAGAGAAACTGGAGGGACTTACTGTTGTTTACTGTTTGACTGTGGCTCTAAACTCAAAAATGTATTCATGAATAATGTTGAAATTATGGGGTAACATTGTGTTTAAATTAAGGAAGAGGTGAATACATTTTGGGGGTGAGCTGAATCTTCAGTTAACTTCAGTTACTGGTTTTGTCTTCTTTTTTTTTTTATTTAACATTCCCTAACTGAAGAATGCCACAGCCAAATCCCAAACTTTTCCAAAGTTGATCAAAACCTTTAGACACAGTTTTGATCGACATACCAGATGAACATGAAGTGTGTGTGCGTGTAAATTACTAAGACAGTAATTGTTCTTAATTTATTTACTGTTACTGCTGTTAGTTATTCAGCTGTCCTCAGTTGTTCAGGGTGTTTACACTAAATCAAATACAGATCCGCATTCAAATATTGGCACGTTTATGTCAGATACCCTTCCTGTCACAACTCCAGTTTTGCATGAAGAAACGCACACACCTCCTGGTGGTCCATCGCTGTCTCTCAGCCAAGTACTAATCAAGATAGAGTCTGCTTCACTTCTGAGATCTGACAAAACCAGATGCACACAAAGTACAAAGGCTGCACATTTATTTTTTATTACTAATTTACCATAATAGGGGGGAGTAGCAATGTACCTTAGCTGAGTTTCCCAAGTGTCTGTCACCTGGCTTTGTTCAGTGCAGCCAAGTCCTCCTCACCGTTCGTTAAAAATAAAGAAATGTCTGAGTTGGAGCCCCTGGGGCATGTTTGTACATCACCAGGCAGAGGAACTCTTCTTGATATCAGGGACTAAATTTATTCAGGGCATTGCATTAAAATGCAACTTCAAGATGGGTGCCACCATGAACACTGAGCAGATGTACTGAGTAACATTGTAACATTGCTGGAGCACTTTGGAACCGCTTGTTTCAGCCCGTGCACAAAGCATCTTCAACCATAAAGTACATAGTCATTAGTGCTGAATTTGATCTCTGGGGAAATCACAGGTGCAAACAAATTTATTTACATTGCTCAGTCCAGTTAGTGTGTGTGTGTGTGTGTGTGTGTGTGTGTGTGTGTGTGTGTGTGTGTGTGTGTGTGTGTGTGTGTGTGTGTGTGTGTGTGTGTGTACTTGCGAGGAGTGCCCAACAGGCATGTGTACGTAAAATATACATAGAAAGGACGCAACATGATGTAATTACATATCCCCACGTGATATTTATGTAAATTCTACATATAGAGTAAATCAAAAACTCAATGTGAATTTTTTGTGACAGTGTTCACATGTTTTCAACGTAGATCCTACGAGTGCGAAACGTTATGATGAATAATTGGCATAATTCATATCATTGCATGCAAGCATTACCCATGCATCAAAACAAAAGACTGTGGCTGCCAGGAGCTAGAATTTTGTAGAGTCTTAGCAATCACTCAGCAGCCCAGGAGGTGGTGGTAAATGCACCTTAAGATGGTACCGTCTGCCATTGAATGTGCAAGAAGAAGAAAATTATTTACCCATGATTATTTACCCCGAAAAGAAAGAATAAACTTGTATTTAAAAAGTTAGACCTGTAGTTCACTCAACACCTAATTTTTTGGCATGTGCATTTAACAGTAACTCATTGAGTGTATTTTTCAAAAAGCTGTACGTACTTGTGTTAGGGATTTTTAATTTTAGTTTATTTTTTATGTAGAATGTTTTGATTGACAAATTTTTGCAATTATGTGAAAACAAAACATGTGCTGCCATACTGTTATGTTATTTAAACTGAGTTCAATTTTCACAGCCTCACAGGAGCTCCAGGTGCGTCGACACTGACAGCTGTCAGTCATCACCATCATCATTCACCACCATAAAAGCCTGGGAGAATCATCAGAACCCTGCCGAGTTATCAGCTTACCACACAGGTAACCTACTCAGCCGTTTTGTGCCGTTCGCACAATTATTGCTACTGATTTTTGCATTCGTAACCTTTGTATACTCGCAGCTTGGAGCTGGGTTTGTGGAAGTTGGAGGGAGTTGGCGTTTCCACTCCTCACTTCTCTTATCTTTAAGTATACTGTCGGTACTGCACTTTCTCAGTGTTCCTGTTTTCTGGGAGTGGTGGATTTTTTTCCCTCAGGAAGGAACTGTGATTTTTGTTGACTGTTGCTGGGTGTACACACACCCACCGTAACCTGTTTGTTTTTCCTGCCATCAGTACCAGATCTGACAGCTGGGAGCAGTGGCCACCTGGGGACTCGGGATTTGGCGGCTCCGGTGTGTTGCAGGTCTCCGTTGGCGGTGGAACCTTGTGGGTCCCGGCTCTTCTCTGGATAAGTCGTCTCCTATCCTCGGGCCTGCCCACACATCACCTTCTTGTGGAACTTTTGATTGACAGACTAAAGCAGTATTTGACCTGTAGTGCACATTTGCAATATTAAATTGTATTCATTGGCATCTCTATTGTCCGTTCATTTACGCCCCCTGTGTGTGTCCGTTTCTTACACTTTCCCAACAGGATAACTCGGCCAGCGTCATGGATTCCAAGGGGCACATACCATCTGTTGAACAATCAATGGAGACGCAAGGTGCACAGGCTCCAGCAGGAGGCGGGTTGGGTGAGTTGCAGCGGATATTAACCACCCTCACTGCTCGGCTGGATTTGGTGACCGAGCAGAACATATTGCTTGATTGTAGAATAGAGGCTCTCACCGCTCAGGTGGAAGCATGCGCACAGGGCGCGGCTGCTGTTCCTCCTCCTGCGGACCTGTTGCTGAACAGAGACCCTCCAGTGGTCGTTCAACAAACTCCCCCCATCCCCACAAGCATACATTAGCCCCCCGGAGCCATACGGAGGTTGTGTTGAGATGTGCTCACAGGGGGTCGTTTTGACCATTGGGGTTTTACATAATTATTGTATGGCCTTGCCTTACAATATAAAGCGCCTTGGGGCAACTGTTTGTTGTGATTTGGCGCTATATAAAAAATTGATTGATTGATTGATTGATTGATGTGCGCGGACTTCTTAATGCAGTGCTCGCTCGGCTTCGCACAACGTCCCGTCATGTACGCGTCAGACTCCAGCCAGGTGGCTTATGTCATTAATTTGCTTCGAGGTGAGGCACGCGCCTGGGCTACGGCGCTTTGGGAACAGAGTTCACGGCTTCTAACGACATACACTGGGTTTGTGAGGGAGTTCAGACAGGTGTTTGATCACCTGAATCGAGGCGAAACTGCTTCAAACGTGCTGCTGTCAATTCGACAGGGGCGTCAGAGCGCCGCTGAGTATGCAGTCGACTTCCGCGTCGCGGCAGCGAGGGCCGGCGGGAATACGGTAGCGCTCTGCGCCGCCTTTGTAAATGGACTGTCTCCGGTCCTTAAGAAGCACCTGGTGGCTAAGGACGAGCTGTGGGAATTAGACGGGCTTATCGACCTCGTTATACGGTTAGACAACCGATTAGAGGAACGTCAACGGGAGCGAGACGAGGGGCGTGGCGGGCATGAGCCGTCCCTCTTCCTTCCGGGTCAGAAAAGGCGCCGCCTTCCCCATGCTCCAAAGCCAGAGCGCTCCGCGTTACAACAGCTCCCCCTGCTGACGTTGCTATGGAAATGAGCAGGGCCAAAATAAAATCAGATAATAGACAAAGGAGGCTGGCCTGTGGGGAGTGTTTTCACTGCAGCTCGAAGGAGCACACGCAGAAAAACTGCCCCAAACGGTCAAAACGTCAACACTCGCCCTTAGAGACTGGGCTAAGGGTAGGCCATAACACACACACGGGGAGTGCACATAAATCTGCACGAGTCCCAGTCATGATCCTCAGTGGGGATTTAACCCTTCATGCCCCAGCACTTATCGACACGGGGTTAGAGGGGAATCTGCTGGACAGCAGATGGGCTAAGGAAGTAGGGAAGGAGGCGCCCGTTGAGAGGGGGGGTCCTGTTGTGTGGGCCGCCTGAAGAGGAGGTACTGCTGGCTCACCACCAGAGGGCACCCTGCCTGTTGTCGGGTTTCAGGCACCAGAGGGTGCAGCCGCCTCACAGGAGCTCCAGGTGCGCCGACACTGACAGCTGTCAGTCATCACCATCATCATTCACCACCATAAAAGCCTGGGAGAATCATCAGAACCCTGCCAAGTTATCAGCTTACCACACAGGTAACCTACTCAGCCGTTTTGTGCCGTTCGCACAATTATTGCTACTGATTTTTGCAGTCGTAACCTTTGTATACTCGCAGCTTGGAGCTGGGTTTGTGGAAGTTGGAGGGAGTTGGCGTTTCCACTCCTCACTTCTCTTATCTTTAAGTATACTGTTGGTACTGCACTTTCTCAGTGTTCCTGTTTTCTGGGAGTGGTGGATTTTTTCCCTCAGGAAGGAACTGTGATTTTTGCTGACTGTTGCTGGGTGTACACACACCCACCGTAACCTGTTTGTTTTTCCTGCCATCAGTACCAGATCTGACAGCTGGAAGCAGTGGCCACCTGGGGACTCGGGATTTGGCGGCTCCGGTGTGTTGCAGGTCTCTGTTGGCGGTGGAACCTTGTGGGTGCCAGCTCTTCTCTGGATAAGGCGTCTCCTATCCTCGGGCCTGCCCACACGTCACCTTCTTGTGGAACTTTTGATTGACAGACTAAAGCAGTATTTGACCTGTAGTGCACATTTGCAATATTAAATTGTATTTATTGGCATCTCTATTGTACGTTCATTTATGCCCCCTGTGTGGGTCCGTGTCTTACACTTTCCCAACAAAACCATCATTGTGAGGACATTTCGGCAGGTCCTCATAAATTAAAATGGCAGTTTCAGTGCTAAGACATTTGGGTTATGGTCAGAAATATGTTTGGGTTTGAGACTATGGAATGGATTGTCTACTGAGTGTCCTCACGATGACACTGGTACACAACGTGTGCATGTGGTTGTGTGGCAGGCTGTGGGTGTGGCATCACAACGGTGGCTCCACATCTTGATGTCGGCAGAGAACAATGGAATGATCAAACGGCCCAAACCTACTTTGAAACATCTGTTTTCCAAACTTTGTACCATACTTTGCATGAAAAGGAAGATATCATCTGGTGTGCTGCCACCTGCTGGGCAATTCAAAATCTGCCTCCCTATAAAATTAGGAATTTTATATTTAAAGGATACAGTCAATACAGGATCCATACGTGCCTTACATTGCTTGTAAATATATCTTCAAAAACCTATCCCCATTTTGACTATTCAAATTCAATAAAACAGCCGTGTTCCTTTTCCCAAGGTGCTTCCTACAATCAGAAGTTGTTTATACTTTCATTCATGGCTTTGTATCACCATCTGCAAATCCACTGATGTTACTTATTTACTGCTAATACTTAATGTCACCTTGTGTTTAATCTGTTGTTCTCTGGAATTTACATGCTGTCACACTGAATCTCTGTCAACTCGTCCTATCTGCTCCCAGTGTCGATTTACTGATTAACATCAATTGGGCACTTTCTGCAGAAGCGTGGCAGCTGGCTCTGCCTCGATCAAAGTGGGGAAAGCTACTTTGTCTTATCGGCTGTGATGAGACAGAGCTGTAGGTGCAAACACCCTGTGCAAGCTTTATTTGAGTTTAAAAGGCTGGGAGAGACACCAGAGGAAGTGGCAGAGTCACAAAGTGCCAGCTGGTCTTGGACCGTCTCATCCACGAGTAAACGGTTCACATGGACATTTAGCACGTGCAGTTCATGAGCCAAGCCTGGCACACCGAAGTATCTCATTAGGAAGCTCTGCCCGTACCATACAGGCCAAGATGGACTGAGGAGCTCAAGTGACCCAAATAAAAATAAATTCCTCACATTAAAGCACGTTTTATGAAAGCATACATTGCAAGTTGGCTAATACACTTTTGAGTCCATCAGAACTGCACTTATGTTGTATTCAGTGGTCTCATGTTTTTCCAGAGACAAAGTCTATTACTGATTTACTTTCAATCATTGGGCATTTTTTTTTCTTCACCTGGTCCCATGTCGATCTAGTGTCCATGTCTCTGATCAACCTTCTGAATCTCATCCATTTCCTTTTCATTCAAGGGATCCATAGTACTTTATTGCCATTTTTTTTTCTTTCTGCTCATTATTTCCCATGTCTTGATGTGTCTGATCAGATTTTTCACTTTTGGCCTTCTCGCTTGCCGCCTCCACCTCACTCGATGGACAGCCATATTATTACAGATATTTGTGATAAAGTGCTCACAAAGGGGCCATTCACTCATGCTAGCCTCTAAAAACATTGTTTTCAAGGCACATGAAAGATTAAATCCATCATGAATCATTGCTTTAAGAAGCTCACCTTGGTCATTTCATCAGCCACAGGTTTTGAACATAAACAAAGAACTTAAACAAAGAATAACGCATTATTATCGTGTCAATGCATTAATGAATTAACGCTGACAATTTTTTTTTAATCACAGGTATTTTTATTTATTTATTTATGTATTTATTTGCAACAAACACTATTGCCTGCATTTTAAGCACCAAATTGTGTGAAATTAAATTAATCTTTGTTACAGCCTTACTTTAAAGCCAAAAGAAACAAGGCATCAGGCCAAAACACAGAATAGTGTAGATGTGTGTCAGAAACATCAGAACTGCTAATTTATACCCAGCAGTTTATTCAACAAAATTCTTGTTTGAATAACTTGTAATTAAAATAATTTTAAGTCGAGCCCGACTGATATGGATTTTTTGAGGCCGATGCTGATAACGATATTTGGATGAAAAAATGCCGGTAATCGATAAATCGGCTGATTTGTTGATAGCCAATAAATCAGCCGATATTATTATATTATTTTTTTTTAAATGAACAAAATGTTCTTTTTTGGACCCTTAACAAAAAAGGTATGAGCTAAAAGCTGAAGCTTTGTCCTCATATTGATTAACATTATAACAGAGAAGAATTTTCAAATTCAAAAAATGCAATCAAGAATTAAACCTTTGTGAAATTAGCAAATACATATCCTTCAAAAGAGTTGTGAAATACATCTGATCTTGTACCTCTTGTTGCTACAACTTAGATACAGGTTCAGGATAAGGATATAGATCCTTATAAACTTACTTGTATGCTTTTGTCAGCCGATCAGTGCAGTGTGATGGTGAACTACGGGAGCCGGTGATGAACTAATTTAAGCAAGGGTGTAAGCAGGTCTCAGTTGAATGGAGTCAGAGCTCCATCTACTGGACAAATGGTGCAAGGACATTTTACATTGCCGACACAAACATTATTTCAGTAACTGTTCTGTTTATGAGAAATTATCGGCATTCTATTGGCAAAATTTCAGCCGATAGTGAGTACTTTGAAAAGGGCTTATATCGGCCGATAATATCGGCCAGCCGATATATCTGTCGGGCTCTAATTTTAAGTAAAAAAAAAAAAGCACTATTTTTGAATTAATTCTTGGATTTTGGGTATAACAATGCAATTAATCATGAGTAATCTTGGAAATCATGCAGTTAATCATGATTAGAATTTTTAAATTGCTGCTCAGCTCTAAATAATACATTTTATTTGAAGGCGCCTTTCTTGACACTCAAGGACACCATACAGTAAAACTCAAAATCCAATAAAAAGAAACAACAATAAAAATCAATAAAATCACTAAAATACACAGATCAATAGGCATCAGGTGGAATAAGCAGTCATAAACAAATGTGTTTTGAGTTGTGATTTGAAAAGGGGAAATGAATCAGTGTTTATGAGTTGGGATGGTAATAAATTCCAGAGACGGCAAAACACCCGCCACTGATTGTACTGAAGTGTGTGGAATCATGGCATTATTTTTCTAAGTCAATACAATAGAGAATGTGAAAAAATAAAAGTCAAAATGTCATCAAAATGTAAAATAATTATCTATCCAGCAAACAGCACAGGTTTGATAGTTTGACCACAATCATTCAACACTTTTAAAAGACAACAAGAGCACTCTGTCAGTGCTGTAGTCTATTTAGAACCTAAAACTACCACACCGATGTGCTGATTCCAACATTGTACTTATATTGTTTATTATGAAAAACGCTTAAAACCTGTTAACTACTTTTCGCCCAGGCCAAGACTTCTGGTAGTTACAGAAAACAATAATTCAGCTAATCACACATCTTCCCTTTCCTTGGCAACATTTACCACCACTGACTGGGAGATCCTGATGTGTTTCCAAGCCAGTGTGGAGCTATAATCTCTCCACTTAGTCCTATTTCTTCCCAGCTGGATGTGTCTGGAACACCTCCCAAGGAAGGCTCCTAGAAGGGATCCTTACCAAATGCCTGAACCACCTCAGCTGGCTCCTGTCAATGATAAGGAGCAGCGGCTCTACTCTATGTATGAATGAGCTTTTCACCCAATCTCTTAAGGGAGATGCCAGTCACCCTCCAGAGGAAACCCATTTCGGCTGATTGTACCTGCAGTCTGGTTCTTTTGGTCATGACCCAACCCTCATGAACATAGATGAGAGTAGAAACAAAGATTATAAGTTGATCGAGAGGAAAGCGATGAAATACCATCTCTACCATTCTCCAGCCAATCTCTTGCTCCATTGTCCCTGCACTCATGAACAAGACCCCGAGGTACTTGGACTCTTCAATTGGGGCAAGACCCCATTCACATTAAAGTGAAAGTTCTTTTTGTCTAATAATTTTAGCAATATCAAATCAAATCAAATCAATTTTATTTATATAGCGCCAAATCACAACAAACAGTTGCCCCAAGGCGCTTTATATTGTGAGGCAAAGCTATACAATAATTACGGAAAAACCCCAACGGTCAAAACGATCCCCTGTGAGCAAGCACTTGGCAACAGTGGGAAGGAAAAACTCCCTTTTAACAGGAAGAAACCTCCAGCAGAACCAGGCTCAGGGAGGGGCAGTCTTCTGTTGGGACTGGTTGGGGCTGAGGGAGAGAACAAGGAAAAATACATGCTGTGGAGGGGAGCAGAGATCAATCACTAATGATTAAATGCAGAGTGGTGCATACAGAGCAAAAAGAGAAATAAACACTCAGTGCATCATGGGAACCCCACAGCAGTCTAAGTCTATAGCAGCATAACTAAGGGATGGTTCAGGGTCACCTGATCCAGCCCTAACTATAAGCTTTAGCAAAAAGGAAAGTTTCAAGCCTAATCTTAAAAGTAGAGAGGGTGTCTGTCTCCCTGATCTGAATTGGGAGCTGGTTCCACAGGAGAGGAGCCTGAAAGCTGAAGGCTCTGCCTCCCATTCTACTCTTGCAAACCCTAGCAACTACAAGTAAGCCTGCAGTCTGAGAGCAAAGCGCTCTATTGGGGTGATATGGTACTATGAGGTCCCTAAGATAAGATGGGACCTGATTATTCAAAACCTTATAAGTAAGAAGAAGAATTTTAAATTCTATTCTAGAATTAACAGGAAGCCTATGAAGAGAGGCCAATATGGGTGAGATATGCTCTCTCCTTCTAGTCCCTGTCAGTACTCTAGCTGCAGCATTTTGAATTAACTGAAGGCTTTTCAGGGAACTTTTAGGACAACCTGATAATAATGAATTGCAATAGTCCAGCCTAGAGGAAATAAATGCATTAATTAGTTTTTCAGCGTCACTCTGAGACAAGACCTTTCTAATTTTAGAGATATTGCACAAATGCAAAAAAGCAGTCCTACATATTTGTTTAATATGCGCATTGAATGACATATCCTGATCAAAAATGACTCCAAGATTTCTCACAGTATTACTAGAGGTCAGGGTAATGCCATCCAGAGTAAGGATCTGGTTAGACACCATGTTTCTAAGATTTGTGGGGCCAAGTACAATAACTTCAGTTTTATCTGAGTTTAAAAGCAGGAAATTAGAGGTCATCCATGTCTTTATGTCTGTAAGACAATCCTGCAGTTTAGCTAATTGGGGTGTGTCCTCTGGCTTCATGGATAGATAAAGCTGGGTATCATCTGTGTAACAATGAAAATTTAAGCAATGCTGTCTAATAATACTGCCTAAGGGAAGCATGTATAAAGTGAATAAAACTGGTCCTAGCACAGAACCTTGTGGAACTCCATAATTAACCTTAGTCTGTGAAGAAGATTCCCCATTTACATGAACAAATTGTAATCTATTAGATAAATATGATTCAAACCACCGCAGTGCCTTTAATACCTATGGCATGCTCTAATCTCTGTAATAAAATTTTATGGTCAACAGTATCAAAAGCTGCACTGAGGTCTAACAGGACAAGCACAGAGATGAGTCCACTGTCTGAGGCCATAAGAACATCATTTGTAACCTTCACTAATGCTGTTTTTGTACTATGATGAATTCTAAACACTGACTGAAACTCTTCAAATAGACCATTCCTCTGCAGATGATCAGTTAGCTGTTTTACAACTACCCTTTCAAGAATTTTTGAGAGAAAAGTAAGGTTGGAGATTGGCCTATAATTAGCTAAGATAGCTGGGTCAAGTGATGTCTTTTTAAGTAATGGTTTAATTACTGCCACCTTAAAAGCCTGTGGTACATAGCCAACTAATAAAGATAGATTGATCATATCTAAGATCGAAGCATTAATTAAAGGTAGGGCTTCCTTGAGCAGCCTGGTAGGAATGGGGTCTAATAGACATGTTGATGGTTTGGAGGAAGTAACTAATGAAAATAACTCAGACAGAACAATTGGAGAGAAAGATTCTAACCAAATACCAGCATCACTGAAAGCAGCCAAAGAGAACGATATGTCTTTGGGATGGTTATGAGTAATTTTTTTCTCTAATAGTTAAAATTTTATTAGCAAAGAAAGTCATAAAGTCATTAGTATATTACTTTATGACATGATTATAATAATAATTAAAGGTGAATTCTGTAATAGATATAGATAAAGAGACTAGATTAAAGCATTAATTTATTGGTTGCCCAGTAACCATAAAGAATTAAAGTGAAAGTTCTTTTTGTCTAAGATTTCTAGCAATAATTATTAAAGCTGAATTCTGTAATAGATAAATAGATAACAAGAATAGATTAAAGCATTAAATTATTGGTTGCCCAGTAACCATAAAGAATTAAAGTGAAAGTTCTTTTTGTCTAAGAATTCTTACAGTAATAATTAAAGCTGAATTCTGTAATAGATAAATAGAGAATTCTGTAATAGATAAAGAGAATAAATTAAGCATTAAATTCTTGGTTGCCCAGTAATGATAAAGAATTAAAGTGAAAGTTCTTAAGTACAGAAGTGACATCATATCATTATAGAATGTATAGAATTGACGTCAAATCATAGAGGCACAAAAGTGACTTCAAATCATTAAGGTACAGAAGTGACGTCAAATCATAGAGACACAGAAGTGACTTCAAATCATTAAGGTACAGAAGTGACATCAAATCATTAAAGCACAGAAGTGACATCAAATCATTAAAGTACAGATGTGACACACACAAACACAGTCAGCCTTATATAAATATATTGTTTTGCAGTGGGAACACCTGCTGTTATAATATATTATATTATAATGGGGCTGACTATTAAAAAAATCATGCAGCCTGCTTAGTAATGTGGATAGGTTTTGTATTTTGAACACAAATGATGTAAATGTGGTCTATTTTCAAGAACAAATTAATAATGCTGTTAAAAAATGTGCGGTTAAAGAATCCACCCTGGTTAAATTTACCGGTCAAGCGGTGTACAAAGAAAAAAATATTTTGCTTGGAAAAGGTATCAGGAAACCAAAACCTATGCCAGATACCAAAGTATGTAAAAGTGAGGAATGCAGCTAACAAGAAGATAATGGTGGCTAAGATATATATATATATATATATATATATATATATATATATATAAAAAAAAACTTTTATTAAAAGGGTAAAAAAGAATCCCAAAGCCTTTTACATGTACATTAATAGTAAGACAAGAAGTAGATCAAGAATTCATAAACCTTAAGGTCAAAATGGTGTTGACATTAACAAGCACCAAGATATTGCTGATAAATTGAATCGCTTTTTCCAGTTAGTCTTTGTTAAAGAAGATGATAAAAGTTTTATTTGGTTTAAAGATTTTATATACTGCATTAAACATTTGGAGCGTGGAGGAGCAGTACAAATGTACTGCTCCTCCACGTTGAAAGGAGTCATTTAAGGTGGCTCGGGCATCTTTTCCGGATGACCCCTGGACGCCTTGCTGGAGAGGTGTTCTGGGTACGTCCCATTGGGAGGAGGCCCCAGGGAAGACCCAGGACATGCTGGAGGGACTACATCTCTCGGCTGGCTTGGGAACGCCTTGGAGTTCCCCTGGAGGAGCTGGGGGAGGTGTGTGTGGATCGGGAGGTCTGGGCGGCATTGCTTGAGCTGCTGCCCCCGCGACCCGACTCCGGATAAAGCGAAGGAAAATGGATGGATGGATGGATGTACTGCATTAATGGTCAGGAAGTGTCTGAACCCTTCAACTTTAATTGTCTAGCTAATGACAATATTGTATTAGATGACATATTTTTCTTTCCTGAAGATGTAAAAAAGCTACTGTTACTGATAAATCTTAACAAATCGATGGGTCCTGATGAGGTTCATCCTTAAGTAATTAAAGAATGGGCTTTTGAGATTGTCTTTAGACCAGTCCAAATTTCCTGATCCAGTCCAAATTTCCTGATATTACCCCTGTTTATAAGAAGGAGGACAAAACTGCCACGGGTAGCTACACACCGATGAGTCTGACATCTCAAGTTTGCAAATTATGTGAAAAATTTGTTAGGGAGAAAGCTGTGGTTTTTATTGAGAAAATACTATCCACTGAACAACACAGTTTTCGAAGAGGCAGATCTTGTCTTATGAAATTTACTTGTCACAGAGGAATGGACAACTCTGTGACAAGTGTGTGACGATGGCCTACCTTTTGATGTTCTTTATGCAGATTTTCAAAAATTTTAGATTCTGTGCTGCATGGTAGACTGGTGAATAAATTAAGTAAGTATGGCATTGGAGGCAAGCTTTGTAACAAGATTGAGCATTTTCTCAGTGATAGAAAATGACTCTGCAACAACGAGTCAGGACTCTTGCAGCAGACTTTCCCACGGAGTTGCATGCAAGAGTCCTGACGTAGCACCCCACGTACGTTTTTATGCCTGCTTTTGGCCCATACCCAGATGGGTGGGCCTTGCCCTGTGCGTGGATCAGTAGAGCTATGTGATTGGTTGGAAAGTGTTGCATTTGACATTTATATATGGGTGACCTGATGATGCATACTGTTCTTTGCTTATCATGGCACACAGACAGAACACAGTTTTGATATGACACATATCGTCCCGATAAACACATCAAAGCAAATCAATTTTATTTATATAGCGCCAAATCACAACAAACAGCCGCCCCAAGGCGCTGCGAGCAGGTCACCCAGCAGCTACGGCAAACAGTATATTGGCCATGATTAAAAGAGCTTTTTCTTTTATCGATAAAGAATCTTTTATTCTATTATACAAGAGTTTTGTAAGGCCCCACCTTGAGTATTGTGTACAGGCATGGGCACCATATCTTCAGAAAGATATAAATGTATTGGAAAGGCACAAAGAAGAGCTACTACATTGGTACCCAAGTTGCAACATATGTCCTATATGGATAGACTTGGTTTAACTACTTTAGAAGATAGAAGCACTAGAGGTGATTTAAAATCTTACATGGACATGAAAATATTAATTTTGAAATTTTCTTTGAAATGAAAAGGTATGCTGGCCTTAGAGGCCATGGGCTGAGCCTTGAGGTTGAAAGGTCTGGGTTGAATATAGTGAAAATAAAATTTCAGCAATAGAGCTATTGTTATGTGCCGACGCGGGTTGAGGAGCGGACCTGCGTCTGACTGAACCCAGCGCTAAATAACCAGAAAGCGGTTCCAAAAAACAAAACAAGTTTATTTTCCCCCTTTTGTGCAATACTCAGTGTACAAACATAAAAGCGCGTTTGTCTGGCGGAGTGAAGGACGGCGCACTCTCCAGCGCCCAAAGGGATCGAAGCCCGGTGCTTCTGGACTCACGTTCACCGCCAAACACCCCCCAGGTGGACACGACAAACCGACTTTGTGAAGGATAGAAAAGGTGAGGCAAGTCAGCAGCTACAACTAATATCCTTCAAAGGCACACACTATCAGCAACACATTCAGGTCTGAATTTAAGCTTTATGTAAATGAGGAGCTTCTCACAACAGGTGGAGGATCATCAGTCCGCACGCCACGGCCGTGAGAAGCGAGCTGCACAATTCTCATCAATGTTCAAATATACTGCGTAACAAAATACCAAATTACTATTAACACTTATTCAGACAATCAATCACCTCTGATGTGTGCTGACAGCATGTGTCCCTCACCCGTCCTCCTTCACAGGCACGATGTGTCAAACCCAGGCGCTGTCCTCAGCGTCTCACAAACGAACGTCACAAGGTCAAGTTCCCGGCAATTCTGCTTGAATCACTCATGGCTTAAATGCAGAACGCCATCTCATTATCTGCTTCAGCTGAAAGTCTTTAAGTTTGCACGTGAGCATCATCCACAGGTGCTGCAAATCATGCTGATGAGGGTGAAGGACTCTTCTGCCAGCACCTTCTCCACAGACAAAAACCAGTTTGCATACCACCTGGACAGCAAAGAAAAGAAAAGAACACCAAAATGTCCAGCCAAACCCCCCCAACACACAACAGCTATTATGTAGTGGAATAGTTTGTCTTAATATGTGGTTTCCTTGCCTAGTGTTTTTTTTTTTTTACACAATAAAATGAATTATTATGAAATATGCCCCAGACCTCCATGATATGCTGTAGAGACGTCTCATCCAAGACAGTCCTTCCACACCCAGAGCCTTCAGCATTTCTGGACAGATCTCATCATCCCTTGAGGCTTTGGGCCTTGTGAACCAAAGTCTTGGCCTGAACTTTGGCCATGGTAGTCAAAGCCATGGCCAGGACCTGTGAAATGGCCTTGGGGGTTTGGGCTTTGACTGCAACACTGAAATTATCATATTTGAGCGAGTTCAGAGCAAATGAACTAACAATGCTCACCAATCAGTGCTCCTTGTTTGATCAACACCCTGAAAAAGAAGAAATCCAATGTATGGCAAGAAAAAGTTCACCAGTTATGATTCTGACAACCTATTTAAACTTTTTTTCCTTTCTTCCTTCCCGCTTCAACTCTGGTTTCTTTTGTCTGTATACATTAGGTGCTGACATCCATCTCCACTGGCAGTACTTGTGTAGCAGAGAGGAACACCATCTGTGCCCCCCATCTGGTTTGAGACAGGACCAAGCATTGCAACTCCAGAAAAACAACAGCAGGCTAAGAGGCAGGAATTACTGTGTATGCCTGCATGTCTGTTTGAAGGCTGTTGGTTCATCATTGATGTGCATAGACACGTGTATGTCTATATTTTATGTTGCTCTTTAATTACCTGAGTCCTTGGCACATAAATGCATGTTTGACCTTGTTCTAGACATTTAAAATTGCTACAGTTTTCTTCTCACCATATCTTGATTCCTGAATATCTGGCATTCAGGAAAACTGTTTTATGTCGTCATCAGCAACAGTTATCGTATGTTTGTGAATTTGATGAAAATAAATCATAAGCCTTATAGTCCGTAGACCAACTCGAACTTTGGTACTGTGTTGTTGGGAAGCAGCACAGCCAGTTCAGTGGGATAGGAGGTTGAACATGAGGTCGATTCCTGGTCACACTACTTGTTCAAGTCCTTGGACAAGACACTTCATCTGCATTGTCCCAGTCTATCTAGGTGTAAGTGGGTACCAACCTTGAGTGGGGAACTAACGTCTGATGAACTGGTGCCACTTCCAGGTGAAGCTGTACACTCTCATCCATTTTGTACTACGCGATCTGGCTATAAGCAACATTCTCACAGCCTACATAGGATTTCGTCTTGTTATGTCTTCAAAGACTTCCATCCAAATCCAAAGGTAAACTTGCAGGACACCATCATTACAAATCCAGTCATCAGACAGTGTTTCCAAATGGCACAAAGATGCTGCTGGTCATTTTAAAACATTACATTTACTGAGGCAAACATGCCCACATTTACCTCAACAGGACCCTTTCCATTCTACCAGATATTTCTCATGACATTTATGCTTATTTTGTTGCAACAAGTGGGTTACTGTTAGGTTTTAGCTTGGCTCATAGGCTAACATTGTATAGCTGTTTAGCACGTGACTGTGTGAACATTCTAATTCAATACTGGACAGATTATCAAAATTTTCATTATTCATATAAGGCTATAAATGGCCATGCACCTACCTATCTTAGAGAAACCTTATGTGACTTCTTTTTCCTTATGTGCTCAGAGGATACATGATTACAATCAGTCCCCAGATTTAAAAAGAAGTCTGCAGGCTTTAGAGGCGTTGCCCACTGGGCGCCTACTTTGTGGAACACTTTGCTTGTCGACATTATAATCTTACAACCAAACTTAAAACCTATTGTCTGCTGCTTATGATGGGGTTTAGCTACAATTGCTCTGCTTTGTGCACACATGAAACTGTCAGATCTCTGTAGCTAAGCAGGTGAAGTCCTGGTTAGTATTTGGATGGAAGGCCAGGGCGTATGTGATTTTCTCCAGGTAAAACTGGGCTTGTCTTGTTGTGAAAGTGTAGGAACACGGACCCACAACAGGGGGCGTAAAATGAATGGGCAATGGATAAGCCAAACAGTAACAATTTAATGTTGTGAAGTGCACAACGGAATACAGACAAATACAGTTCTGGTAGTACAGACAATTATATGTTGAGTGATGTGTGGGCAGTCTTGAGGATAGGAGACGTCCGTCCAGAACCAAGCCGGATCCCACACGGCCTTCACCGCCAATGGACCTGAAGAACACCGGAGCTGCCAAGTCCTGGATCCCCAGGTGGCCACTGTCTCCAGCTGTCAGACCTGGTACTGCTGGCAGAGAACAGAAACAGTATAGATGAGTGTGAGTTCGCACACTCAGTACTTTCACGGTCTGTGTTCCTTTGGGAGGGAGCACCTCCACCTCCAATCACACACACGTGCAGCTCCTGTCTAACCACTTATCTGGTCGGGGTGTGAAGCGAAGCCGTCGCTGATCACACCAAATGCCAATCCCACAGATAAGGTATTGCTTACAGGAAAATGGCTGCAAAGAAGTTCAGACAATAAGTCAGGGTTCACACACAGCAGAGAATATTACCTCGTCTGGTAACTGATTTTTCGGCGAGGAGGTGGAGTTGCAGTCCAGCCTTTATGGTGATGGTGATGAGTTGGATGAGTGACAGCTGGTGCTGATGATAAGTGACAGCTGTCACTCCCAGTGGCTCCGACGCTCTCTCGTGCTTGAAGCCCGCACTTCAAGCAGGGCGCCATCTGATGGTGGTGGGCCAGCAGTACCTCCTCTTCAGTGGCCCACACAACAGGACCCCCCCCCCCCCCAACAGGCGCCTCCTGGTGCCCGACCGGGCTTGTCCGGGTGCCGGGTGTAGAAGTCGGCCAGGAGGGCCGGGTCCAGGATGAAGCTCCTCTTCACCCAGGAGCGTTCTTCGGGTCCGTATCCCTCCCAGTCCACTAAGTACTGGAACCCCCGGCCCTTCCGACGGACGTCCAGGAGCCGGCGCACAGTCCAAGCCAGCACCCCGTCATTGATCCGGGCAGGTGGCGGCGCCGGTCCAGGGGCACAGAGTGGAGAGGTATGGCAGGGTTTGAGGCATGATACATGATAGATCGGATGAATCCGCAGTGAAGCTGGCAGCTTCAGCTTCACTGCGGCTGGACTGAGGACTTTAGTGATGGTGAAGGGTCCTATGAATCTGTCTTTGAGTTTTTGGGATTCCACTTGCAGGGGGATGTCCTTTGTAGATAGCCAAACCGCCTGCCCGGGCTGATATGTAGGGGCCGGGGCACGCCGGCGGTCTGCATGGGCCTTAGCCCTCATCCGGGCTTTGAGCAGGGCAGAGCGGGCGGTACGCCACACCCGACGGCACCTCCTCAGATGGGCCTGGACCGAGGGCACCCCGACCTCTCCCTCCACCAGCGGAAATAATGGGGGCTGGTACCCCAAACATACCTCAAACGGGGAGAGGCCGGTGGCAGATGAAACTTGGCTATTATGAGCGTACTCGATCCAGGCCATATGGTTACTCCAGGCCGTCGGGTGCGCGGAGGTCACACAGCGGAGGGCCTGCTCCAGTTCCTGGTTCGTCCGCTCTGCCTGCCCGTTCGTTTGGGGGTGGTACCCAGTCGAGAGACTTACGGTGGCCCCCAGTTCCCTGCAGAAACTCCTCCAGACCTGGGAGGAGAACTGAGGACCATGATCTGAGACAATGTCCGATGGAATCCCATGCAGATGGATGATGTGGTGGACCAGGAGGTCTGCAGTCTCCTGGGCCATCAGGAGCTTCGGGAGGGCCACGAAGTGGGCCGCCTTGGAGAACCGGTCCACTATCGTGAGGATGGCAGTCATGCCCTGGGACGGCAGAAGGCCCATGACGAAGTCCAGGCCGATGTGAGACCAGGGGCGATGAGGCACGGGCAGAGGCTGGAGGAGGTCTTGGGTCTTGTGGTGGTCCCCGGGTCCGGGTTCCGTGTCAGGGCCTCCCGGACGGTCTTCTCCAGTCCCAGGTGAAGGTGGCCACGACAGGGGACTCGGGGATGATGGTTTCTGTTGGGTCTGACAGCTCGGTCCTGACTTCCTCCTCGTGCACCCGGGACAGGGCATCAGACCATTGGTTCTTCGTCCCAGGGCGGTATGTGATCTGAATTCAAAACGCCCGAAGAACAGTGACCAGCGGGCTTGCCTGATCAAATCAATGGCGCAATCGTACGGTCAGTGCGGGGGAAGAGTGAGTGCCACATCTTTGCTCAAGACTGTCAGCAAGATCATGGTACTCCTCCGGTACCGCCGTCAGATTGGGGGGAATCTTGACCTCCTCACTAGCCGTCACACCAGGCGGAACCGAGGATCCGAGACATTCCCGGTGGCAGGTTTCGCTCCACTGAGCCACAACCCCAGACGGCCAATCAATCCGGGGATTTTGCTTTATCATCCAAGGATAACCCAAAATCACACGGGAGGTAGAAGGTGTTACATAAAACACAATCTCCTCCCTGTGATTACCAGACACCACCAATGTCACTGGCTGTGTCTGGTGTGTGATTAGTGGAAGAAGGGTGCCATCTAGTGCCCGTACCTTCAAAGGTGAAGGTAGAGCCACTAGAGGGAGCCCGACCTCCCTTGCCCATCTGCTGTCCAGCAGATTCCCTTCCGACCCCGTGTCTACCAGTGCTGGGGCGTGAAGGGTCAGATCCCCACTCAGGATCGTAACTGGGATGCGTGCTGATTTACGGGGTTTCCCCGCGTGCATGTTATGGCCCACCCTTAGCCCAGTTTCTAAGGGCGGGCAGTGTCATTTAACCGCTTGGGGCAGTTCCTCTGTAGATGCTCACTCGAGCCACAGAAAAAACACTCCCCGCTGGACAGCCTCCGTTGTCTGTTATTTGATTTGACTTTGGCCCTGCTCGTGTCCATAGCTTCGTCAGCAGGGGGAGCTGTTGCCACACGGGAGTCACGGGCTGTGGAGCGTGGGGAAGGCGGCACCCTTTCGGACCCGGAAGGAAGAGGGACGGCTCATGCCCGGCCACGCCCACTGCCCTGCTCCCGACGGTGTTCCTCTAATCGGTTATCTAATCGTATAACCAGATCAACAAGCCCATCGAAATCCCGCGGTTTGTCCTTAGCCAGTAGATGCTCCTTCAGGACCGGAGACAGTCCGTTTATGAAGGCGGCGTGGAGCGCTACGTTGTTCCAGCCCGACCTCGCTGCCGCGATGCGGAAGTCGACTGCATACTCCGCTGCACTCCGACGCCCCTGTGTGATTGACAGCAGCAAGTTTGATGCAGATTCGCCTCTATGGGGGTGATCAAAAACCTGTTTGAACTCCCTCACAAACCCAGTATACGTCGTTAGGAGCCATGAATTCTGCTCCCAGAGCGCCGTAGCCCAGGCGCGTGCCTCTCCTCAAAGCAAATTTATCGACGTGTACATGACGGGACGCTGTGAAAGACGAGCGAGCACTGCATTAAGAAGTCTGCGCACGTCTCGACACAGCCTCAGTTGTCAGGAGGTGGAGTTGCAGTCCGGCCTTTATGGTGATGGTGATGAGTTGGATGACTGACAGCTGGTGCTGATGATAAGTGACAGCTGTCACTCCCAGTGGCCCTCTCGTGCTTGAAGCCCACACTTCAAGCAGGGCGCCATCTGGTGGTGGTGGGCCAGCAGTTTTGCCAGATCTCAATATAGATTTGGACTTGATCTGCTGTGGAAACCATGAAAAAAATGGCAAAAATAATTGGTTTTATGGTTTATCTGATTTAATTACATTAGGGGTTTCTATATTTTATTTGCACTTGAATTTCAATTTTAAAATTTACTCTTACAGTCTTGATTTCTTACATAAAGCACATAAGTTTTTTTTCTGTTTTAAAATGGATGATGATGATGATGATGATGATGAATAATAATAATAATGTTTTTCTCCTGAGTGAAAAGTTGAACCCCAGGTAGAAAAATTGCAGTTTCATTTTAGGTACATTAATGCCCTTTTGTGTACAATTGTGTCTGTGTGTCACAACATTGAAATTTTATAATCATCCAAAAATTTTAAATGTCATCACGAACTGCAGTGCATCTGGAAAGTACTTACAGTGCTTCAGTTTTTTCAACATTTTGTTCTGTTACAGCCTTATTCAGGAATGGATGGAATTAATTTTGTCCTCAGAATTCTACACACAATATCCCATAATGACAACATGAAAAAACTTTCTTGAGATTTTTACAAATTTATTAAAAATAAAAAAGAAACCACATGTACGTGGTACACAGCGTTTGCCATGAAGCTCAAAATTGAGCTCAGGTACATCCTGTTTCCACTGATCATCCTTGAGTTGTTTCTACAGCTTAATTGGACTCCACCTGGGGTAAATTCAGTTGATTGGACATAATGTGGAAAGACACACATCTGTCTACATATAAGGTCCCACAAGTTGACAGTGCATGTCAGAGAACAAACCAAGCATGAAGTCAAAGAAATTGTCTCTAGACCTCCGAGACAGGATTGTCTTGAAGCACAAATCTGGGGAAGGGTACAGAAACATTTCTGCTGCTGTGAAGGTCCCAGTGACCTCCATCATCTGTAAATGGAAGGAGGTTGGATCCACCAGAACTCTTCCTATAGCTGGCCGCCCATCTGAACTGAGCGATCGGAGGAGAAGGGCCTTTGTCAGCGAGGTGACCAAGAACCCAATGGTCACTCTGTCAGAGTTCCAGCATTCCTCTGTGGAGAGAGGAGAACCTTCCAGAAGGACAACCATCACTGCAGAAATCCACCAATCAGGCCTGTATGGTAGAGAGGCCAGACAGAAACCAATCCTTAGTATAAGGCACATGACAGCCCACCTGCAGTTTGCCAAAAAGGCACCTGAAGGACTCTCAGACCATGAAAAACAAAATGATCTGGTCTGATGAGACCAGGACTGAACTCTTTGGTGTGAATGCCAGGCAACATGTTTGGAGGAAACCAGGCACCATCCCTACAGTGAAGCATGATGGTGGCAGCATCATGCTGTGGGGATGTTTTTCAGCAGCAGGAACTGAGAGACTAGTCAGGAATGAGGGAAAGATGAATGCAGCAATATACAGAGACATCCTGGATGAAAACCTGCTCCAGAGCGCTCTTAACCTCAGACTGGGGTGATGGTTCATCTTTCAGCAGGACAATGACACTAAGCACACAGCCAAGATATCAAAGGAGTGGCTTCAGGGCAACTCTGTGAATGTCCTTGAGTGGTCCAGCCAGAGCCCAGACCTGAATCAGACTGAACATCTCTGGAAAGATCTGAAAATGGCTGTGCACAGGCGCTCCCCAACCAACCTGATGGAGCTTGAGAGGTGCTGCAATCTGGAATGGGCAAAATTGTCCAAACATAGGTGCATCAAGCTTTTGGCATCGTATTCAAGACTTGAGGCTGTAATTCCTGCCAAAGGTGCATCAACAATATATTGAGCAAAGGGTGTGAAAATGTATGTACATGGGATGTGTGTGTGTGTGTGTGTGTCTTTTTTATACGAGGGCTGTCAATAAAGTAACGGTCCTTTTTATTTTTTTCAAAAACTATATGGATTTCATTCATATGTTTTTACGTCAGACATGCTTGAACCCTCGTGCGCATGCGTGAGTTTTTCCACGCCTGTCGGTGACGTCATTCGCCTGTGAGCACTCCTTGTGGGAGGAGTCATCCAGCCCCTCGTCGGAATTCCTTTGTCTGAGAAGTTGCTGAGAGACTGGCGCGTTGTTTGATCAAAATTTTTTCTAAACCTGTGAGACACATCGAAGTGGACACGGTTCGAAAAATTAAGCTGGTTTTCAGTGAAAATTTTAACGGCTGATGAGAGATTTTGAGGTGATTCTGTTGCTTTAAGGACTTTTCACGGTGCGAGACGTCGCGCAGCGCTCTCAGGCGGCGTCATCAGCCTGTTCAAGCTGAAAACCTCCACATTTCAGGCTCTATTGATCCAGGACGTCGTGAGAGAACAGAGGCACTAACAAAAAGACAGGAGGCAGAGCTGGAGGTGGCAGAGCTGAAGATGGACAAGATTAGGAATGAACATATCAGAGGGACAGCTCAGGTGGGACGGTTTGGAGACAAAGTCAGAGAGGTGAGATTGAGATGGTTTGGACATGTGCAGAGGAGGGACCCAGGGTATATAGGGAGAAGGATGCTGAGGATGGAGCCACCAGGCAGGAGGAGAAGAGGGAGACCAAAGAGGAGGTTCATGGATGTGCTGAGAGAGGACATGCAGGTGGTTGGTGTGACAGAGGAAGATACAGAGGACAGGGTGAGATGGAAACGATTGATCTGCTGTGGCGACCCCTAACGGGAACAGCCGAAAGACGAAGAAGAAGAAGAAGGTAAAAGCCTTGTGAAGGCTTTCCGTCCATCTGTCTGTCTGTCCTCAGCATAAGGCTCTTCAAATTCACAGAGAACAATCTTGGGACACACACCTTGGACAAGTTCAAAGATGGCTAACCTTGACCTAAGAGGTCAAAAGGTCACATTCTTTTTCCTATTTTTAATGCTATGAATCATGCAAATCTGCTTTTTTGGGGGGGTGGGGTGGGTGGGTGACAGCCAATCAGAGTAGTGAGGCACCATGGCATCAATCTAACATTTTTCTCATATGGGTGAGTCTTAGACTACGGGCACTTATTATGTCCTTTGATCATATTGTATGAGAAACAGAAAAAAGGGGAAATTTCACACTTTTATAGTTATCTTTACAATGAAAGTGTGTTAAGAAATTTGTTCTAGTAGTCTATGATGACTTTTTCACCTTTTTTCAGCATCATTATATGCAAATATTGCCATTTTGTGCTTGTCCCACACCCAGACTTTTGATCTTCAATGATAAAAATGAATGGTAAAGAAACGTTTTTTCTAATGTTTTAAAATATCTCTGAATAAAATATCAGTAAAATAATCAAAACATAATTGGGGTATTCAATGTCATACAACTGTTGTGATGTTTTTAAACAAAATGTAGTTGTCCCATACTATTGCCGTAATTTCCACCAAAACACTAATGTCCCTTTAAACAGTTTGTATGAAAGATTGTTTGGGTAGTTTCTATGGAGATAAACAGTGACATCAGAGCACATGTATATAGCACCAAATCACAACAAACAGTTGCCCCAAGGCGCTTTATATTGTAAGGCAATGGTGTGGTGGAAATTACATTTACAAGGCCAATAGTGCCCGTAATGCGTCAGGCCAAAACATGGAAGACTAGTGGCAGAAACCACTGATCTGTACAAAACAGAAACATGTCACAGGACTGCTCATTTATAGAGCAGTTTTCTGAAGAAAAATCCTTGGAAATGTGTTGTTGTTGTTTGTTACTCAAAATTTCTGATTACTGTTTAAAAACGTTTAGAACACTTGTAATTAAAACAGCTAAAATCAATAAATGGTTCTTTCGAAACCTTTCATCTGTAAATTAAAACCACCTGTTATTTCAGATTAGATAATTTCTTGTTTAACATAAGGAACCTTGGACATTTATTTTTAGACAAATAAAATAACATGGAAGTTTGTACATTTTTAAATCTGGTAGATTATTACTTGATTGTTCAAGCTACCTCAAGGAGAAGTGCACTGTTTAAGTGATAAATAATAAAATAAGGTGATTAAAATGAAAATATTATATATTTAGCATTTGTTCATTGTTCATTCAGTTTTTTAAAGTATCGGATCGGGATTCTGTATCGGCAGATACTCAAAATCAGATGACTTGGAATAGGATCGGGGCCAAAAAAACCTGATCGGGACATCCCTAGTAGTACGAGGGCTGTCAATAAAGTAATGGTCCTTTTTATTTTTTTCAAAAACTATATGGATTTCATTCATATGTTTTTACGTCAGACATGCTTGAACCCTCGTGCGCATGCATGAGTTTTTCCACGCCTGTCGGTGACGTCATTCGCCTGTGAGCACTCCTTGTGGGAGGAGTCGTCCAGCCCCTCGTCGGAATTCCTTTGTCTGAGAAGTTGCTGAGAGACTGGCGCGTTGTTTGATCAAAATTTTTTCTAAACCTGTGAGACACATCGAAGTGGACACGGTTCGAAAAATTAAGCTGGTTTTCAGTGAAAATTTTAACAGCTGATGAGAGATTTTGAGGTGATTCTGTCGCTTTAAGGACTTTTCACGGTGTGAGACGTCGCGCAGCACTCTCAGGCGGCGTCATCAGCCTGTTCAAGCTGAAAACCTCCACATTTCAGGCTCTATTGATCCAGGACGTCGTGAGAGAACAGAGAAGTTTCAGAAGAAGTCGGTTTTAGCATTTTATCCGGATATTCCACTGTTAAAGGAGATTTTTTTAATGAAAGACGTGTGGACGGATCCGTGCGGACGGATCCGCGCGTTGGGACGCAGCCGACGCGGTGCGGCGGCACAGAAAAAACACCTCCGTGTTGATAACCATTTGTAAAATCCAGGCGGCTTTTGATGGCTTTCAGTGGAGTGAGTATATGAGAAATTGTTTAACAGCTGGACATGTTCCAACTTGTCCTTAAGGCTTCCAGCAGAGGTGTTTTTCCTGTGGCGGTGCGTCGCGGCGGCTGCGTCCCGACACGCGGACCCGTCCGCACGTCTTTCATTAAAAAAATCTCCTTTAACAGTGGAATATCCGGATAAAATGCTGAAACCGACTTCTTCTGAAACTTCTCTGTTCTCTCACGACGTCCTGGATCAATAGAGCCTGAAATGTGGAGGTTTTCAGCTTGAACAGGCTGATGACGCCGCCTGAGAGCGCTGCGCGACGTCTCGCACCGTGAAAAGTCCTTAAAGCGACAGTCTCACCTCAAAATCTCTCATCAGCCGTTAAAATTTTCACTGAAAACCAGCTTAATTTTTCGAACCGTGTCCACTTCGATGTGTCTCACAGGTTTAGAAAAAATTTTGATCAAACAACGCGCCAGTCTCTCAGCAACTTCTCAGACAAAGGAATTCCGACGAGGGGCTGGACGACTCCTCCCACAAGGAGTGCTCACAGGCGAATGACGTCACCGACAGGCGTGGAAAAACTCACGCATGCGCACGAGGGTTCAAGCATGTCTGACGTAAAAACATATGAATGAAATCCATATAGTTTTTGAAAAAAATAAAAAGGACAGTTACTTTATTGACAGCCCTCGTATATAAATTTCCAAAAAAAAAAATTATTGTCGTTATGGGGTGTTGTGAGTAGAATTTTGAGGGGGAAAGAATAAATACTAATTTACTCTATTTTGGAATAAGGTTGTAACATATCAAAATGTGCAATATGTGAAGCACTGTGAATACTTTCCAGATTCGATGTGCTATAAATGGTGATAAAATGAAAAAAAATGTTTGGAAGGCTTGAGATGAAAAAAAAATGATGACATTGATTCTATGGAATAAGACACATGAGCTGTCACAATGAAACCTAAGAGAATAACATAACAGCTCTTTCACCACTGTCCATAAGAGATGTGTAAGGTGTTGGTAAATCATGAATAATTGCTGCAATAATTTAAACATGCATCTTCCAATTTATGCACTGTATTTTCTTGGCACATAACAGCTCTGCTACCTTTGTTGTGCAAACGCAGCCATATTCTGTCTGATTGCATTTAAATCAACAGGGCATGTAAAATTTAAATTTCTTCAAAGAGACTCGGAAATATTTCAAAGGCTTTGAACTTTGACAGCTGACATAAAAGAATAACAGAAGGAAATGCATAACATTTATGACTATGTATGAGCTACTTAAGCATGCAAGAACACAAATTACAATATTGGGAGTTTGAGTTTATACATTAAAAACAGTCAGGTTCACCAGAGTTGCTGTCATCATGATGCAGTTTTAAGAACTGATTTAAACTTGGCCAAATGTAGGAAATAACTTTAAAGAACTTTTAATATACGATGCAGAAACAGAATATCTGCCATTTCTCCAAATATGATGAATCCTCGGAGCCCGAGTGTTGTTGATGGTCGTATCTCTGCTATGATTAAAGGCATCACACATTTTTTATGTCGTATAGTTGCAGAAATACAAGCTTTGGGCATGCACCGTGCAACCAGCACTTCAGAAGTCAAACCTGCACTTCCACCTACTTGATACATTATGAAAAGCACATCAGATGGGATTTTGGAGAGCTTACTTGATGTACATTTCAATTAGAGGAAAAAAAATGTTGTCCCCTTCGAGTGTTAGTAATATGGTGATGCTGCGTTTAGGACTTTTGCCTCACAGCATGGATGGCCTTAGTTCAGTTTCACCAAAACCCTCTTCCTTTCTGTGTGGAGTTTGTATGATGTTCATATGTTCATATGTTCAAAAATGAGGTGGGCTTCATAGATAATTGGCAAAGCTTCTGGGGAAAACCTGGTCTTGTTAGGAGAGACGGCATCCATCCCACTTTGGATGGAGCAGCACTCATTTCTAGAAATCTGGCCAATTTTCTTAAATCCTCCAAACCGTGACTATCCAGGGTTGGGATCAGGAAGCAGAGTTGTAGTCTTACACACCTCTCTGCAGCTTCTCTCCCCCTGCCATCCCCTCATTACCCCATCCCCGTAGAGACGGTGCCTGCTCCCAGACCACCAACAACCAGTAAAAATCTATTTAAGCATAAAAATTCAAATAGAAAAAATAATATAGCACCTTCAACTGCACCACAGACTAAAACAGTTAAATGTGGTCTATTAAACATTAGATCTCTCTCTTCTAAGTTCTTGTTAGTAAATGATATAATAATTGATCAACATATTGATTTATTCTGCCTTACAGAAACCTGGTTACAGCAGGATGAATATGTTAGTTTAAATGAGTCAACACCCCTGAGTCACACTGTCAGAATGCCGAGCCGAGTATTCCTTTAACTTTAACTAGTAATGACTTCATGACTTTCTTTGCTAAGAAAATTTTAACTATTAAAGAAAAAATTACTCATAACCATCCCAAAGACATATCGTTCTCTTTGGCTGCTTTCAGTGATGCCGGTATTTGGTTAGACTCTTTCTCTCAGATTGTTCTGTCTGAGTTATTTTCATTAGTTACTTCCTCCAAACCATCAACATGTCTATTAGACCCCATTCCTACCAGGCTGCTCAAGGAAGCCCTACCATTAATTAATGCTTCGATCTTAAATATGATCAGTCTATCTTTATTAGTTGGCTATGTACCACAGGCTTTTAAGGTGGCAGTAATTAAACCATTACTTAAAAAGCCATCACTTGACCCAGCTATCTTAGCTAATTATAGGCCAATCTCCAACCTTCCTTTTCTCTCAAAAATTCTTGAAAGGGTAGTTGTAAAACAGCTAACTGATCATCTGCAGAGGAATGGTCTATTTGAAGAGTTTCAGTCAGGGTTTAGAATTCATCATAGTACAGAAACAGCATTAGTGAAGGTTACAAATGATCTTCTTATGGCCTCAGACAGTGGACTCATCTCTGTGCTTGTTCTGTTAGACCTCAGTGCTGCTTTTGATAATGTTGACCATAAAATTTTATTACAGAGATTAGAGCATGCCATAGGTATTAAAGGCACTGCGCTGCGGTGGTTTGAATCATATTTATCTAATAGATTACAATTTGTTCATGTAAATGGGGAATCTTCTTCACAGACTAAGGTTAATTATGGAGTTCCACAAGGTTGTGTGCTAAGACCAATTTTATTCACTTTATACATGCTTCCCTTAGGCAGTATTATTAGACAGCATTGCTTAAATTTTCATTGTTACGCAGATCATACTCAGCTTTATCTATCCATGAAGCCAGAGGACACACACCAATTAGCTAAACTGCAGGATTGTCTTACAGACATAAAGACATGGATGACCTCTAATTTCCTGCTTTTAAACTCAGATAAAACTGAAGTTATTGTACTTGGCCCCACAAATCTTAGAAACATGGCGTCTAACCAGATCCTTACTCTGGATGGCATTACCCTGACCTCTAGTAATACTGTGAGAAATCTGGAGTCATTTTGATCAGGATATGTCATTCAATGCGCATATTAAACAAATATGTAGGACTGCTTTTTTGCATTTGTGCAATATCTCTAAAATTAGAAAGGTCTTGTCTCAGAGTGATGCTGAAAAACTAATTCATGCATTTATTTCCTCTAGGCTGGACAATTGTAATTCATTATTATCAGGTTGTCCTAAAAGTTCCCTGAAAAGCCTTCAGTTAATTCAAAATGCTGCAGCTAGAGTACTGACAGGGACTAGAAGGAGAGAGCATATCTCACCCATATTGGCCTCTCTTCACTGGCTTCCTGTTAATTCTAGAATAGAATTTAAAATTCTTCTTCTTACTTATAAGGTTTGAATAATCAGGTCCCATCTTATCTTAGGGACCTCATAGTACCATATCACCCCAATAGAGCACTTCGCTCTCAGACTGCAGGCTTACTTGTAGTTCCTAGGGTTTGTAAGAGTAGAATGGGAGGCAGAGCCTTCAGCTTTCAGGCTCTTCTCCTCTGGAACCAGCTCCCATTTCAGATCAGGGAGACAGGCACCCTCTCTACTTTTAAGATTAGGCTTAAAACTTTCCTTTTTGCTAAAGCTTATAGTTAGGGCTGGATCAGGTGACCCTGAACCATCCCTTAGTTATGCTGCTATAGACTTAGACTGATGGGGGGTTCCCATGATGCACTGAGTGTTTCTTTCTCTTTTTGTTCTGTATGCACCACTCTGCATTTAATCATTAGTGACTGATCTCTGCTCCCCTCCACAGCATGTCTTTTTCCTGGTTCTCTCCCTCAGCCCCAACTAGTCCCAGCAGAAGACTGCCCCTCCCTGAGCCTGGTTCTGCTGGAGGTTTCTTCCTGTTAAAAGGGAGTTTTTCCTTCCCACTGTTGCCAAGTGCTTGCTCACAGGGGGTCGTTTTGACCGTTGGGGTTTTTCTGTAATTATTGTATGGCTTTGCCTTGCAATATGAAGCACCTTGGGGCAACTGTTTGTTGTGATTTGGCACTATATAAATGAAATTGATTTGATTTTGATTTGATATGGCGGTGCTGGTTTGCTTTGTTCGCTCCAGGTTCCCTGCATCAAAAAATGCATGACCAGATTTAGAAATAAATGTGTATTTGACTGATCCAAGGCAGTGCTTGTAACCCTGGTGTCCTCTCTGCCACCTGGCTCAAAGCAGTGCACCCAGTGCTTTCATTGGTCGTGTACAACTGATATAGTCGTTATTTTCATGCATTCATTTGTGCATCCATTAGTGTGCATTCCGATTGGGCTAAACTTTAGAGCAGATTTTCTGCTACATACACTGTCCAATATTCAGATATAGTTGTGCTCAAAAGTTTACATACCCTCACAGATTTATTTATTTATTTATGGCCATTTCTCAGAGAATATGAATGATAACAAAACAACTTTTTTTTTCACTCATGGTTAGTGGTTGTGTGAAGCCATTTATTGTCAAACAGCAGTGTTTACTCTTTTTTAAATCAAAATTACGATAGAAACTAACCAAATGACCCTAATTAAAAGTTTACATACCCTGGTGATTTTGGCCTGACAACATGCACACAAGTTGACACAAACAGGTTTGAATGGCTACAAAATGTAATCATCCTCACCTGTGATCTGTTTGCTTGTAATCGGCGTGTGTGTACAAAACGTCAGCGACTTTCTGGGCTCCTGACAGACCCTTGCATCTTTCATCCAGTGCTTCACTGCCATTTCTGGTTTCTGAGTGATGGGGAAAGCAACAGAATGGTCAAAGGATCTGCAGAAAAAGGTAATTGAGCTGTATAAAATAGGAAAGAGATATAAAAAGATATCCAAGGGACAGAGAATGCCAATCAGCAGTGTTCAAACTCTAATCAAGAAGTGTAAAATGAGGGACACTAAACCCACAGTCAGGTAGACCAACAAAAATTTCAGCAACAACTGCCAGGAATATTGTTTGGAATGCAAAGAAAATCCACAGATATCTTCAGCTGAAATATGGGACTCTCTGAAAAAATTGGTGTGGCTGTTTCAAGATCCAAATTCAGGAAGTACTTGAAGAGAAATGGGCTGCATGGTTGCCAGAAGAAAGCCATTACTTTGCAAATGCCACAAAGTATCCTGCTTACAATACACCAAACAGCACAAAGAACAAAGTCATTTGGAGTGATGAGATCAACATTTAACTTTTTGGCGACAGCCGTAAGTGTTAGATTTGTAGAGGAGTCAACAAGGCCTAAGATGAAATGTACATCATTCCTACTGCGAAACACAGAGGTGGATTGCTGATGTTTTGGGGATGTCTAAGCTACAAAGGCACAGGAATTGTGGTCAAAATTGATGGCAGGATGAATGCAGCACTCATCAGCCAGAAGCTGCGAGTGGGACGTGCTTGGACATTCTAACATGACAACGATCCAAAACATAAGGCTAAGTCAACCTGTCATTGGCTACAGCAGAATAAAGTGAAGGATCCGGAGTGGCCATCTCAGTGTCCTGACCTCAATATCATTGAGCCACAATGGGGGAGATCTCAAACATGAAGTTCATGCAAGACAGCCCAGGAATTTACAGGAACTGGACGTTTTTGCCTAGAAAAATGGGCAGCTTTACCATTAGAGGACATAAAGAGCCTCAGCCACAACTACCACAAAAGACTCTAAGCTGTCATTGATGTTAAAGGGGGAAATACACAGTATTAAGAACAGGGGTAGTTAAACTTATGATCAGAGTCATTTGCATACTTTCTGTTGTTATTTAAAAAGAGTAAACACAGTTGTTTGACAATATAACTGGCTTCACACAACCACTAACCATGAGTGGTTCATTCATATTCTCTGAGAAATGGCCAAAAAAGTCAAGAATTCTTACAGGGTATGTAAAATTATGAGCACAACTGTACACCTAATATAGGCAGATTCACACGGGAATGTGCCTCATGATACTTTTAAGTCCTTGGCTGTGAGTCCCATCGGTGCCGGTGTGTATTCCCAGATTCCATACTGTGAACCCAGTGACATTGTATGACTCCCCCTGGATGGGACACCAGTTCAATGCAGGTTACTTCGCCAGCCAAGGCCAGTACCCATTTATAGCTGGGTGAACTCGGAAGCGAAGTGTCTTGTCCAAAGACAAAGACACACACACAGGTACCATGAATCAAATCCAGATCTACATATCGGTAGCCCTTCTTATCCCACTGAGCTACCTGCTTGACATACTACCACAAAACTAAAGTGTAAGCAACAGTTAACAAAGAAATAAAGTCAAAACTAATGGAAAAACCCAAAACTGTTTTTTTAATCATATTTTCACACCTGCTCTGTCTCTTGATGGCTGGTGATCAATATCAACATAACACCTGCCACAACGTCTGTTTGGAGTGAGAATGTGGGCAGCAGCCTGGGTGGTTGACAGAGGATGAGGTAGAGTTGCTGATGAGGACAGGGCACGTAAGTCCTTCCCCTCGTAGATCTGTGGTGAATCACTGCTGCTCCTGTGAATGGTTGTATGTACTTTTTTTTACTTTGCATGTAAATCCATTTCCTCACCAGAAAACCTTTCACTTCCAAGTCCACCATCAAAATAGCAATGCACCAGTAGCCGGTGTACTTGAACACAAAGCACTCCCATAACTAATTACAACATCTTAGTGCCCTGCACTGTGCTTTGCATTTAGAATACATACAAGCAGTGTAAATAGGAGCGTTGGACACACCCCAAAAGGACGTGTTATGCACTTTTGACTATGCACAATAGGTCATCAGAATATGACCCCTGGACTTTGTTCCCATATGCCAGACTGTGACTGCCTACTGCTCCTAATGGCTGGATTGTGTTAAATAAAAATAAATAAATGCCACTCACAGGACTGGAACCTGCAATTTACAAAAGCTCTGATTACCAGGCAGAAACTTTACCACTGCGATACAAACACTTGTCTTATAACAGGAGCCTAAAATGGCTAAAATCACAAAGGAGATGAATGTATTTTTTAAAAAAAGAGAAAAAAGCGCCGTAATAACTGACAAAACAACATTTGTTACGGCGTATTTTTGGTGATACATGACCGAAAGTGGCGTATTTGTGGCACTGTTGGTTTGTCATATTTTCATAGTCCTGCGGCGCGCAGGTTCTGCTGGACACGCGTCGGGCTGGACATGTGTGACATTCAGATCGCCTCCTGCATGATCTGAAGGTCCATTTCACATGGAGCAGCCTGCCAACGTGCGCTGTGTGCAGCACTGCAGCCCGGCAGACGTGGCTGTCCGGCCCCCATGTGATCATGTCTGTGAATACATATCATCAGCATGTCAAGTATGTCAGGCAAGTATGCTCTTGTATACTTGGGCGGGGGGGGATTACACGCTCATGCCACGTGTGTTGCTTTGCAGCTCCACACTCATGGGGGCACTTAGACAAATTTCACTGGCAGCTCGAAAGTGGTCGTCTGGTCACTATTTTCATGCTGATAGCGCGAACTGCACCACATTTTCTAAGTGGCCAGCAAGAGGTGCTGGATGTTTGAGTGTGACACCTGAAATTTGGCTGACACCTGCCGCGAGAGGGATTGAATGGGCTCTCACAGGGCACTCTGTCTTTCGGCCGCTGGTGTGTGCGAATAGTTGTAGCGACAGCTCTACAGAGCGTTGGAGGCGGCTTTGATTTTTCACGCCATGCAGTTCTTCCTTTGTGCGCTAGTCGGCTTCAGTCATGTTATAGGTGAAGGGGCCCTAAATCATGTTTGTCCTTTATGTTATGTAGCAAGATAGGAGACATTATTCAACATTGTAATTAGATTCTCAAAAACGCAGAGTGATGCTGATGAAACTTGTCAGTCAATACATACTGTATCGCATTACAGACCATCAACAACTTGTACTTTGCAAACATTCAGGTTAAGGGCCTGTCTGGATTAAGATCTGGCTCTGTTAGAAAATATTAGGAAATGCACATAATATTTTTTAATTAAAGGCAGGAAACGTTCTGTGTAAATGTGTGAATGTGTTTTTCAAACTGGATATAGAGAACTAATTTGCAAATAAGAGAGAACTACTGAACAGTTACCACAAAACTAGGAAGACTTCTTTTTTCTTTGACCTTTTCTTGTGTGGCTTTATCCAGTTAATGATGTGGTGGTGCAATTGCATGAAACAATTCAGAATTCCCTCTGCATATACCTCACACAAATGGAAAAGTTGTATAGTGAGATACGGACAAAGTTTTACATTCGTAGATTAGCCTGTGTAATGGTACAGAGTAATGCTGCCCAAGATACAGCCAAATGCAATCACTTGTATTCACTTAAGTCAAATCTCCTGCATGATAATAGAAGCTTGGTGTTTAAACTTTAGGACAGATTAGTTGGGTTTGATATTCATTTATGTGATCCATCATCTTCAGTTGAAATGGACGCAGTTCTCTGAATTTTAAGATGAATGGTTTGACAGCCAGTGTACTTTACATATGAAAATGTATCCTTTGTATTTAACCAGGGTTATTTAACCACAGGGTTCTGTATTGCATCCCCTTTTATTTATTATTTATACCCAGTGACTTTTTATTCACCCTGTGAACGCAGGGCCCGAGCCGGTATGCAGGGCTCAACCAGGCCGGCCAGTCCGTGAACAATTTTATAGGCCAATAATAATGCTTTAAAATCCAATCTCAAAGAGACCAGAAGCCAGTGAAGGGACGCCACAACCAGCGTAATGTGGCCAAACCTTCTGCTTCATGTCAGAAGTCTGGCAGCAGCGTTTTGAACCAGTTGAAGACCCCTGATGCTGGACTGTGGTAAACCAGAAAACATTTTTTGCTCATTTTAGCCATAAAAACCATATTTTCCATACTGGAAAGATTGCAGAACATTTCATACACAGTCTGTCACATGGATTAGAATATGGTGATATTACTATTCCACAAAAACCACATATTAGCATTGGACTGTTACTGTTCTATCTCTGCATTTATCTAAACATTTGACTTCAGCAATGTGTACTTTAATAACAACTGATAGTGTCTTAACATGAACAAAAATAAAAATTGATATACGTAAAGCTGCACCTACTGTGCATTAAGTTAACAATATTACTTTTAGTTATCAGGAACATCAATTTGGATTAAACTTTTATTCTTATTCACTTATATAAATGGGAAACAACATGGATGGTTCCATTAATTGATGACATCAGCATTTCTGGGATACTGACAATTTATGTGTCCCGCAAAAAATGCACAAATGTTTTTCACATCAATATTTGACTTTTAGAGCATGGTAAATGTTTATCATATTTTCCTCCAGTTGGATATTTCATGCTAATGTACTAGAAAAAGAAACCATAAAATGCTAATTTAGCAGGCTGGAGTTCGCATGGAAACAGTTTGACGTAAATTCTTACCAAAGACAGATTTTGAAACAGGATATACTAACCACAGACTTACCGGGAGTGTTAGCTTTTAAAAAAATGTGTCACCATTTTCGTCCTTTTTGCTTGAACCAGCCCCATTTGTATTTATTCCTGATGAACTTTAAATCATCTCCCAGCAGCAATGTTTCATCCATTTGTTTTGTAGTTTCAGCACTGCACAGGTTCATGGTAAAATCTGTAATGACGCCTCTCATTTGCTGTTGTATGGAAGAGTGGTGGCACATAACATTTATCCTTCAGTCTCAGATCAGGACGTGAAAATGTTACACTTAATATTGACTGTGTCATCTCATCAGAGATGTTCTTAAACAATTTTACAGATACCAACATCATGACATCAGCCCACAGACTAAATCCAACCAGGACCAGGTAAACAAAAATAACAGAAACGTTCGCCACGGACGTTAATACCCAGATTTCTTGGAATTCCTTGGAAAACCTTCATCACTGGTATTTTCAAGGTATTACACACAAGCAAGGTTTAAACCTTCTGCGTCCACTGAGCAAGCACAGTGGCAACAGCAGTAAGGAAAAAATCCCTTCTGGCTTAAAACAAAAAATGGCAATGACACTCTACTTCCATCACAGAGATACAAACCAAATTGAAACTTGAAATAGTCTTCAAAATTAATGGAAATGGAAGGCCAGATTTTGAACAAAGACTTGTAAACATAACAACTGCAAGAAGACTCTTAACAAAACTGGCAGCCACACTAGTGAAATGTTTTCACTATATAAATTTAACGCAATGCTTAAATACCCTCGGACTCCCCCAGTGCCCCACATGATAGATAGCATAATCCCGTCTTCTTAAACAGAGGAACAGCATGAGCTGGTAACACTGAGCTTTTGACAAGAGCAGAAATTAGCTTTGAGTTAGCGGATGTTAGCATGCACAATAATGTTGGCTAAATATCTTGTAAATCACTTCAGAGGTGGAATTAGTTTCCCAAAACAGCCTTTTGACTTTTAGAAGTGTTTAATTCTCACGAGCATTTACATAATATATGAGGAATATGTATATAAACACACAATATAAAGCTGTTTTGGAAAGACCAGCCACTGACATCACGGTACAGCTCTACTCTGATTGGCTGTCACCCCCGCCACTCAAAAAAAAAAAATAGATTGACACAGGATGTGACTTTTTAACCTCTTAAAATACCTCTTAGAATAGCTAAAGGTTAAGCCATGAATACTGAGCCACACACGGGTGTGTCAGCGATTATTTGAAGAATAGTTCACGTTTCAAGCCATCATGTATCTGCTACTAAGGCGCCTCTATGTGCCTCGCATGTGCCAGGTATCAGCCTCTAGGGAGCCACGACTGACCTGTCATTTGAGCCCCGTCAAGCCTCGAGTTGCTCGTGTTGCCGCATATGATCCACGTCAAGCCACATATAATCCATGTAGCGCCATGTTAACGTGGTATTGGTGCACATTTAGGAATGGGTTTGGTCCAAACCTCCAGCCTTCCAAATCTTGGTCCCTTTAAAGCGTGGGGTTTCAGTACACAGCATCCATTCGAGATGTCACATTTTTTAAACACGGTCCAAAAAAAAAAAGACGCTGCACTGAGTGAGTGCATGTTCCTGCGCCAGGGGATACAAATTCTGATGGGGTTAACTACTTTGGCACGACACTGGCTAGTGTGCATCATGCGTCAGGCTGCTGTTCACCTGTGTTCCAGAGTCAAATGCAGCAGTTCTGTACGTTCACCCAGCTCTCTGTGACAAAAAAGATACCACAATGAGGTGGTCACTTTAATTATATACACCCGCTGCTGCAACTGTGTGGATCACTTCCAAAAAAAATATTTCTTTATTTCCTCCGCTGCTTACAGTCACCGTGATCCAACTTTTAACTTTGTGTTATGTCTGCAAAATTGCCCATTTGTGTGCTTTCGTTCTGTGTTCCTGGACAGCTCTGCGCTCCTTCTCGCTGGCATCCTTTCCATCTGCAGCTTTTCTTCCGCGGCTTTAAACACACAGTCACTTTGACACCGAAATCCAACTTTTAACTTTGTCCTTGTCCAGTATGTCTGCAAAATCGCTCTTTTGCGCATGCGTGTTCTGCGTTCCCGGACAATCCTCTCTGCACCCCTTCTCGCTGGCTTCATTTCTTCCGCAGCTTTAAACACATTTGACATTGTGATCCAAATTTTAACTTTGTGTTTGTCCTTTATTGACTGCAAAATCACTCTTTTGCAAGCTGGTGTTTGCGTAAATGCTCTTCTTGTGCGTGAGTCATTGCCTCAGTGCACACAGATGCGCCTCATCTGATCCATTAACAAGATGTTAAATCTAAAATAAACACACTTTTACTGGTAAGAATGAACGTGCAACTGTTTTACCAAGCTATTAAAACATTACAAATAAACTGTTCCAAAATACATTCTCATGGAGCAGGAGAGGGGGGAAAAGGTGATTCCAGAAATTAGAGGTGTTTTCAACATCCAAGCTCCAACAAAATAATTAATCAGCTACAAAATAATGATTTGATATACAGCGTCCAGGGCACAAAGCAGGTGGAATTCTATGCAAGAGGGCTGAGCCTGCCCAAACGGTCCTCGTATCTGCCATGCACTCGGATAATGAGCTTTTAACAGACTCGTCCTCACTACACACACCTCTATAATCCCCATTATTCCTTGTAGTACCTTGTACACAAACTGCCCGACACTGTTGTTGCTAAATTTTTAACATCTTGAAATTAGCGCCACCCTCAAAGATGAGCCTTGTTAACCTGCCTCTAAGAGCCTCTCAGAGCCACTGTTCTCCCACGATAGTTGAATACCTCCTCTTGTAGCAAAAAAAATAAAAAATAAAAAAAAAAAATGCTCCTGGGCTCATTATTCATCCTTCATTATTTGGTGGGACCAGGGTTTTAGCCATCTTTGAACTTGCCCAAGTCTGTCCCAGAAAGGTTCCTGTTAATTTGAAGACTCTGGCAGTAATAGGACTGGAGTTATGCTGAGCACAGACAGATGAATGGACAGACGGACGCAAAGTCTTCGCAATACCCAATGGCCATATTTGATGGCCTTTGGTAAAAAATGCTAAAATTCAAAACAAATGTTGTGTTCTTTCACCTTGAAACCATGTTTATTTGCCCTGTTTAGGGATTGAACTGATGTTCTGATAATAACAAGCCTGGCCTGGTATGTTTGCATGTATTGAGACAAACACGTGCAGTAGGATATTTTAAAATAAAGGCCTGAGGTGATTTGCCTTTTGATGTATGTTTAACTCCAAATGTGAAGGTGCGATCCATGCCTTATTCTCCTTGTAAATCTGGAGTTATGTCAGGAAAGGCGTCCAGTGGATCTCTACTGGATCTCCTGTGGTGATCCAGAGTGGGAGTGTGGCCTTGTGTTGATGCACCCATCACAGTACAGAACCACCTTGGGTCATAGATGGCAACAAGTCCATCCCCATCTCTCAAAAGTTTCCATTTGTTTGATACAGCCAGTTGACTGGGTGTCCCATTGGCCTTCTCCAACCATAGGAAAGTTCTGCCATTGGATCTAGATGTGAAAACAAAAAGGAATTCTTGCATTCTTGGCTTGGACTCCACCATTACACAAAATGTTATCAAAGTCATTCCATAACAGTTTCCATAATCTTCATGACTAACAAGCCAACTGACAAACATGACACTCCTTGGAGACGGCAACAATGAATTTCATTGCCATTTCAAGAGAATCGCTTGACCATCCAGTCCTTGTCACTGTAAAATAATACAAATCAATTAACTGGCATGTAATCACATGCTTACACTGTCTCCACAGTGGCCCTCTAAGCTTGGAACATCAGCACAGAGTATACGGATCATTGCCATAACCAATTAAACCAGTGTCCACTGTGGTCTATGTAGCAGTGGCAGCATAGTAAGCACATCTATGAGGTTAATTGTGCTGACCTGTTGTTTCCCCCACTGTTGTCATTTTTGTCTCACCCCTGATGTCTGTTGTTAACAGACTCCATGCTAAGGGAGCTATAATGAAAACACCGGCCCTGACATGGCTGCAGGCCTCATCAGTACCACTGAAGGCTGCTTAACAATGATGTTTCACTGTTACCATTGAAAAGACAGCTCATTAATTTTCAGAATTGGCTGTAACTGCTCTGCCCAGCATAGTTACAAAATCATCCAGGCGAAGGGCATTAGGTAATAACAGTGATGTAAATAAATAATGTCATAGATATACTGCACTATCAGTTGTAATGTACATGATATCTCTGAAAGTATACAATGTAGACTGTACACAAAATGTAGAAAATGTATTGCTCTTGCCTCTCATCCTATAGGACCCCGGTCTAACACCTACCCATGTTTCATCCTCCAGGTACATTTGAAGTTGGGTCAGGATGGGCAATGCGCAGGAAAGTTCTATTAATTATCAGCACACAGGTCCATGCAGGATCGGTTGTGGTGACCATGACCAAAAAGAGGAGTAGCCAAGAGTATCACAGTAACAGGCAGTACGTTGATGCTCAAATAGTGCATTAAGATGTAAAAGTGTGGAATTTGATGCTTATGTACATTTGCTTTCAGCTTTGGAAATCATTAACTAAATCCCAGTTCTACCATTAAGACTCAGGAGACTAGAAACAGTAAAGGATTTAATCCATAGTGATACTGTATGAAATGCTAGGACAGTCTTTGGGACAGGTCCCGGTCAGGGTGGTGAAGGGGTATTTTGAGCTTGAATCTTGTTGTCAGAAGAAGGTAGGGCCAGAGCCTACCCCAGGCATTATGCTGTGTTTACACATAACAATGACAAGTCACGAATGCCACGAAGTATACATTCTTGGCCACTGATCACAAATGTGATGATTTGGGGCAGAGGCGTCAGGTATCCTCAGGAACTGCTGCAACCTGTTACCACACGTTCCGATTAATGACGCGTGTTGTCCATTACGCATGGTCAAGAATTAATGTTCCACACTGTTGCGCGCTGTTCCGCGCTGTTGCACGTAACAGCACACTGCTACATTCTGTCAAGTTGTGAATGAGGCGAATTATCCCCACACACACCCATATTCTTCCATCAGCTGCTGAACAATTCAGATCGCTCCAGTTTGCTCCTCAAAATCCAATGCAGAAGAACTTTGTGATTGCATGCTTAGTTGGGCTCTGTGCCATGGAGTGGTGCAGAGAGGAGGAGGAGATGGAGAGAGCCAGATGTGTGGCTCCATACGGCTCTCGTCTTGTGCGATTTCCCAAACAACTGCCACAGCAGCAGCAGGTGGAACACCTGCAGGAGCGTGCTGATGAGCATTGGAATGAAACTTCTAGCTGACTTGCTGTCACTGTCCTTCTTCAGCATACTGCAGCAATGAAACTGAATGCAGTGCAGCAGGGTTTAATTGTGCGCAAGTCAGAGAAGAACACTGTCACACTCTATTAAGGATCACCACTAATCAAGACAGATCAACATGCTCAGTTACAACCTCCACGACATGAGGCAAAATGAGGGTGGTGTGTGACATTCGTGGAAGATTTTTTTGACAGCCAAAAACATATTCCACGAAAATCACAAATATCACGCACCAACATGCACTATTAAGAAACCTATTCAGACGCGTTAAGTCACATTAAGAATGTCAGGAATGTGCCAAGAATGACACAAATATGACATTCATAACGCATCCTGTCTATGTGTAAATGCAGCATAAGACAGGGACCAACTTCTGGTGGGGTGGAGGAGGTGGCATTTCAGGCCAGTGACTGCAAACAGGAGAGAGATGAGTTAAAACTGACTGAGTGAGTTAAATGAGTTAAAAGTGACTTAAGGGCCCCTTCACACATAACACGATTCAAGCCAACTAGCGCACAAAGGAGGAATTCCATGGCATTCGTGAAAAATCTGAGCTGTTTCAAACACCTCGTACACCTGTCGCCACAACCATTCACACACACAAGCGGCAAAAAGACATGAATGCTCTCTGTGTGCTCATTCAATCATCCTCTCTGCAGGTGTCAGCCAAATTCCAGGTGTCATACACAAACATCTAAAACCGCTCACTGCACCCAAAAAAGGTGGGGCTATTCGCGCACCTGGTACAATAGTAGAGAGCAGGCAGTCACATTTGAGCTGTTTGTGAAAAGTGTCTAAGTGCCACATGAAAGTGGCGTAACCTAGCAACACACATGGCTGTGACTGTGCCGACCCCACCAACAGATACATACAAATGGCTTGTGGAGTGTGCCCCCCTACCACCACCACCACCATCACACACACCATGAATCCAACATTGTCAGCTGTGGCTGAAGGTCTTGCAGACTGGTGTTGGACCAGCTGACCTCTGTGTCCTGCACCTCAACTGGAAAACACACAGTGCACATGTGTGGCGGGCGCTTACGCCCTCATGAGCACCGGCCAGCATTTGAGCTCACCGCAAGGTGTGAAGCCACCCGGCCGGGTGATTTCACTTCCACAATGTAAACTGTAGTTTACATGACAGACAGAAAGAGTGGAAATTACATAAAACACATACGGGTATTGGCGTGAACTCATTCTTGTGTGATCGCTTCTTTGCTGTGGACACACAGTCTGTCAGCTAACCACCAACAGAATGACAGGTGAACATGACCGTGCAAAGTGAAAGTGTTACATTACAACACAGACATCAGACAGATGATGGACAAACACATAATAATACATACATGAAATTAAAATCACAGAACAAAGCATCAGAAATATATATAATAAATACCAAAGTAAATCCCCTGCTGATTAGGACGGAATTCATTCTTATGCCGCATTCACACCGCGCGCGATCAGACACCACAAATTCACGGGGGTCGCATGGCGACGGACGCGCCACCATCGCCCAGTGTGTCGCTCTGCTTTGCTGCGAAAATTCACCCCGGTGCGTCATCAAATAGGAGGAGCTTCCATTCCACTTGCCGGCTCTGGTTGTCAGTCAAGTTAACATGATGGACCTTGATCACACGGAGCGAGTTGTTGTGGAAAGCTGACAAACGTCATGAGACGTTCCCAATTCGGGGAGTATCATTATTTGCTGCAGGAGCTGCGTCTGGATGACAGCCGCTTTCAGTGGTCCTTCTGCCTCTGCGGGACCCAGTTTGAGGACCTCCTGTCCCGTTCATGCGCGCACATGTAAACAATTAAAAAAAAGAACGCAATATCATGCCACAAACGCGCCAATCGCTCAAAATCGCTTCACTCGCGTCGCTTCATTCGCATCCATCGCATCGCGCTGCGTGACTTTGCGCCAAAATGTGTCATTCCATAGGGATTACATGGCAACCTATCGCTGCTGTCACTCACGTCACGCCCGGTGTGAAAGCGCCATTAAACTCCCGCAACTAAACCAAATTACAAAAACATCATATAATAATTGCTCATTGAAATCAACATCATCAAATTGCTTACCGTGATATGTCCTGTTATTTAACTCCTGACTGAGTTAAATAAATGTTTTAAACGTGTGAAGTTGTCTGTGATTTTGTATGGTTTTACAGAGGGGTCGGACTTGACCTGTAGAACATACTAGTGTAAGATTAGAGACTGATTTTAATATTTCCTATTGACTGACCCTAACATCATTGATATTATAACCTTGTTATATCATTCAGTCATAGGTGGTGTCCCCATTATTCGAGGTAAAATTATCCACAAGAGATAATTTCAAAAATATCCTAAAACACATTATTTTCACAATACCACAATGTAATAATTAAAACACATATCACATTTGCAGTGGATCACTGCTGATGTGTTCATGACACGAGAGCCCAGGCCCCTCCCCATGCTGTGTGCGATCAGACCTGGCTGTCCAGCCCCCATGTGACCAGATCTGTACATACATATCAGCATTTTAATGCAAGTGTGCACCCCCAGCACGCCATATGTGTCGGGGGGAGTGGCCGTGGGGGGCAACACACATGCACACATGCAAGACACATGCATCACGTGTGTTTCTTTCATGCCACACTCGTGGGGGCACTTAGACAAATTTCACATTCAGCTCGAAAGTGATCGTCTGCTGACTGTTTTCGTGCTAACAATGCGAATGGCCACACATTTTCTAAGTGCCAACGAGTGGTGTTAGATGTCCGTGCGCGTCACTTGGAATTGGCCGACACCTGCCGCGAGAGGGTTTGAATGGGCTCTCACAGTGCACACTCTGTCTTTCAGCCACTGGCGTGTGCAAATAGTTGTAGCAACAGGTGAACAAGGGGTTGGAAGCAGTGCTGAATTTACACGTATTGCATACGATTCCTGCTTTATGCCCACTTCATGCGCAATTCGACCACATTCATGCTATGTGTGAAGGGGCCCTAAGTTAAGTGTTAGCTGGTGAAACTGATGTTGATATTATTATTGCTAGAATTATTTTCATTCCATATTGTTCTATTTTTTTCTGATTCAGGGTTGTATTTCTATGCCATTTAGCAGTCTGTACATGATATGCAAATTTGAGAGGGCATTTTGGGTTTCAGCATCATTCTTATTCAGAATGTGATTTCAATAAAATGTCTGTTCAGGCTGAAGCATATTGTGGCCACCTGTCAATTGCACCTGTTCAAGAAGCTGCTGGACCATCATGCAGCAGTAGAATGGAGGGCATATTAAAAAGGTCATAGTATTTGAAATTCTAGCACTTTGAATGAAATGAGAACCTATTTATACACTCGCTGCCTGATTCCTGACAGTCTATATGAAATTAAAGTGCATAATGATCTATAATTTTGCCGAAAAAATGAATTTTTGACAGTAATAATCTTGCATGAAATATATTCCTATGCAGGACTATGAAGAACAAAACGGGGGTGTAGTATTGGTGGTTAGGGTGGCTGTATCAACTTCTGGTTTAATACTAAGTGGTAACCTAGCGCTGTAGATGTGTCATCCTTGAGAACAAACATCATTAAACTTATTATGCACTGCAGGAGCTTTGCAGAAGCCCCTGATGGCACATTACAACAGTCTACTGAAGGACGCATCACTCTTCAGGGGGCCTAAAGAGTGGAATGAAATGCATTCCCATTGACTCCCCCTTCCTCCCTCAAACCCATTAATGATAATCATTATTTTCCCTTTGTTCATTATGAGCTACACTCCCCCCATTAACAAGGATTCTAACGTCCTCTTCCAGTGTGTGGAGACGGAAGCTTCACGTCAAAACGCACGCATTCGCCATCAGACCTCAGCAGGGCAACGACATAAGTGCAAATGTTTTATCACCGCCATCGCTGCCGTCCTTATCTCTTTCCAAAATTGTTTTTGCTGTCTTGTCCAGTACCCTCAATCACACTGCCTCCAAAAATGGCATGGGGAACATGGCAGAGAAAGTGGAACACAACAAGACCATTTTCTCATTTCTCAAGTCATCAATAAGTTTTTACTTCGGCTGCAACTTTCCAATCATATTAGTTATCATTAACTTAATTTTTAACTTCACTTTGAGGCAGGTGTGTTTGCATATCTCCTTGATTTGGTTCTGTAAAACACACTGGAAATTTAAAAAAATATATGTTTAAAAATTAAATGTATTATTTTATTTTAAGCGCAATACCATTAAGTGCAGTACCATTACATCTTCTTCAGTGCGTTATATTTATTAAAACTTCAAAATGGGTTGGAAGAAATGGAAGAAAATATTGAAGACTTGGTATTAACAAAAGCTTTTAAATTTTAGCTTAGGCTGATAGAGATATTTATTATAATTCAATATTGAATTCAGACCAGTTGGCTATAATGATCTTTTTGCAAAGCCGTGATGGTTGTTTGGATTGTTTGCTTTTAGTTTTATTTTCAGAAAGGATAATGGAGGATTCTTCTGCTATTAAGCTTTTAAGGTTTTTTTTTTTTTTTTTTCACAAACAGCGATGGCATTTTGTGGTATTTAGACAATAATGCAACATATTTTAATTCATATGGCTTCTCATCTAAATATTGCCTCTTATGATGCATACAGTTTTCAAAAGTTTTACTTATTTTTGTCCACTTTCAGGTTATTCGATCTGAAGTCAAAGTGGCAACAACATGAGCTAATCATAATATCCCATTAGTTCTTGCTGATCACCTGAACCCACTGGTTCTGTCCATATTAGACTCACAAATTGCGAAGGAATATGGCTCAGCTGCAACAAAAACTACCTGCATGATAAATGGAGCAATTGCCACCACAATTTCTGGAAGGACTGGTGGACGTGATGAGAGAAAACCAGTATTCTTTGATGACAGATGGATCCAATGACACTGACCTGAAAAAGTGAACCATTAACAATCTGAGTTTTTGATGAAACAGCAACAGAGTTGCTTGCCATTTTCTTGAGAAGGCATTGACTCTACATGAGGAGCAGCTGTTTGGTTTGGGGTGGATAACACCAATGTAAATCCAGCATCAAAAACCCCTATTATGATATGTGTGTTGGAGCCAGTGGTGGGCACACTAACCAAAAGTTAGTTTCCATAACCATTAATCAGATAACTGTGTTGTGTGGGCCGCTGAGAGGAGGTACTGCTGGCCCACCACCACCAGATGTGCCCTGCTTGGAGGTGCGGGCTTCAAGCACGAGAGGGCGCCGGAGCCACTGGGAGTGACAGCTGTCGCTCTTCATCAGCACCAGTTGTCACTCATTCAACCCATCACCATCACCATAAAGGCCGGACTGCAACTCCACCTCCTCGCCGAGAAATCATCTACCATACCGGGTAATTTTCTCTGCTGAACAAAACCTTATGTATAGTCTGAACTTCTTTTGCAGCCGTTTTCCTTGGTGATTGCCGTATCTGTGGGATTGGCGTTTGGTGTGATCAGCGACGACTTCGCCTCACACCGCCAACCAGATAAGTGATTAGACAGGAGCTGCACGAGTGTGTGATTGGAGGTGGAGGTGCTCCCTCCTAACTGAACACAGACTGTGGGATTACTGAGTGTGTGTACTCACACTCATCAAACTGTTTCTGTTCTCTGCCAGCAGTACCGGGGCTGACTGCTGAAGACAGTGGCCACTGGGGTGCAGGTGCTTGGCGCCTCCGTGTGTCTTCAGATCCGGTTGGTGGTGGAAAGCTGTGTGGGTTCCGGCTCTTCTATCTCCAGACGTCTTCTATCTTCGAGCCTGCCACACGCCACCTTGTGTATGATTGACATTCCACACTATTGTTATTGTCTGTACTTCGTTGTGCGCTTCACAACATTAAAATTGTTACTTTTGGCTTATCCATGGTCCGTTCATTAACACCCCCGTGGTGTGGTCCGTGTCACGACACCTTCCCAACAAACTGATGCTAAACGGATAAACTGCTAAAAAATGTATCCTTATTACAGATAACCAATAAGTTTTAGTATTGATTTGGACACTGCCACACCAGTTTCGCTTTTAAGCACTGCAGGGGCTGCTGGTAAATTCAAGGATCACAAACACAAAAAATAATGCAAGAAAAATGAATGAATAAAAATAAAACACCAACACTGCCATCATCTTTCAAAAACAGTAAAACGCTTTGAAAGATCTTTTTTCACACGCTTTGAACCTGCGCAAAGAAAAAAAAAAAAAACAAACACCTAGGTTTTCATCAACCACCCCAGGACATAGAGATGAGTGCAGGAGGAGTTTACAGAATACCAGCTTCTGTCAGGAGACGGACATTCCTAAACATGTTTGGGATGATGCATGAATTAAGATCCCAGATGAAGACGCAGGATGTCACCTATTTCAGGATCGGCGTGATCTGGGGATACTTGTCATCATTTAAAATGGGCAGCGGTTCACTGATGGTTGGCAGGCTTGGTATGGTAGCCATTGTTGCTCTGCTACTCCCTCATTTGAATGCTGGAGAGGAATGTGTCTTCTCTGTGTTCAGAAAAAAACAAACTCCCTTCCATCCATCATTGCAGATAGATGCCACCCTGGCATCATTAATAACAGCCAAGATGGCAAACAAAGAGCCCTGCTATGAGTTAGAGCCCCCCAAGTGAACTGCTGAAAAAGCCAAGAAAGCTACATGGAAATACAACAAACAACACGTAGCATAAATTAATCATACTTTGAAAATCAGGAAGTAAAATTGTGTATATAGTTAATTATTAGTTTTTCTTTTGTGTATTTTGTAATGTTAATATCTTCAAACTCAAGCAAATTTATATCTTCAGAATCACAAAATTAGGGTACCTAGAATGCGTCAGATTGCACCATTTGACTTCAAAATTGTAAAACTTTACAGGGGATACATGCCCCCGGACTCCTCTACTGTGTCGCCTTGCTTCACGTGCCGACAGTCTCACTCCTTGAGAGTATCTCAACTTGAATATTATGGACTATAGATGATGGAATCCCTAAATTCCTTGCAATTGAATGTTACGTTAAACGTTGTTAAGCTGTTGAACTATTTTTTCACGCAATTGTTCACAAAGTTTTGATCCTCACCCCATCTTTGCTTGTGAATGGCTGAGCCTTTTGGGGATGCTCCTTTTATACCCAATCATGACACTCACCTGTTTCCAATTCGGTGTTCTTTGAGCATTCATCAACTTTCCGAGTCTTTTGTTGCCCCGTCCCAAATTTTGAAATGTGTTGCAGGCATCATTTCAAAATGAGCAAGTATTTGCACAAAAAAAATAAAGTTTATCAGTTTAAACATTAAATATGTTGTCTTTGTGGTGTATTCAGTTGAATATAGGTTGAAGAGGATTTGCAAATCATTGTATTCTGTTTTTATTTACATTTTACACATCTCAACTTCATTGGAATTGGGGTTGTAATATTTTGTGATGCATTTTTTTTTTATTTTGCTATTTGTAAACCTACCTCTAATCCTAAGCATGACACCCCCCCCCCCCCCCAGCATCACCCCATACCCCTCGCATTACTCTGCCTTTCTCGTAACCCTAACCATCGTGCCTTTTCTTATCATACTCCTATTTTGTGGAATAATCTCTCTGCGGAAACAAAACAGCCAGATTCTGTCGAGACATCCAGGTCCAGATTTAAGATGCATTTATTCTCCGTCTCCCATGGCCAGCACACTGGCATAGTATGGAACTGTGCTTCCTATCCTTTTAAATTCATTTCATTAGCATGGAACAGGCCTCAACCTCACTTCAACTAAATTCTGGGGTCCTGTTAGTGAACCTTAGTGATTGTGGGTGGCATCACATTCATATTTTCTCTGCTTCCTGTCAATGTACTGCTGATAATTATACCTTATGTATAGTTTTTTCTTGCTGACTGATTCCGCACTTTTCTTTCTGTAAATAAATAAATAAATGGTAAATGGACTGCATTTATATAGCGCTTTTCCATCTGCATCAGACGCTCAAAGCGCTTTATACATCACTGCCTCACATTCACCCCAATGTCAGCTGCTGACATGCAAGGTGCCCACTACACACTGGGAGCAACTAGGGGATTAAGGACCTTGCCCAGGCCCTTAGTGATTTTTCAGTCAGGCTGGGATTTGAACCGAGGATCCTCTGCTCTTAAGCCCATGCTTAACCCATAGACCATCACCTCCCACAGGTACTGATGACATCACACGATTGACAGCTGCAAAACCACAGGGCGGTGGACTGACCATGGGATCCATGCCTGAGAGCTGATGCAGAAACTGCAGTTTTGTGTTTGGAATAAATTTGTCACGGTGATAGGCCCAGTGCCGGCATAAGGATGAAAAATGGCCCTGCACCCCATGGCACTGGAGTGACCTGCTGCCTGCTTCATAAATGCTTGCGTGGTCATCTCAACAATTGCATCTTGTTTTTAATGTTGTTTTGATTTCCTGTTTTCTGTTTCTTCAACTTTGGAAAAACTGTATAACTATTAGAATGGCCTACACAGTGGGTCACCCCTCTAAGTCTAGTCTGCTTGAGGTTTCTTCCTCAAATCATCAGAGGGAGTTTTTCCTTACCACTGTTGTCTGTGTGCTTGCTCTAGGGGTTGCTAAGGTTAGACCTTGAGGTAGCTTTGTTATGATTTGGCGCTATATAAATGAATTTAATTCAAATTTAAATTGAACCATAAGCACCCCAGACTCCCCCTCCCCCCTATATCACTGTCTTGTGCTCCTGCTCACAGCATATTCCGGACAAATAGCCAAAGCAAGTCTGCTTCCGGTCACAGAAGAATATCCACTTTGAATTTAACCTGACATTTTTAATGTTTTTTTTTGTTTTTTTCAGAATAACTGTGTCAACCTGATGGAACAGTCAGTCTGTTTTAATTTTATCAATATTTTCCCAGTAACAACACATTTGTAGATCTTAATTATCACCATATTTTTTGTAACACTCATCAATCACTCATCTTCAACCGCTTATCCGACTAAAAGAAATTCCTTGTTAGAATTGATTGTCTAAATTTATTCATATTAAAGAGAATATCACAAGTAGATTTGGCATTGAACTTGGTTTTGTTTCTGTTGCCAGGTATGTGACAGTAAAAACTGTCTTAAGAGAAAAGCACCAAATGCTCATCAAGGATGCCGACCTCTTCTTGCCGCATCGGTGCCTCTTAGGTTACCATGAAAGCCAATCTGGACCCTGATGAAGGACCTGTCAATGCCACAGGCCTGACAAAGACATGATTTTGCCTCATTATAAATCACTCCCCCCTTTGCGTCTGAGGAGGGAACCTGAAGCTTTTAACCGCTGGGCAAACCTACTGCCAAAAAGCAATTTGTCAGTGGCTCATCTGCATTCAAGCCACATCAAGTGTGGCGTGGTGGAGACTGACAGCTCCATCAGCTTATTCTCGTGGAGTCTGCACAGTCCATCCGGGTCGATGGAAGCGAGTTCTCCTTGTTTTCATGCAGCTATAACACTATGAGGGGGGGAAGCAGCAAGTTTAGCTGGACCAACAGAGTCAACACCACCGCGTTGCCGTTTCACGCTCTCTGTGGATGAGCGAGCAGAGCTGGGAATATTCATCAGAGCTTGTGTGTAATTGACCGGTCGCTCCTAATGCTAATGCTCGCTGTGGCACCTTCCCACCTTGTTTTGTCACTGACAACATTGGCTGCCAGCCTCCATTATTCATTATCTCCTCTCAGCACGTGCTTGAAATGACTGTGCACTCGCAGAGCCGGAGCCGACACTGTTTTGCTTCATTGCTAACACAAAAAGAAGTGAGTTTTTGTCGTGACACTGTGAAGAGTATTTTATAATGAACTCAGTGTCCAATTTGGCTTGTAGCAGGTGTTCAATTAGAACAGCACACAGAGTGTATCAGGTGACTACATCCTGATTTCACAAGTGGAGGAAAAAATCAAAAACACATGTCATCGCTGGGTATGCTTCTGATTGCTGCCAAATAAGTGTAGTGTTATATTTTGTGTGTATAGTGGAGATATACATTTTTTTCCAACTGATGCAAATGCTAAAATTGTTTGACTATGCCCAGTCTCTTTCTCTCTCTCTCTCACACACACACACACACACACACACACACACACTGATGTCAGCATGTAGCCATGCAAATCACTCAACTGCACACCAGAAGCAACATAGGGAATAAGCACCTTAGAGCACCACCTGTCTGACAGGGATCTCAAACTGATTATGCTCTGTGCAGTGCACAAGCTCTTCTTCTGGGCTTGCTTCATCTGAGACAGTTGATGCTTACAGATTGATACTAATATGGCTTGCTGTGTGATTAATTGATCAAACAGAACATGTAAGTTGTTAGTGCTCCAATATTTCTGTTGCATGCAACTGTTTATTTAACCCTCTATACAAGCTTTACTAAATTATAAATAACGTTTTAATGATATGAGATAGAAACGTCCTTTTTGCTGAAAAGTTAACTCCACGGACATTCGAGACAGCCATCGCCATCTTTGTAGTCCTCATAGAAGCTGTGTGATGATGTGCGCAATGTGAGTGTCCAATCAGAATTGGTTCACCATCACATGGTTTTCCAAAATCCAATCGTAGGGCAGATTTACCTCATGTGAAAAGCCAAAGATCATTTTCAGGAGTGATATGTTACTAGTTGGCCCGTTTGAATAGCCCCCTGGTGCTCCAATGAGTACATACTATTATACATACTCAGTGTGCCCTGTGCCATTACGCACAGCGATCAGTGAAAGCAGGAGCACACGGAGAGCCTCTGATGACAATTTCATGTGCTCAAACAGTGTGTAACTATCAGGATTGCTCCACTAGTTTGCATGTGAATGTTACTGAATAACTCTGTGTCTTTCTCTGCGTAAAGCACTGTTTACCATATCAATGGACAACAAAACGCATAGACCTTGTGTATATATTGTTCAAATGTGCAATTGTGTTTATTATTTGAACCTTTTTGTTGTACAGTCTTCACACAAGACCTCAAATTACACTTTTAAAGTGTCAAAACAGTTGTTTATTATAGTTTGCTGTGTCTTTTGAATAAATGTGTTGTGCGAAAATTATTTTTCGCTTTATTTTTTCCATGCCTATTTTGATTGTAAACCTTTATTATACACTTATAAAACACAACAAAAACATATTTATTCTGAAGCACAGGTTTCCTGAAAAAAAAGAGACATAAACTTGATGCTGGGATGCAAGGATCTAACGGTTTAACACTTTTAGTATCTCTGCAGCTTGAGGATGTTGTTGATGAATGATGTTATGCTGGTCATAATTTTTAATAACTACCACCAAGCAACCTTTATGAAACCTTTATGCTTACTTGTTTGGTAACCTCTGAGATCGGGATGTGTTCCAAGTTTCATTTCATCCTGCCACTGGCGAAGAACAAAGACAGTCAAGTGTGGGTGTGTGTACACCCAATAAAACAACAACGGTGGGAATGCCCCCTTCCACCTCTAACACAAACTTTTGTGTTCTTGGGAAAAAAGAACTCAAAACGCTTGCTGACAACAGCAGAGATGGAAAAACCCCTGATTCAGTTCATTTTATTTATTTATATAGTGCCAAATCACAGCATAAGTCACCCCGAGGCACTTCATAAGGGTAAGTTCAAACCTTACCACACCCCCCTAGCAAGCAATCTAGGCAACAGTGCTAAGAAAAAAATTCCCTCTGCATGTTTGAGGAAGAAAACCTCAGCAGACCACTCAGAGGGTGACCAACTACTTACGCTATTCAAATAGCAGAGATCAAACAGCAAAATATGGAATTTTAAAACATCAAACAAAAAAAAAGTATCCACATAGAAAAAAAAGGGGAAAATAATCACCCAAATGCGGAATTCTTGTGCTTGCATCGGCTGTTGCAACTGCTCTGAAATCAGGGATTAAGATTTGACTCAATGAGGATAATGCTAACCTTTGCAGAGAAATGTTATCCCTATTTGATGAATTTTTTGCACTGTGATTGGCACAGCTTTCTGAAAGTGCTGTGAGTGGCTAAGATAATGGTTATTCATCACTGGTTCAGATTAATGATTTAGGTCAGCCGTTGCCTTCATTGCAGGCTTGGGACTCCCCTTCGGCTGGTGCACATAGAAGTTTATGCGGCACCCTTAGCAGTTTAGCCATTAAAATAGTGTGCACAGTCTTTTCCACAGTCTACGGGCAGGCTCACTTGACTGCCTCAATGATGGTCATTTTTAAAACAAATAGTCCCAGGAACTAAACTCTGGAACTAAAAGCCATTCCACATCAGTGTGGGGCACATTGCACTATGAAACTTCCTCAGTGTGTCTGGTTTTTTGCTCTTCCTCTGCATATTGCGCAGCACGAACATACAGCTAGTTTCGTAAGTACCTGGACAGCGACACATTTTTTTATTTCTGTACACCACCACAGTGGAGTTAAACAACATGTGCTTGCAGTGTAGACTTTCAGTTTTACTTCAATGGGTTTCACAAAAATATTGTATTAACCATAAAGGGGAGTACATGCATTTGTGTACACGATGCTTCTAAAAACAAAATATGAGGATTAATGAAGCTATGAAAGCTTTGGTGGTTGTGATGCAAGAAGGTGTGCATTGTGCATGTTTGTCCATGCATTACTTGTATACAGCTTCATAATGTCATGCACAATACATGGTTTCAACCATTTACAGCCACAGAAGACTCTAATTCCTTCAGACCTGTCTGGTGTCTTAGTGGCTCCCTCCCACCTATCCTCTTATTGCCCAGTGACTCAGTTTTTTTAAAGAAATATAGTGTAGAGCAAGTTCACTAGGAAGATTCGATTTCAAGCTTTCATCCAGATTTACCTATTTAGTATTACTGTATCGCTAATAAGAAGCAGATGGTTCACAATTGTATGCATTCATGTCAACCAATAGGAAAATAGTTATGCCTTTAAAGATGTCAATTCTGACTCACCTCTGCTGCTTACAGTTCGCTGACCGAGACTCTGCCTCCTCTGCCCTGCCACCAATAGTTGGTGCTTGTTTGTCATCCAGGTTGCAGGGTGAGCTTGCACCCTCCCCCACCCTACTGCCACCAGTTGGTCCTTGTCTGACACCAGGGTTAGGCTCCACTACTGATTTCTTTCTAAGGCAGAATTCAAATTCATTGTACCCAACTCTATCAGGATGGGGACCGGCTCCAAAGACAGTATTTGCATTTGTAAAATATCTCTGTTGCAGAAATAATTAATAGTTTCTGGTCTACTGAGAACTGCCTACTGGGGATAGATTTAACATGCTGTACCATACTGTTTGTATTTCACAAAGATTAATGTAAATGAAGTCCAATATGTATTCAGTCACTTGGAAATGTTCATGTATTCATTCCATGACTTGTCTAAAGAACAGTGACTGTAACTGTAATGATTTGTATAAAATAGTCATTCTATTTAGTTTACCGAATTTCTTATGATGCCTAAAAATAGATGCACTATGTATACAAATGGCCGTAATTCCTAAATGGTCCATGCTGTGTTTTTGTTCAACCCCTTGAATTGAATTTGAAATTCTCCGCTACAATACATCTTGATTGTTTCATTTCAACTCCATTATGGTGGCGAAATTACAAAAACTGTCACTGTCTAATTGCTTAGGAACCTGACTGGCTGGTGTTTTTGCATATTCTCCTCAAGGAATTCCTGCTGTGGAGTCAGTGGAATGGACACAGAAATGGAGAGCCACCCCACTCCCACCAAGAATGACTGAGTGTGGAGAGCTTAGTGGTTACAGAGTTTAAAACCTTTAAAAAAATGTTTGAACATGAAACTTCGTGTTGCAAATCTCACCTGTTTCCAATTAATTTTTTTATATCACCATTGGTCCACATACGCCTTCCAAAGAGATAGTGAGATTAAAAAAGTATGTTCTTGTCTTCAAAATTAGGTTTTCCACAAAAGTTTCACAAAAGCTTCCACAAAAGTGTGTTTTTTGTCTTATTTTTGGATTTTCAGCCGTTGGCAAATTCTTGTATTCTGTTCTTCCATTGTTTACATATTATTATTTTGTAGTTTGTTTTCCTTCCTTAGGTTGTTATTCCTTTTATTTCCATGATTATTCTTACATTGGGTTTGTCTGTTCAGTTATGCCATCTCCCCACACTTTGCTCCTCCCACATGAGTCTGAAGTTCCTCCTCATTTGTCACCCACCTGTAGCCAGTTTCACCTGCATTACATAAGCTCTTCCTCGTTTGACTGTCAGTGCAAACTTGTTGCATTTGTCACCAGTGTATGCTGTTCTCTGTCAAACTCTTGTTTACCTCCTCCATCAGTGTGCTGTATCTAGTGATTTGATAGTTTTAGTTTTTGGATCTTGTTTTCATTTTGGTTCATGTTTCATTTTTATCTGTGGATGTTTTGTTTTTTTTGGCACTGGGACACGTTCACATTCTTGGCTGTTTTGGACTTTTGGTGGGATTTAAGGAACCAAACATAAGCATACCAAATGGCAAATGTCAGTTTGTACATGATTGAAATATTCACAAGCATACATGCACACAGACGCCACTTCTCTTTTAATAGTTTGCGGCAAGCTGCACGGAAGAATGAAAAACGTCTTTTCTGTATTCTCCTGCAAGCAGGTGTTTTTATTTTTACACACCCACAACAGAGATGGTGGTGCAAGACGTCAAACACACTACACTTCTCATTCATGGTAATGGCAACATGACACTTACCTAAACTAACAAAAACACAATGAATCAATAACACTAACAATACTAACATAACCATAATAACAACATTTAAAACCCCCAACTCCTATGGTGCATTGCAGCACAGTGTCCATTGTTCACTATTAGCTAATATCACGAACTTCTCCAAAAATATTTGTTCTATCAACTTTCTGTTTTTGCAGCATTTGTCCTTGAACCAAAATACATAAGCATACCAACAGCAAATGTCAGCGCTCCCCAGTTTCACCATGATTGAAGCCATACACAAACAAGCACACAGAGGGCACTTGGCTATAATAATATAGATAATAATGGGGTACAAGAAACACAATCACTTTATCTATAGTTCTTTGTGACATATAAGGCAGGTTCTTCGTAAAATCCCCAATTAACAATATTAGACAGATTTTCTTGTCTGAAGTGACACCTCTGCACAAAATATTGTCATACTCTGTCCACTTCCTTTTGCGATCGATTCGTCCAGAGCTGTAGTCATGGTCCAAGCCCTGCAGCAGTTGTTTCCAGTAAAAGCTGTATACTGAATTGTGTTACGGGCTGTAGGTATGCATATTTATTTCTGAGATTTTTGTCCCGCATTACATATTTTCCTGTGTGAAATTGCATGCAGTCGCGCAGGTTCTCCCTCATTTTCATGTAGGAGCAACCTATGGTTTCTTCTCTACTGAGTTTATCTAGTTCCTAAGGAGCAACCAAAAAGTGTGTCATCTAGTTGATGCACAACCCACAGTCATGCAAGCTACTGTTTATCACTTCTGTGATGTTCCCATTGATTTTTTTTTTTTTTTTTTTTTTTTTTTGTATATTACTGTTATTTACTTTTAGTTGTGTTTTTTCTGGCAATCAGTCCATTATTTCAGCAATGCCCCCCCAATAGTCTGTTTCATTTCAATTTTGGTTCAGTCAATATTGTAACTGTCAGTTTGGAGTAATTAACAGACTCTTTTCCTCACCTAGTTCTTCCCAGATGATACTGTGCCTGTTTTTTTTATTATTTATTTATTTATTTATTTATTTATTTATTTAAATCACACAGCTGTGTTTTTGACTTTGGTGCCTGCCTGCTGTCGAGATTAACTTTTGAATTCAAACTTTTGGGATGTTATTTTTGATTTAACAATATGTCAGAAATTGGGTTAATCACCGTCTTTCTCTTTTATCTGTGTGAGGTCATCTTTCTGATAACGGGTCATGGACAAGGTTCATGACAGTACACTGTAAAAAATAAATAATTAAAGTAAAATAATCTGTTTTTATGATTTAAGACTGAGAGCTGTAGTTGGTAGAATAATTGTGTAAAAAATCAAATAAAACTGCTTGAAGACTTTTGCAAATCAACCAGTTAATTTTACCTGCTTAAGCTGTTGGAATTTACAAAAAAATAATGATCCCTCCATCCATCCATTTTCTTCTGCTTTATCCGGAGTCAGGTCGCGGGGGCAGCAGCTCAAGCAAAGCTGCCCAGACCTCCCGATCCACACACACCTCCCCCAGCTCCTCCGGGGAAACCCCAAGGCGTTCCCAAGCCAGTCGAGGGACGTAGTCCCTCCAGTGTGTCCTGGGTCCTCCACCCGATGGGACGTGCCTGGGACACCTCTCCAGCGAGGCGTCCAGGGGGCATCCGGAAAAGATGCCCAAGCCACCTCAACTGACTCCTTTCAACGTGGAGGAGCAGCGGCTCAACTCCGAGCTCCTCCCGAGTGACCAAGCTCCTCACCCTATCTCTAAGGGAGCGCCCAGCCACCCTGCGGAGCAAACTCATCTCGGCCGCTTGTACTCGCGATTTCGTTCTTTCAGTCATGAGCCAAATCTCATGACCATAGGTGAGGAACGGAACGTAGATCGATCGGTAAATCGAGAGCTTTTCCCCAACTCAGCTCTCTTTTCACCATGACGGTCCGATACAGCGACCGCATCACTGCAGATGCTGTACCGATCCGTCTATCGATCTCACGCTCCATCTGTCCCTCAATCGTGAACAAGACCCCGAGATACTTAACTCCTCCACTTGAGGCAAGGACACTCCACCGACCTGAAGAGGGCAAAGCACCTTTTTCCGGTCAAGAACCATGGCCTCGGATTTGGAGGTGCTGATTTTCATCCCGGACGCTTCACACTCGGCTGCAAACCACCCCAGTGCACACTGAAGGTCCTGATTTGACGAATCCAACAGAACCACATCCTCCGCAAACAGCAGAGACGAGATTCAGTGGTTCGCAAACCAGACTCCCTCTACACCCTGGATGCTGCTAGAAATTCTGTCCATAAAGATAATGAACAGAACCGATGACAAAGGGCAGCGCTGGCGGAGGCCAACGTGCACTGGAAACAGGTTTTGACTTACTACCTGCAATGCGAACCATAAATCAAATCAAATCAATTTTATTTATATAGCACCAAATCACAACAAACAGTTGCCCCAAGACGCATTATATTGTAAGGCAAAAGCCATACAATAATTACAGAAAAAACCCCAACGGTCAAAACAACCCCCTGTGAGCAAGCACTTGGTGACAGTGGGAAGGAAAAACTCCCTTTTAACAGGAAGAAACCTCCAGCAGAACAAGGCTCAGGGAGGGGCAGTCTTCTGCTGGACTGGTTGGGGCTGAGGGGTGAGAATCAGGAAAAAGACATACTGTGGAAGAGAACAGAGATCAATCACTAATGATTAAATGCAGAGTGGTGCATACAGAGCAAAAGAGAAAGAAACACTCAGTGCATCATGGGAACCCCCCAGCAGTCTAAGTCTATAGCAGCATAACTAAGGGATGGTTCAGGGTCACCTGATCCAGCCCTAACTATAAGCTTTAGCAAAAAGGAAAGTTTTAAACCTAATCTTAAAAGTAGAGAGGGTGTCTGTCTCCCTGATCCGAATTGGGAGCTGGTTCCAGAGGAGAGGAGCCTGAAAGCTGAAGGCTCTGCCTCCCATTCTACTCTTAAAACCCCTAGGAACTACAAGTAAGCCTGCAGTCTGAGAGCGAAGTGATCTATTGGGGTGATATGGTACTATGAGGTCCTTAGATAAGATGGGACCTGATTATTCAAAACCTTATAAGTAAGAAGAAGAATTTTAAATTCTATTCTAGAATTAACAGGAAGCCTATGAAGAGAGGCCAATATGGGTGAAATATGCTTTCATCCTTCTAGTCCCCGTCAGTACTCTAGCTGCAGCATTTTGAATTAACTGAAGGCTTTTCAGGGAACTTTTAGGACAACCTGATAATAATGAATTACAATAGCCCAGCCTAGAGGAAATAAGATGCATGGAATTAGTTTTTCAGCATCACTCTGAGACAAGACCTTTTAATTTTAGAGATACTGCGCAAATGCAAAAAAGCCATCCTACATATTTGCTTAATATGCGCATCGAAGGACATATCCTGATCAAAAATGACTCCAAGATTTCTTACAGTATTACTAGAGGTCAGGATAATGCCATCCAGACTAAGGATCTGGTTAGACACCATGTTTCTAAGATTTGTGGGGCCAAGTACAGTAACTTCAGTTTTATCTGAATTTAAAAGCAGGAAATTAGAGGTCATCCATGTCTTTATGTCTGTAAGACATTCCTGCAGTTTAACTAATTGGTGTGTGCCCTCTGGCTTCATGGATAGATAAAGCTGGGTATCATCTGTGTAACAATGAAAATTAAGCAATGCTTCTAATAATACTGCCTAAGGGAAGCATATATAAAGTGAATAAAATGGTCCTAGCACAGAACCTTGTGGAACTCCATAATTAACCTTAGTCTGTGAGAAGAACTCCCCATTTACATGAACAAATTGTAATCTATTAGATAAATATGATTCAAACCACCGCAGCGCAGTGCCTTTAATACCTATGGATGCTCTAATCTCTATAATAAAATTTTATTGTCAACATTATCAAAAGCAGCACTGAGGTCTAACAGGACAAGCACAGAGATGAGTCCACTGTCTGAGGCCATAAGAAGATCATTTGTAACCTTCACTAATACTGTTTCTGTACTATGATGAATTCTAAAACCATGACTGAAACTCTTCAATAGACCATTCCTCTACAGATGATCAGTTAGCTGTTTACAACTACCCTTTCAAGAATTTTTGAGAGAAAAGGAAGGTTGGAGATTGGCCTATAATTAGCTAAGATAGCTGGGTCAAGTGATGGCTTTTTAAGTAATGGTTTAATTACTGCCACCTTAAAAGCCTGTGGTACATAGCCAACTAATAAGATAGATTGATCATATTTAAGATCGAAGCATTAATTAATGGTAGGGCTTCCTTGAGCACCCTGGTAGGATGGGGTCTAATGGACATGTTGATGGTTTGGAGGAAGTAACTAATGAAAATAACTCAGACAGAACAATTGGAGAGAAAGAGTCTAACCAAATACCAGCATTACTGAAAGCAGCCAAAGATAACAATATGTCTTTGGGATGGTTATGAGTATTCTTTCTCTAATAATTAAATTTGTATTAGCAAAGAAAGTCATTGAAGTCAATACTAGTTAAGTTAAAGGAATACTCGGCTAATAGAGCTCTGACTCTTTGTCGCCTGGCTACAGTGCTGAAAAAGAACCTGGGGTTGTTCTTATTTTCTTCAATTGTGATGAGTAGTAAGATGTCCTAGCTTTACGGAGGGCTTTTTATAGAGCAACAGACTCTTTTTCCAGGCTAAGTGAAGATCTTCTAAATTAGGGAGACGCCATTTCCTCTCCAACGTATGGGTTATCTGATTTAAGCTGCACATACACATACACTATACAAAGGACAAATCTTCTTGTATGTATGTATGTATGTATATATGTGTACAATCACAATGAAGGCGTTTCTTCAAAGTATAGTTGAAGAAATCATGTTTGCTTAGAACTGAGTAGGATGAAATGGATTCTGAAGTTCATTACATTTTCAGACTAACTCAAACCATTTGACAGATTGGATTAAATTGTTTTGTGTTTTAAAATTACAGTGGTTTTATACTGCAAAATCTATATTGTAATTCACAGAGAAACTGGGGAGAGCTGACATTTGTCATTTGGTATGCTTATGCGTTTTGGGTCAAGGACAAACATTGCAAAAACAGAGACTTGACAGGACTAATATTTTTGGAGAAATTTGCAATATTAGCTAACAACAATGAACAATGAAAATTGTGCTGCAGTGCAGCATGAGAGTTTGGGTTTTGGAGTTTTATGTTGTTAATGTGGCTCGTGTTGGTATATCAGTGTTGTTAGTGCTATTGACTTATTGTGTTTATGTAGTTCAGTTGGTTTAGGCAGTTTCGTTGTCATGTTTCCATTACCATGAGTAAGAAGTGTAGTGCGTTTGATGTCTTCTGCCACCGTCTCTGTATGTGGGTGTGTAAAATTAAAAGCACCTGCTTGTGCCAGAATGCAGAAAAGACAACACACTGTGCGTGATTGTGTGCGTGCATATATTATGTGTATATAACTTTGATCACGGCCAAACTGTGAAGAGCTGGCATTTGGTGTGCCTATGTATTTTGGGTCAAGGATGAATTCTGCCAAAACAGACCATTGATAGGAGTAATATTTTTGGAGGATCTATGGATTTTAGCTAACAACACTGAACAATGGACCTTGATAATTACATTCTGGACTCACAAGCCATTCCAGCAGGGGCCACTAAATCATCTATATATTAAAAGCGTGCATGCAAGCATGTTTTTTTTTTTTTTAGCAGGCTCAATGTAAGTACAAAATATAATTGTAAATACATGGATGACAGAAGAAAGTGAAAACACATATTTTTCCATTGTGGTCCATTTAAAAATCAAATGACAAAATATAAATAATAATAAACTGATGATGATTATAATAAATGTTGTTAGGGCTAGTGGCCGGCGATCACCTTAGTATTTCTTCTGTTTCTTCTGTTTTTTACTTAATGCTGACAAATTATACTGTATTTGTCTTTCCGCCGCCTGATTCTGTTTATTTTCTCTCTGTTTGAGGTGCAGCTCCATCCAGAGATTGGAGTGGGTGTCTTCTTCGACAGACCTCAAATCCTGTGCACCAGCATGGACTCCCTAAATTTCCTATATATTTGTATTGCAAATTGTGTCGGTTGCATGGACCAAGCAGAGGGTCACCACTTTGAGTCTGGTCTGTTGGAGGTTTCTTCCTCAAATCATCAGGGGGAGTTTTCCTTACCGCTGTTGCCTGTGTGCTTAATCTAGGGGTTGGTAAGTTTAGACCTTACTTGTGTGAATGCCTTAAGGTTGCTTTGTTGTGATTCGGCTCTATATAAATGAAATAAATTAATAACAATAATCGTGTTATATGATAACAAGAACCTAAACAATTTATCAATACATTAAGACAGTAAATTAACATAAAAAAATTAAGTCATTAACAGGCAATAAAAGGGCTGAGTTCTTCTAAAAACTGTTGAGGTCTATGGTTCTAAAAACAGTCTGGACTACACACCATTCCAACTCATTATAGAAACTTTGCATAATTTATTACCACCCTTGAAAAATGTTAGCGACCTATTGTATAAAATTACCCGATCTAGAGCCCATTTATCCCCATGGATAATGCACTAGTTTGATATATTTCCTGAAAAGATAACATATTTTTATGTTTGTTTGTTTTTTTTGTTGTTGTTGTTTTGTTTGTTTGTTTGTTTTTTGACAGAATTATTCAGGAGACCAAATCTACCCACGGCCACTCATTTTATTTATTCTTTTTTTTTCTTTTTTCTTTTTTTTACAGGATGTACAGGATTGCAATTGGACTAAAGCTAAAAGTTTTTTTTTTTTCTAAGTTAATCTGTATATGAGTATTATTAACTTTCAAGGTTTCTCTCTGCTTCACTCATCATTACTTTCCAGAGGTACTACATTTTGAAACGTTGTACTTGGTGTATGATATAAATAACTGCTGCCATGGGAATACCATACGTCATGAATTTTCTTGAGATGACTAAGGATTTGAAGCCACAAAGCAAAGTCCAAGGCCAAAGCCTTAGAGATCAAGGCCTGAAAAAAAAGAAATAAAAAAAAAAAAAAACTTGACACCAAGGCAAAGTGTTGTGTGGGCCGCTGAAGAGGAGGTACTGCTGGCCCACCACCACCAGATGGCGCCCTGCTTGGAGTGCGGGCTTCAAGCATGAGATGGCGCTGGAGCCACTGGGAGTGACAGCTGTCACTCATCATCAGCACCAGCTGTCACTCATTCATCTCATCACTATCACCATAAAGACCGGACTGCAACTCCACCTCCTCGCCGAGAAATCAGCTACCATTCAGGTGATATTCTCTGCTGTACTTAACACTTACTAATAGTCTGATCTTCTTTGCAGCCGCTTTCCTGTGGGTGTTGCCTTATCTGTGGGATTGGCGTTTGATGTTATCAGCGACGGCTTCGCTTCACACCCCAACCAGATAAGTGGTTAGACAGGAGCTGCACGAGTGTGTGATTGGAGGTGGAGGTTTTCCCTCCTAACTGTATACAGACTGTGGGATTACTGAGTGTGCGAACTCACACTCATCAAACTGTCTCTGTTCTCTGCCAGCAGTACCGGGTCTGACTGCTGAAGACAGCGGCCACCTGGGGCGCAGGGCTTGGCAGTTCCGGTGTTCTTCAGCTCCGTTGGTGGTGGAAGCTGTGTGGGATCCGGCTCTTCTCTCGCCAGGCGTCTTCTATCGTCGAGCCTGCCCACACGTCACTTTGTGTATAATTGACAGTCCACCATATTGTTATTGTCTGTACGTCGTTGTGCGATTCACAACATTAAATTGTTACTTTTGGCTTATCCATTGTCCGTTCATTAACGCCCCCTGTTGTGGGTCCGTGTCACGACACTTTCACAACACAAAGCATTGAGACACTACAACAACACTGTCCGTAGGCATGCAGGGGGCAGTCACATAACCTCTTCCTTCTTGTGTCAGATGCTGGATGTGGTAAGTCTTAAATTTGTTGTTTTTCTGCAACCAATTTTGCAATTTCTTCAGGTGCCCAGCATAACAGGTCTCAAGCCACCCCAGGAGTAGATTTGTATTGTCTGTATTTTGGTTTCATTTTGTTTCCAACATAAAAACCCATTTTTCCTTTGGTGTTACATCATCATAAATTAAAAGACAGATGCTCATGTATAATTCTTACATTCAGTTACATTTATTTTGCCAGCTGCACTAATTTCCTGAGCATTTGTGTGCAAAGTGTTCAGCTCTTATTATCCTGCTATGATCCATTTAAATAGACTGTGGAAATTCCTGACTGTACACAGTAAGGACAAAATAAAATAAATAATTGAATAATAATAAATAAAAACTAATAATAATAAAGCCCAGTAGCTCCACAGAGATGGGGGGGGGGGGGCACACACACTACTTGCAAAATTATGTTTCTGCTGGATCCACTGTCCTTTCTTACAACCCCAATTCCATTGAAGTTGGGACGTTACGTGAAATGGAAATAAAAACAGAATACAATGATTTGCAAATCCTCTTCAACCTATATTCGATTGAATACACCACAAAGACAAGATATTTAATGTTCAAACTGATAAACTTTGTGGTTTTTGTGCAACTGTTTTCTCATTTTGAAATGGATGCCTGCAACACATTTCAAAAAAGTTGGGACAGGGCAACAAAAGACTGGGAAAGTTGATAAATGCTCAAAGAACACATAATTGGAAACAGGTGAGTGTCATGATTGGGTTGGTTTTAAAAGGCTTTACAAAAAGAATATATTTGCCCGTTATAGCTTCAAGGATTAGGTTTACCAATTTTGTTAATGTGCTTGGGATTGTGCACTATTGTTTATTTGGTTGTTTTCTGAAATTTTAGTGACTGATTAAGTTACATTGTTCATGCACTTTTTTGTATTGGTGTTATGAGTATATATATTTATACATGCATACATTCTTATTTTTCTATGTTATAAGGAGAGAGTATTTATAAGCTTTGCTTCTGCCTTCACCCTTTTGGCTACACGGGTTGTCTGTACATTGTTTTTATGTATTGTTATTGTCTTTGTTGTTGTTCATCTGTGTGCCATATAAATAAATTAATTTATTTAATTTATTTAATTTATAAAAAAAAATTGATTGATTGATGATTGATATATATATATATATTATATATATATCCAACTAGCGCACAAAGGAGGAATTCCATGGCATTCGTGAAAAATCTGAGCTGTTTCAAACACCTCGTACACCTGTCGCCACAACCATTCACACACAAGCGGCAAAAAGACATGAATGCTCTCTGTGTGCTCATTCAATCATCCTCTCTGCAGGTGTCAGCCAAATTCCAGGTGTCATACACAAACATCTAAAACCGCTCACTGCACCCAAAAAAGGTGGGGCTATTCGCGCACCTGGTACAATAGTAGAGAGCAGGCAGTCACATTTGAGCTGTTTGTGAAAAGTGTCTAAGTGCCACATGAAAGTGGCGTAACCTAGCAACACAATGGCTGTGACTGTGCCGACCCCACCAACAGATACATACAAATGGCTTGTGGAGTGTGCCCCCCTACCACCACCACCACCATCACACACACCATGAATCCAACATTGTCAGCTGTGGCTGAAGGTCTTGCAGACTGGTGTTGGACCAGCTGACCTCTGTGTCCTGCACCTCAACTGGAAAACACACAGTGCACATGTGTGGCGGGCGCTTACGCCCTCATGAGCACCGGCCAGCATTTGAGCTCACCGCAAGGTGTGAAGCCACCCGGCCGGGTGATTTCACTTCCACAATGTAAACTGTAGTTTACATGACAGACAGAAAGAGTGGAAATTACATAAAACACATACGGGTATTGGCGTGAACTCATTCTTGTGTGATCGCTTCTTTGCTGTGGACACACAGTCTGTCAGCTAACCACCAACAGAATGACAGGTGAACATGACCGTGCAAAGTGAAAGTGTTACATTACAACACAGACATCAGACAGATGATGGACAAACACATAATAATACATACATGAAATTAAAATCACAGAACAAAGCATCAGAAATATATATAATAAATACCAAAGTAAATCCCCTGCTGATTAGGACGGAATTCATTCTTATGCCGCATTCACACCGGGCGCGATCAGACACCACAAATTCACGGGGGTCGCATGGCGACGGACGCGCCACCATCGCCCAGTGTGTCGCTCTGCTTTTGCTGCGAAAATTCACCCCGGTGCGTCATCAAATAGGAGGAGCTTCCATTCCACTTGCCGGCTCTGGTTGTCAGTCAAGTTAACATGATGGACCTTGATCACACGGAGCGAGTTGTTGTGGAAAGCTGACAAACGTCATGAGACGTTCCCAATTCGGGGAGTATCATTATTTGCTGCAGGAGCTGCGTCTGGATGACAGCCGCTTTCAGTGGTCCTTCTGCCTCTGCGGGACCCAGTTTGAGGACCTCCTGTCCCGTTCATGCGCGCACATGTAAACAATTAAAAAAAAGAACGCAATATCATGCCACAAACGCGCCAATCGCTCAAAATCGCTTCACTCGCGTCGCTTCATTCGCATCCATCGCATCGCGCTGCGTGACTTTGCGCCAAAATGTGTCATTCCATAGGGATTACATGGCAACCTATCGCTGCTGTCACTCACGTCACGCCCGGTGTGAAAGCGCCATTAAACTCCCGCAACTAAACCAAATTACAAAAACATCATATAATAATTGCTCATTGAAAATCAACATCATCAAATTGCTTACCGTGATATGTCCTGTTATTTAACTCCTGACTGAGTTAAATAAATGTTTTAAACGTGTGAAGTTGTCTGTGATTTTGTATGGTTTTACAGAGGGGTCGGACTTGACCTGTAGAACATACTAGTGTAAGATTAGAGACTGATTTTAATATTTCCTATTGACTGACCCTAACATCATTGATATTATAACCTTGTTATATCATTCAGTCATAGGTGGTGTCCCCATTATTCGAGGTAAAATTATCCACAAGAGATAATTTCAAAATATCCTAAAACACATTATTTTCACAATACCACAATGTAATAATTAAAACACATATCACATTTGCAGTGGATCACTGCTGATGTGTTCATGACACGAGAGCCCAGGCCCCTCCCCATGCTGTGTGCGATCAGACCTGGCTGTCCAGCCCCCATGTGACCAGATCTGTACATACATATCAGCATTTTATGCAAGTGTGCACCCCCCAGCACGCCATATGTGTCGGGGGGAGCGGCGTGGGGGGCAACACACATGCACACATGCAAGACACATGCATCACGTGTGTTTCTTTCATGCCACACTCGTGGGGGCACTTAGACAAATTTCACATTCAGCTCGAAAGTGATCGTCTGCTGACTGTTTTCGTGCTAACAATGCGAATGGCCACACATTTTCTAAGTGCCAAACGAGTGGTGTTAGATGTCCGTGCGCGTCACTTGGAATTTGGCCGACACCTGCCGCGAGAGGGTTTGAATGGGCTCTCACAGTGCACACTCTGTCTTTCAGCCACTGGCGTGTGCAAATAGTTGTAGCAACAGGTGAACAAGGGGTTGGAAGCAGTGCTGAATTTACACGTATTGCATACGATTCCTGCTTTATGCCCACTTCATGCGCAATTCGACCACATTCATGCTATGTGTGAAGGGGCCCTAAGTTAAGTGTTAGCTGGTGAAACTGATGTTGATATTATTATTGCTAGAATTATTTTCATTCCATATTGTTCTATTTTTTTCTGATTCAGGGTTGTATTTTCTATTGCCATTTAGCAGTCTGTACATGATATGCAAATTTGAGAGGGCATTTTGGGTTTCAGCATCATTCTTATTCAGAATGTGATTTCAATAAAAATGTCTGTTCAGGCTGAAGCATATTGTGGCCACCTGTCAATTGCACCTTTCAAGAAGCTGCTGGACCATCATGCAGCAGTAGAATGGGAGGGCATATTAAAAAGGTCATATTATTTGAAATTCTAGGCACTTTGAATGAAATGAGAACCTATTTATACACTCGCTGCCTGATTCCTGACAGTCTATATGAAATTAAAGTGCATAATGATCTATAATTTTGCCGAAAAATGAATTTTTGACAGTAATAATCTTGCATGAAATATATTCCTATGCAGGACTATGAATAACAAAACGGGGGTGTAGTATTGGTGGTTAGGGTGGCTGTTATCAACTTCTGGTTTAATACTAAGTGGTAACCTAGCGCTGTAGATGTGTCATCCTTGAGAACAAACATCATTAAACTTATTATGCACTGCAGGAGCTTTGCAGAAGCCCCTGATGGCACATTAACAACAGTCTACTGAGAGACGCATCACTCTTCAGTGGGCCTAAAGAGTGGAATGAAATGCATTCCCATTGACTCCCCCTTCCTCCCTCAAACCCATTAATGATAATCATTATTTTCCCTTTGTTCATTATGAGCTACACTCCCCCCATTAACAAGGATTCTAACGTCCTCTTCCAGTGTGTGGAGACGGAAGCTTCACGTCAAACGCACGCATTCGCCATCAGACCTCAGCAGGGCAACGACATAAGTGACAAATGTTTTATCACCGCCATCGCTGCCGTCCTTATCTCTTTCCAAAATTGTTTTTGCTGTCTTGTCCAGTACCCGTCAATCACACTGCCTCCAAAAATGGCAGTGGGGAACATGGCAGAGAAAGTGGAACACAACAAGACCATTTTCTCATTTCTCAAGTCATCAATAAGTTTTTTACTTCGGCTGCAACTTTCCAATCATATTAGTTATCATTAACTTAATTTTTAACTTCACTTTGAGGCAGGTGTGTTTGCATATCTCCTTGATTTGGTCTGTAAAACACACTGGAATTTAAAAAAATATATGTTTAAAAATTAAATGTATTATTTTATTTTAAGCGCAATACCATTAAGTGCAGTACCATTACATCTTCTTTCAGTGCGTTATATTTTATTAAAACTTCAAAATGGTTTGGAAGAAATGGAAGAAAATATTGAAGACTTGGTATTAACAAAAGCTTTTAAATTTTAGCTTAGGCTGATAGAGATATTTATTATAATTCAATATTGAATTCAGACCAGTTGGCTATAATGATCTTTTTGCAAAGCCGTGATGGTTGTTTGGATTGTTTGCTTTTAGTTTTATTTTCAGAAAGGATAATGGAGGATTCTTCTGCTATTAAGCTTTTAAGGTTTTTTTTTTTTTTTTTTCACAAACAGCGATGGCATTTTGTGGTATTTAAGACAATAATGCAACATATTTTAATTCATGCTTCTCATCTAAATATTGCCTCTTATGATGCATACAGTTTTCAAAAGTTTTACTTATTTTTTGTCCACTTTCAGGTTATTCGATCTGAAGTCAAAGTGGCAACAACATGAGCTAATCATAATATCCCATTAGTTCTTGCTGATCACCTGAACCCACTGGTTCTGTCCATATTAGACTCACAAATTGCGAAGGAATATGGCTCAGCTGCAACAAAAACTACCTGCATGATAAATGGAGCAATTGCACCACAATTTCTGGAAGGACTGGTGGACGTGATGAGAGAAAACCAGTATTCTTTGATGACAGATGGATCCAATGACACTGACCTGAAAAAGTGAACCATTAACAATCTGAGTTTTTGATGAAACAGCAACAGAGTTGCTTGCCATTTTCTTGAGAAGGCATTGACTCTACATGAGGAGCAGCTGTTTTGGTTTTGGGGTGGATAACACCAATGTAAATCCAGCATCAAAAACCCCTATTATGATATGTGTGTTGGAGCCAGTGGTGGGCACACTAACCAAAAAGTTAGTTTCCATAACCATTAATCAGATAACTGTGTTGTGTGGGCCGCTGAAGAGGAGGTACTGCTGGCCCACCACCACCAGATGGTGCCCTGCTTGGAGTGCGGGCTTCAAGCACGAGAGGGCGCCGGAGCCACTGGGAGTGACAGCTGTCGCTCTTCATCAGCACCAGTTGTCACTCATTCAACCCATCACCATCACCATAAAGGCCGGACTGCAACTCCACCTCCTCGCCGAGAAATCATCTACCATACAGGTAATTTTCTCTGCTGAACAAAACCTTATGTATTAGTCTGAACTTCTTTTGCAGCCGTTTTCCTGTGGTGATTGCCGTATCTGTGGGATTGGCGTTTGGTGTGATCAGCGACGACTTCGCCTCACACCCCAACCAGATAAGTGATTAGACAGGAGCTGCACGAGTGTGTGATTGGAGGTGGAGGTGCTCCCTCCTAACTGAACACAGACTGTGGGATTACTGAGTGTGTGTACTCACACTCATCAAACTGTTTCTGTTCTCTGCCAGCAGTACCGGGTCTGACTGCTGAAGACAGTGGCCACCTGGGGTGCAGGGCTTGGCGCCTCCGGTGTTCTTCAGATCCGTTGGTGGTGGAAGCTGTGTGGGTTCCGGCTCTTCTATCTCCAGACGTCTTCTATCTTCGAGCCTGCCACACGCCACCTTGTGTATGATTGACATTCCACACTATTGTTATTGTCTGTACTTCGTTGTGCGCTTCACAACATTAAATTGTTACTTTTTGGCTTATCCATTGTCCGTTCATTAACACCCCCTGTTGTGGGTCCGTGTCACGACACCTTCCCAACAAACTGATGCTAAACGGATAAACTGCTAAAAAATGTATCCTTATTACAGATAACCAATAAGTTTTAGTATTGATTTGGACACGGCCACACCAGTTTCGCTTTAAGCACTGCAGGGGCTGCTGGGTAAATTCAAGGATCACAAACACAAAAATAATGCAAGAAAAATGAATGAATAAAAATAAAACACCAAACACTGCCATCATCTTTCAAAAACAGTAAAACGCTTTTGAAAGATGCTTTTTTCACACGCTTTGAACCCTGCGCAAAGAAAAAAAAAAAAAAACACAGCTATGTTTTCATCACCACCCAAGGACATAGAGATGATGCAGGAGGAGTTTACAGAATACCAGCTTCTGTCGGAGACGGACATTCCTAAACATGTTTGGGATGATGCATGAATTAAGATCCCAGATGAAGACGCAGGATGTCACCTATTTCAGGATCGGCGTGATCTGGGGATACTTGTCATCATTTAAAATGGGCAGCGGTTCACTGATGGTTGGCAGGCTTGGTATGGTAGCCATTGTTGCTCTGCTACTCCCTCATTTGAATGCTGGAGAGGAATGTCTTCTCTGTGTTCAAAAAAAACAAACTCCCTTCCATCCATCATTGCAGATAGATGCCACCCTGGCATCATTAATAACAGCCAAGATGGCAAACAAAGAGCCCTGCTATGAGTTAGAGCCCCCCAAGTGAACTGCTGAAAAGCCAAGAAAGCTACATGGAAATACAACAAACAACACGTAGCATAAATTAATCATACTTTGAAAATCAGGAAGAAAATTGTGTATATAGTTAATTATTAGTTTTTCTTTTGTGTATTTTGTAATGTTAATATCTTCAAACTCAAGCAAATTTATATCTTCAGAATCACAAAATTAGGGTACCTAGAATGCGTCAGATTGCACCATTTGACTTCAAAATTGTAAAACTTTACAGGGGATACATGCCCCCGGACTCCTCTACTGTGTCGCCTTGCTTCACGTGCCGACAGTCTCACTCCTTGAGAGTATCTCAACTTGAATATTATGGACTATAGATGATGGAATCCCTAAATTCCTTGCAATTGAATGTTACGTTAAACGTTGTTAAGCTGTTGAACTATTTTTTCACGCAATTGTTCACAAAGTTTTGATCCTCCCCCATCTTTGCTTGTGAATGGCTGAGCCTTTTGGGGATGCTCCTTTTATACCCAATCATGACACTCACCTGTTTCCAATTCGGTGTTCTTTGAGCATTCATCAACTTTCCGAGTCTTTTGTTGCCCCGTCCCAAATTTTGAAATGTGTTGCAGGCATCATTTCAAAATGAGCAAGTATTTGCACAAAAAAAATAAAGTTTATCATTTAAACATTAAATATGTTGTCTTTGTGGTGTATTCAGTTGAATATAGGTTGAAGAGGATTTGCAAATCATTGTATTCTGTTTTTATTTACATTTTACACATCTCAACTTCATTGGAATTGGGGTTGTAATATTTTGTGATGCATTTTTTTTTTATTTTGCTATTTGTAAACCTACCTCTAATCCTAAGCATGACACCCCCCCCCCCCCCCCCAGCATCACCCCATACCCCTCGCATTACTCTGCCTTTCTCGTAACCCTAACCATCGTGCCTTTTCTTATCATACTCCTATTTTGTGGAATAATCTCTCTGCGGAAACAAAACAGCCAGATTCTGTCGAGACATCCAGGTCCAGATTTAAGATGCATTTATTCTCCGTCTCCCATGGCCAGCACACTGGCATAGTATGGAACTGTGCTTCCTATCCTTTTAAATTCATTTCATTAGCAATGGAACAGGCCTCAACCTCACTTCAACTAAATTCTGGGTCTGTTAGTGAACCTTAGTGATTGTGGGTGGCAATCACATTCATATTTTCTCTGCTTTCCTGTCAATGTACTGCTGATGAATTATACCTTATGTATAGTTTTTCTTGCTGACTGATTCCGCACTTTTTCTTTCTGTTAAATAAATAAATAAATGGTAAATGGACTGCATTTATATAGCGCTTTTCCATCTGCATCAGACGCTCAAAGCGCTTTATACATCACTGCCTCACATTCACCCCAATGTCAGGCTGCTGACATGCAAGGTGCCCACTACACACTGGGAGCAACTAGGGGATTAAGGACCTTGCCCAAGGGCCCTTAGTGATTTTTCAGTCAGGCTGGGATTTGAACCGAGGATCCTCTGCTCTTAAGCCCAATGCTTAACCCATAGACCATCACCTCCCACAAGGTACTGATGACATCACACGATTGACAGCTGCAAACCACAGGGCGGTGGACTGACCATGGGATGCCATGCCTGAAGCTGATGCAGAAAACTGCAGTTTGTGTTTGGAATAAAATTTGTCACGGTGATAGGCCCAGTGCCGGCATAAGGGATGAACAATGGCCCTGCACCCCATGGCACTGGATGACCTGCTGCCTGCTTCATAAATGCTTGCGTGGTCATCTCAACAATTGCATCTTGTTTTTAATGTTGTTTTGATTTCCTGTTTTCTGTTTCTTCAACTTTGGAAAAACTGTATAACTATTAGAATGGCCTACACAGTGGGTCACCCCTCTAAGTCTAGTCTGCTTGAGGTTTCTTCCTCAAATCATCAGAGGGAGTTTTTCCTTACCACTGTTGTCTGTGTGCTTGCTCTAGGGGTTGCTAAGGTTAGACCTTGAGGTAGCTTTGTTATGATTTGGCGCTATATAAATGAATTTAATTCAAATTTAAATTGAACCATAAGCACCCCAGACTCCCCCTCCCCCCTATATCACTGTCTTGTGCTCCTGCTCACAGCATATTCCGGACAAATAGCCAAAGCAAGTCTGCTTCCGGTCACAGAAGAATATCCACTTTGAATTTAACCTGACATTTTTAATGTTTTTTTTTTGTTTTTTTCAGAATAACTGTGTCAACCTGATGGAACAGTCAGTCTGTTTTAATTTTTATCAATATTTTCCCAGTAACAACACATTTGTAGATCTTAATTATCACCATATTTTTTTGTAACACTCATCAATCACTCATCTTCAACCGCTTATCCGACTAAAAGAAATTCCTTGTTAGAATTGATTGTCTAAATTTATTCATATTAAAGAGAATATCACAAGTAGATTTGGCATTGAACTTGGTTTTGTTTCTGTTGCCAGGTATGTGACAGTAAAAACTGTCTTAAGAGAAAAGCACCAAATGCTCATCAAGGATGCCGACCTCTTCTTGCCGCATCGGTGCCTCTTAGGTTACCATGAAAGCCAATCTGGACCCTGATGAAGGACCTGTCAATGCCACAGGCCTGACAAAGACATGATTTTGCCTCATTATAAATCACTCCCCCCTTTGCGTCTGAGGAGGGAACCTGAAGCTTTTACCGCTGGGCAAACCTACTGCCAAAAAGCAATTTGTCAGTGGCTCATCTGCATTCAAGCCACATCAAGTGTGGCGTGGTGGAGACTGACAGCTCCATCAGCTTATTCTCGTGGAGTCTGCACAGTCCATCCGGGTCGATGGAAGCGAGTTCTCCTTGTTTTCATGCAGCTATAACACTATGAGGGGGGGAAGCAGCAAGTTTAGCTGGACCAACAGAGTCAACACCGCGTTGCCGTTTCACGCTCTCTGTGGATGAGCGAGCAGAGCTGGGAATATTCATCAGAGCTTGTGTGTAATTGACCGGTCGCTCCTAATGCTAATGCTCGCTGTGGCACCTTCCCACCTTTTTTGTCACTGACAACATTGGCTGCCAGCCTCCATTATTCATTATCTCCTCTCAGCACGTGCTTGAAATGACTGTGCACTCGCAGAGCCGGAGCCGACACTGTTTTGCTTCATTGCTAACACAAAAAGAAGTGAGTTTTTGTCGTGACACTGTGAAGAGTATTTTATAATGAACTCAGTGTCCAATTTGGCTTGTAGCAGGTGGTCAATTAGAACAGCACACAGAGTGTATCAGGTGACTACATCCTGATTTCACAAGTGGAGGAAAAAATCAAAAACACATGTCATCGCTGGGTATGCTTCTGATTGCTGCCAAATAAGTGTAGTGTTATATTTTGTGTGTATAGTGGAGATATACATTTTTTTCCAACTGATGCAAATGCTAAAATTGTTTGACTATGCCCAGTCTCTTTCTCTCTCTCTCACACACACACACACACACACACACACACACATGATGTCAGCATGTAGCCATGCAAATCACTCACTGCACACCAGAAGCAACATAGGGAATAAGCACCTTAGAGCACCACCTGTCTGACAGGGATCTCAAACTGATTATGCTCTGTGCAGTGCACAAGCTCTTCTTCTGGGCTTGCTTCATCTGAGACAGTTGATGCTTACAGATTGATACTAATATGGCTTGCTGTGTGATTAATTGATCAAACAGAACATGTAAGTTGTTAGTGCTCCAATATTTCTGTTGCATGCAACTGTTTATTTAACCCTCTATACAAGCTTTACTAAATTATAAATAACGTTTTAATGATATGAGATAGAAACGTCCTTTTTGCTGAAAAGTTAACTCCACGGACATTCGAGACAGCCATCGCCATCTTTGTAGTCCTCATAGAAGCTGTGTGATGATGTGCGCAATGTGAGTGTCCAATCAGAATTGGTTCACCATCACATGGTTTTCCAAAATCCAATCGTAGGGCAGATTTACCTCATGTGAAAAGCCAAAGATCATTTTCAGGAGTGATATGTTACTAGTTGGCCCGTTTGAATAGCCCCCTGGGTGCTCCAATGAGTACATACTATTAGTACATACTCAGTGTGCCCTGTGCCATTACGCACAGCGATCAGTGAAAGCAGGAGCACACGGAGAGCCTCTGATGACAATTTCATGTGCTCAAACAGTGTGTAACTATCAGGATTGCTCCACTAGTTTGCATGTGAATGTTACTGAATAACTCTGTGTCTTGCTCTGCGTAAGCACTGTTTACCATATCAATGGACAACAAACGCATAGACCATTTTGTATATATTGTTTCAAAATGTGCAATTGTGTTTATTATTTGAACCTTTTTGTTGTACAGTCTTCACACAAGACCTCAAATTACCTTTATAAGTGTCAAAACAGTTGTTTATTATAGTTTGCTGTGTCTTTTGAATAAATGTGTGTGGAAAATTATTTTTCGCTTTATTTTTTCCATGCCTATTTTTGATTGTAAACCTTTATTACACTTATAAAACACAACAAAAACATATTTATTCTGAAAGCACAGGTTGTCCTGAAAAAAGAGACATAAAACTTGATTGTGGGATGCAAGGATGCTAACGGTTTAAACACTTTTAGTATCTCTGCAGCTTGATGATGTTGTTGATGATGATGTTATGCTGGTCATAATTTTTAATAACTACCACCAAGCAAACCTTTATGAAACCTTTATGCTTAGCTTGTTTGGTAACTCTGAGATCGGGATGTGTTCCAAGTTTCATTCATCCTGCCACTGGCGAAGAACAAAGACAGTCAAGTGTGGGTGTGTGTACACCCCATAACAACAACGGTGGGAATGCCACCTCCACCTCTAACACAAACTTTTGTTCTTGGGACAAAAGAACTCAAACGCTTGCTGAAAACAGCAGAGATGGAAAACCCCTGATTCAGTTCATTTTAATTTATTTATATAGTGCCAAATCACAGCATAAGTCACCCCGAGGCACTTCATAAGGGTAAGTTCAAACCTTACCAACACCCCCGAGCAAGCATCTAGGCAACAGTGCTAAGAAAAAAATTCCCTCTGGCATGTTTGAGGAAGAAACCTCAAGCAGACCAGACTCAGAGGGGTGACCAACTACTTACGCTATTCAAATAGCAGAGATCAAACAAGCAAAATATGGAATTTTAAAACATGCAAACAAAAAAAAGTATCCACATAGAAAAAAAGGAAAATATCACCCAAAATGCCGTATTCTTGTGCTTGCATCGGCTGTTGCAACTGCTGGAAATCAGGGATTAAGATTTGCTCAATGAGGATAATGCTAACCTTTGCAGAGAAATGTTATCCCTATTGATGAATTTTTTGCACTGTGATTGGCACAGCTTTCTGAAAGTGCTGTGAGTGGCTAAGATAATGGTTATTCATCACTGGTTCAGATTAATGATTTAGGTCAGCCGTTGCCTTCATTGCAGGCTTGGGACCTCCCCTTCGGCTGGTGCACCTAGAAGTTTATTGCGGCACCCTTAGCAGTTTAGCCATTAAAATAGTGGCACAGTCTTTTCCACAGTCTACGGGCAGGCTCACTTGACTGCCCAATGATGGTCATTTTTAAAACAAATAGTCCAGGAACTAAACTCTGGAACTAAAAGCCATTCCACATCAGTGTGGGGCACATTGCACTATGAAACTTCCTCAGTGTGTCTGGTTTTTTGCTCTTCCTCTGCATATTGCGCAGCACGAACATACAGCTAGTTTCGTAAGTACCTGGACAGCGACACATTTTTTATTCTGTACACCACCACAGTGGAGTTAAACAACATGTGCTTGCAGTGTAGACTTTCAGTTTACTTCAATGGGTTTCACAAAATATTGTATTAACCATAAAGGGAGTACATGCATTTGTGTACACGATGCTTCTAAAAACAAAATATGAGGATTAATGAAGCTATGAAAGCTTTGGTGGTTGTGATGCAAGAAGGTGTGCATTGTGCAATGTTTGTCCATTGCATTACTTGTTATACAGCTTCATAATGTCATGCACAATACATGGTTTCACCATTTACAGCCACAGAAGACTCTAATTCCTTCAGACCTGTCTGGGTGTCTTAGTGGCTTCCCTCACTCATCCTCTTCTTGCCCAGTGACTCAGTTTTTTTAAAGAAATATAGTGTAGAGCAAGTTCAACTAGGAAGATTCAGATTTCAAGCTTTCATCCAGATTTACCTATTTAGTAATTACTGTATCGCTAATAAGAAGCAGATGGTTCACAATTTATGCATCAATGTCAACCAATAGGAAATATTTATGCCTTTTAAAGATGTCAATTCTGACTCACCTCTGCTGCTTACAGTCGCTGACCGAGACTCTGCCTCCTCTGCCCTGCCACCAATAGTTGGTGCTTGTTTGTCATCCAGGTTGCAGGGTGAGCTTGCACCCTCCCCCACCCTACTGCCACCAGTTGGTCCTTGTCTGACACCAGGGTTAGGCTCCACTACTGATTTCTTTCTAAGGCAGAATTCAAATTCATTGTACCCAAACTCTATCAGGATGGGGACCGGCTCCAAAGACAGTATTTGCATTTGTAAAATATCTCTGTTGCAGAAATAATTAATAGTTTCTGGTCTACTGAGAACTGCCTACTGGGGATAGATTTAACATGCTGTACCATACTGTTTGTATTTCACAAAGATTAATGTAAATGAAGTCCAATATGTATTCAGTCACTTGGAAATGTTCATGTATTCATTCCATGACTTGTCTAAAGAACAGTGACTGTAACTGTAATGATTTGTATAAAATAGTCATTCTATTTAGTTTACCGAATTTCTTATGATGCCTAAAAATAGATGCACTATGTATACAAATGGCCGTAATTCCTAAATGGTCCATGCTGTGTTTTTGTTCAACCCCTTGAATTGAATTTGAAATTCTCCGCTACAATACATCTTGATTGTTTCATTTCAACTCCATTATGGTGGCGAAATTACAAAAACTGTCACTGTCTAATTGCTTAGGAACCTGACTGGCTGGTGTTTTTGCATATTCTCCTCAAGGAATTCCTGCTGTGGAGTCAGTGGAATGGACACAGAAATGGAGAGCCACCCCACTCCCACCAAGAATGACTGAGTGTGGAGAGCTTAGTGGTTACAGAGTTTAAAACCTTTAAAAAAATGTTTGAACATGAAACTTCTTGTTGCAAATCTCACCTGTTCCAATTAATTTTTTTTATATCACCATTGGTCCACATACGCCTTCCAAAGAGATAGTGAGATTAAAAAAGTATGTTCTTGTCTTCAAAATTAGGTTTTCCACAAAAGTTTCACAAAAGCTTCCACAAAAGTGTGTTTTTTGTCTTATTTTTGGATTTTCAGCCGTTGGCAAATTCTTGTATTCTGTTCTTCCATTGTTTACATATTATTATTTTGTAGTTTGTTTTCCTTCCTTATGTTGTTATTCCTTTTATTTCCATGATTATTCTTACATTGGGTTTGTCTGTTCAGTTATGCCATCTCCCCACACTTTGCTCCTCCCACATGAGTCTGAAGTTCCTCCTCATTTGTCACCCACCTGTAGCCAGTTTCACCTGCATTACATAAGCTCTTCCTCGTTTGACTGTCAGTGCAAACTTGTTGCATTTGTCACCAGTGTATGCTGTTCTCTGTCAAACTCTTGTTTACTCCTCCATCAGTGTGCTGTATCTAGTGATTTGATAGTTTTAGTTTTTGGATCTTGTTTTCATTTTTGGTTCATGTTTTCATTTTTATCTGTGGATGTTTTGTTTTTTTTGGCACTGGGACACGTTCACATTCTTGGCTGTTTTGGACTTTTGGTGGGATTTAAGGAACCAAACATAAGCATACCAAATGGCAAATGTCAGTTTGTACATGATTGAAATTATTCACAAGCATACATGCACACAGACGCCACTTCTCTTTTAATAGTTTGCGGCAAGCTGCACGGAAGAATGAAAAACGTCTTTTCTGTATTCTCCTGCAAGCAGGTGTTTTTATTTTTACACACCCACAAACAGAGATGGTGGTGCAAGACGTCAAACACACTACACTTCTCATTCATGGTAATGGCAACATGACACTTACCTAAACTAACAAAAACACAATGAATCAATAACACTAACAATACTAACATGAACCATAATAACAACATTTAAAACCCCCAACTCCTATGGTGCATTGCAGCACAGTGTCCATTGTTCACTATTAGCTAATATCACGAACTTCTCCAAAAATATTTGTTCTATCAACTTTCTGTTTTTGCAGCATTTGTCCTTGAACCAAAATACATAAGCATACCAAACAGCAAATGTCAGCGCTCCCCAGTTTCACCATGATTGAAGCCATACACAAACAAGCACACAGAGGGCACTTGGCTATAATAATATAGATAATAATGGGGTACAAGAAACACAATCACTTTATCTATAGTTCTTTGTGACATTATAAGGCAGGTTCTTCGTAAAATCCCCAATTAACAATATTAGACAGATTTTCTTGTCTGAAGTGACACCTCTGCACAAAATATTGTCATACTCTGTCCACTTCCTTTTGCGATCGATTCGTCCAGAGCTGTAGTCATGGTCCAAGCCCTGCAGCAGTTGTTTCCAGTAAAAGCTGTATACTGAATTGTGTTACGGCTGTAGGTATGCATATTTATTTCTGAGATTTTTGTCCCGCATTACATATTTTCCTGTGTGAAATTGCATGCAGTCGCGCAGGTTCTCCCTCATTTTCATGTAGGAGCAACCTATGGTTTCTTCTCTACTGAGTTTATCTAGTTCCTAAGGAGCAACCAAAAAGTGTGTCATCTAGTTTGATGCACAACCCACAGTCATGCAAGCTACTGTTTATCACTTCTGTGATGTTCCCATTGATTTTTTTTTTTTTTTTTTTTTTTTTTTTGTATATTACTGTTATTTACTTTTAGTTGTGTTTTTCTGGCAATCAGTCCATTATTTCAGCAATGCCCCCCCAATAGTCTGTTTCATTTCAATTTTGGTTCAGTCAATATTGTAACTGTCAGTTTGGAGTAATTAACAGACTCTTTTCCTCACCTAGTTCTTCCCAGATGATACTGTGCCTGTTTTTTTTATTATTTATTTATTTATTTATTTATTTATTTATTTAAATCACACAGCTGTGTTTTTGACTTTGGTGCCTGCCTGCTGTCGAGATTAACTTTTGAATTCAAACTTTTGGGATGTTATTTTTGATTTAACAATATGTCAGAAATTGGGTTAATCACCGTCTTTCTCTTTTATCTGTGTGAGGTCATCTTTCTGATAACGGGTCATGGACAAGGTTCATGACAGTACACTGTAAAAATAAATAATTAAAGTAAAATAATCTGTTTTTATGATTTAAGACTGAGAGCTGTAGTTGGTAGAATAATTGTGTAAAAAATCAAATAAAACTGCTTGAAGACTTTTGCAAATCAACCAGTTAATTTTACCTGCTTAAGCTGTTGGAATTTACAAAAAAATAATGATCCCTCCATCCATCCATTTTCTTCTGCTTTATCCGGAGTCAGGTCGCGGGGGCAGCAGCTCAAGCAAAGCTGCCCAGACCTCCCGATCCACACACACCTCCCCCAGCTCCTCCGGGGAAACCCCAAGGCGTTCCCAAGCCAGTCGAGGGACGTAGTCCCTCCCGTGTGTCCTGGGTCCTCCACCCGATGGGACGTGCCTGGGACACCTCTCCAGCGAGGCGTCCAGGGGGCATCCGGAAAAGATGCCCAAGCCACCTCAACTGACTCCTTTCAACGTGGAGGAGCAGCGGCTCAACTCCGAGCTCCTCCCGAGTGACCAAGCTCCTCACCCTATCTCTAAGGGAGCGCCCAGCCACCCTGCGGAGCAAACTCATCTCGGCCGCTTGTACTCGCGATTTCGTTCTTTCAGTCATGAGCCAAATCTCATGACCATAGGTGAGGAACGGAACGTAGATCGATCGGTAAATCGAGAGCTTTTCCCCAACTCAGCTCTCTTTTCACCATGACGGTCCGATACAGCGACCGCATCACTGCAGATGCTGTACCGATCCGTCTATCGATCTCACGCTCCATCTGTCCCTCACTCGTGAACAAGACCCCGAGATACTTAAACTCCTCCACTTGAGGCAAGGACACTCCACCGACCTGAAGAGGGCAAAGCACCTTTTTCCGGTCAAGAACCATGGCCTCGGATTTGGAGGTGCTGATTTTCATCCCGGACGCTTCACACTCGGCTGCAAACCACCCCAGTGCACACTGAAGGTCCTGATTTGACGAATCCAACAGAACCACATCCTCCGCAAACAGCAGAGACGAGATTCAGTGGTTCGCAAACCAGACTCCCTCTACACCCTGGATGCTGCTAGAAATTCTGTCCATAAAGATAATGAACAGAACCGATGACAAAGGGCAGCGCTGGCGGAGGCCAACGTGCACTGGAAACAGGTTTGACTTACTACCTGCAATGCGAACCATAAATCAAATCAAATCAATTTTATTTATATAGCACCAAATCACAACAAACAGTTGCCCCAAGACGCATTATATTGTAAGGCAAAAGCCATACAATAATTACAGAAAAACCCCAACGGTCAAAACAACCCCCTGTGAGCAAGCACTTGGTGACAGTGGGAAGGAAAAACTCCCTTTTAACAGGAAGAAACCTCCAGCAGAACAAGGCTCAGGGAGGGGCAGTCTTCTGCTGGGACTGGTTGGGGCTGAGGGGTGAGAATCAGGAAAAAGACATACTGTGGAAGAGAACAGAGATCAATCACTAATGATTAAATGCAGAGTGGTGCATACAGAGCAAAAAGAGAAAGAAACACTCAGTGCATCATGGGAACCCCCCAGCAGTCTAAGTCTATAGCAGCATAACTAAGGGATGGTTCAGGGTCACCTGATCCAGCCCTAACTATAAGCTTTAGCAAAAAGGAAAGTTTTAAACCTAATCTTAAAAGTAGAGAGGGTGTCTGTCTCCCTGATCCGAATTGGGAGCTGGTTCCAGAGGAGAGGAGCCTGAAAGCTGAAGGCTCTGCCTCCCATTCTACTCTTAAAACCCCTAGGAACTACAAGTAAGCCTGCAGTCTGAGAGCGAAGTGATCTATTGGGGTGATATGGTACTATGAGGTCCTTAAGATAAGATGGGACCTGATTATTCAAAACCTTATAAGTAAGAAGAAGAATTTTAAATTCTATTCTAGAATTAACAGGAAGCCTATGAAGAGAGGCCAATATGGGTGAAATATGCTTTCTCCTTCTAGTCCCCGTCAGTACTCTAGCTGCAGCATTTTGAATTAACTGAAGGCTTTTCAGGGAACTTTTAGGACAACCTGATAATAATGAATTACAATAGCCCAGCCTAGAGGAAATAAATGCATGGATTAGTTTTTCAGCATCACTCTGAGACAAGACCTTTTTAATTTTAGAGATACTGCGCAAATGCAAAAAAGCCATCCTACATATTTGCTTAATATGCGCATCGAAGGACATATCCTGATCAAAAATGACTCCAAGATTTCTTACAGTATTACTAGAGGTCAGGATAATGCCATCCAGACTAAGGATCTGGTTAGACACCATGTTTCTAAGATTTGTGGGGCCAAGTACAGTAACTTCAGTTTTATCTGAATTTAAAAGCAGGAAATTAGAGGTCATCCATGTCTTTATGTCTGTAAGACATTCCTGCAGTTTAACTAATTGGTGTGTGCCCTCTGGCTTCATGGATAGATAAAGCTGGGTATCATCTGTGTAACAATGAAAATTTAAGCAATGCTTTCTAATAATACTGCCTAAGGGAAGCATATATAAAGTGAATAAAATTGGTCCTAGCACAGAACCTTGTGGAACTCCATAATTAACCTTAGTCTGTGAAGAAGACTCCCCATTTACATGAACAAATTGTAATCTATTAGATAAATATGATTCAAACCACCGCAGCGCAGTGCCTTTAATACCTATGGAATGCTCTAATCTCTATAATAAAATTTTATTGTCAACATTATCAAAAGCAGCACTGAGGTCTAACAGGACAAGCACAGAGATGAGTCCACTGTCTGAGGCCATAAGAAGATCATTTGTAACCTTCACTAATACTGTTTCTGTACTATGATGAATTCTAAAACCTGACTGAAACTCTTCAAATAGACCATTCCTCTACAGATGATCAGTTAGCTGTTTTACAACTACCCTTTCAAGAATTTTTGAGAGAAAAGGAAGGTTGGAGATTGGCCTATAATTAGCTAAGATAGCTGGGTCAAGTGATGGCTTTTTAAGTAATGGTTTAATTACTGCCACCTTAAAAGCCTGTGGTACATAGCCAACTAATAAAGATAGATTGATCATATTTAAGATCGAAGCATTAATTAATGGTAGGGCTTCCTTGAGCACCCTGGTAGGAATGGGGTCTAATGGACATGTTGATGGTTTGGAGGAAGTAACTAATGAAAATAACTCAGACAGAACAATTGGAGAGAAAGAGTCTAACCAAATACCAGCATTACTGAAAGCAGCCAAAGATAACAATATGTCTTTGGGATGGTTATGAGTATTTCTTTCTCTAATAATTAAATTTGTATTAGCAAAGAAAGTCATTGAAGTCAATACTAGTTAAAGTTAAAGGAATACTCGGCTCAATAGAGCTCTGACTCTTTGTCAGCCTGGCTACAGTGCTGAAAAGAAACCTGGGGTTGTTCTTATTTTCTTCAATTGTGATGAGTAGTAAGATGTCCTAGCTTTACGGAGGGCTTTTTTATAGAGCAACAGACTCTTTTTCCAGGCTAAGTGAAGATCTTCTAAATTAGGGAGACGCCATTTCCTCTCCAACGTATGGGTTATCTGATTTAAGCTGCACATACACATACACATATACAAAGGACAAATCTTCTTGTATGTATGTATGTATGTATATATGTGTACAATCACAATGAAGGCGTTTCTTCAAAGTATAGTTGAAGAAATCATGTTTGCTTAGAACTGAGTAGGATGAAATGGATTCTGAAGTTCATTACATTTTCAGACTAACTCAAACCATTTGACAGATTGGATGAAATTGTTTTGTGTTTTAAAATTACAGTGGTTTTATACTGCAAAATCTATATTGTAATTCACAGAGAAACTGGGGAGAGCTGACATTTGTCATTTGGTATGCTTATGCGTTTTGGGTCAAGGACAAACATTGCAAAAACAGAGACTTGACAGGACTAATATTTTTGGAGAAATTTGCAATATTAGCTAACAACAGTGAACAATGAAAATTGTGCTGCAGTGCAGCATGAGAGTTTGGGTTTTGGAGTTTTATGTTGTTAATGTGGCTCGTGTTGGTATATCAGTGTTGTTAGTGCTATTGACTTATTGTGTTTATGTAGTTCAGTTGGTTTAGGCAGTTTCGTTGTCATGTTTCCATTACCATGAGTAAGAAGTGTAGTGCGTTTGATGTCTTCTGCCACCGTCTCTGTATGTGGGTGTGTAAAATTAAAAGCACCTGCTTGTGCCAGAATGCAGAAAAGACAACACACTGTGCGTGATTGTGTGCGTGCATATATTATGTGTATATAACTTTGATCACGGCCAAACTGTGAAGAGCTGGCATTTGGTGTGCCTATGTATTTTGGGTCAAGGATGAATTCTGCCAAAACAGACCATTGATAGGAGTAATATTTTTGGAGGATCTATGGATTTTAGCTAACAACACTGAACAATGGACCTTGATAATTACATTCTGGACTCACAAGCCATTCCAGCAGGGGCCACTAAATCATCTATATATTAAAAGCGTGCATGCAAGCATGTTTTTTTTTTTTTTTAGCAGGCTCAATGTAAGTACAAAATATAATTGTAAATACATGGATGACAGAAGAAAGTGAAAACACATATTTTTCCATTGTGGTCCATTTAAAAATCAAATGACAAAATATAAATAATAATAAACTGATGATTATTATAATAAATGTTGTTAGGGCTAGTGGCCGGCGATCACCTTAGTATTTCTTCTGTTTCTTCTGTGTTTTTTACTTAATGCTGACAAATTATACTGTATTTGTCTTTCCGCCACCTGATTCTGTTTATTTTCTCTCTGTTTGAGGTGCAGCTCCATCCAGAGATTGGAGTGGGTGTCTTCTTCGACAGACCTCAAATCCTGTGCACCAGCATGGACTCCCTAAATTTCCTATATATTTGTATTGCAAATTGTGTCGGTTGCATGGACCAAGCAGAGGGTCACCACTTTGAGTCTGGTCTGTTGGAGGTTTCTTCCTCAAATCATCAGGGGGAGTTTTTCCTTACCGCTGTTGCCTGTGTGCTTAATCTAGGGGTTGGTAAGTTTAGACCTTACTTGTGTGAATGCCTTAAGGTTGCTTTGTTGTGATTCGGCTCTATATAAATGAAATAAATTAATAACAATAATCGTGTTTATATGATAACAAGAACCTAAACAATTTATCAATACATTAAGACAGTAAATTAACATAAAAAAATTAAGTCATTAACAGGCAATAAAAGGGCTGAGTTCTTCTAAAAACTGTTGAGGTCTATGGTTCTAAAAACAGTCTGGACTCACACACCATTCCAACTCATTATAGAAACTTTGCATAATTTATTACCACCCTTGAAAAATGTTAGCGACCTATTGTATAAACATTACCCGATCTAGAGCCCATTTATCCCCATGGATAATGCACTAGTTTGATATATTTCCTGAAAAGATATTAACATATTTTTATGTTTGTTTGTTTTTTTTGTTGTTGTTGTTTTTTTGTTTGTTTGTTTGTTTTTTGACAGAATTATTCAGGAGACCAAATCTACCCACGGCCACTCATTTTATTTATTCTTTTTTTTTCTTTTTTTCTTTTTTTTTACAGGATGTACAGGATTGCAATTGGACTAAAGCTAAAAGTTTTTTTTTTTTTTCTAAGTTAATCTGTATATAAGTATTATTAACTTTCAAGGTTTCTCTCTGCTTCACTCATCATTACTTTCCAGAGGTACTACATTTTGAAACGTTGTACTTGGTGTATGATATAAATAACTGCTGCCATGGGAATACCATACGTCATGAATTTTCTTGAGATGACTAAGGATTTGAAGCCACAAAGCAAAGTCCAAGGCCAAAGCCTTAGAGATCAAGGCCTGAAAAAAAAGAAATAAAAAAAAAAAAAAACTTGACACCAAGGCAAAGTGTTGTGTGGGCCGCTGAAGAGGAGGTACTGCTGGCCCACCACCACCAGATGGCGCCCAGCTTGGAGTGCGGGCTTCAAGCATGAGAGGGCGCTGGAGCCACTGGGAGTGACAGCTGTCACTCATCATCAGCACCAGCTGTCACTCATTCATCTCATCACTATCACCATAAAGACCGGACTGCAACTCCACCTCCTCGCCGAGAAATCAGCTACCATTCAGGTGATATTCTCTGCTGTACTTAACACTTACTAATAGTCTGATCTTCTTTGCAGCCGCTTTCCTGTGGGTGTTGCCTTATCTGTGGGATTGGCGTTTAATGTTATCAGCGACGGCTTCGCTTCACACCCCAACCAGATAAGTGGTTAGACAGGAGCTGCACGAGTGTGTGATTGGAGGTGGAGGTTTTCCCTCCTAACTGTATACAGACTGTGGGATTACTGAGTGTACGAACTCACACTCATCAAACTGTCTCTGTTCTCTGCCAGCAGTACCGGGTCTGACTGCTGAAGACAGCGGCCACCTGGGGCGCAGGGCTTGGCAGCTCCGGTGTTCTTCAGCTCCGTTGGTGGTGGAAGCTGTGTGGGATCCGGCTCTTCTCTCGCCAGGCGTCTTCTATCGTCGAGCCTGCCCACACGTCACTTTGTGTATAATTGACAGTCCACCATATTGTTATTGTCTGTACGTCGTTGTGCAATTCACAACATTAAATTGTTACTTTTGGCTTATCCATTGTCCGTTCATTAACGCCCCCTGTTGTGGGTCCGTGTCACGACACTTTCACAACACAAAGCATTGAGACACTACAACAACACTGTCCGTAGGCATGCAGGGGGCAGTCACATAACCTCTTCCTTCTTGTGTCAGATGCTGGATGTGGTAAGTCTTAAATTTGTTGTTTTTCTGCAACCAATTTTGCAATTTCTTCAGGTGCCCAGCATAACAGGTCTCAAGCCACCCCAGGAGTAGATTTGTATTGTCTGTATTTTGGTTTCATTTTGTTTCCAACATAAAAACCCATTTTTCCTTTGGTGTTACATCATCATAAATTAAAAGACAGATGCTCATGTATAATTCTTACATTCAGTTACATTTATTTTGCCAGCTGCACTAATTTCCTGAGCATTTGTGTGCAAAGTGTTCAGCTCTTATTATCCTGCTATGATCCATTTAAATAGACTGTGGAAATTCCTGACTGTACACAGTAAGGACAAAATAAAATAAATAATTGAATAATAATAAATAAAAACTAATAATAATAAAGCCCAGTAGCTCCACAGAGATGGGGGGGGGGGGGGGGGCACACACACCTACTTGCAAAATTATGTTTCTGCTGGATCCACTGTCCTTTCTTACAACCCCAATTCCATTGAAGTTGGGACGTTACGTGAAATGGAAATAAAAACAGAATACAATGATTTGCAAATCCTACTTCAACCTATATTCGATTGAATACACCACAAAGACAAGATATTTAATGTTCAAACTGATAAACTTTGTGGTTTTTGTGCAACTGTTTTCTCATTTTGAAATGGATGCCTGCAACACATTTCAAAAAAAGTTGGGACAGGGCAACAAAAGACTGGGAAAGTTGATAAATGCTCAAAGAACACATAATTGGAAACAGGTGAGTGTCATGATTGGGTTGGTTTTAAAAGGCTTTACAAAAAGAAAATATTTACCCGTTATAGCTTCAAGGATTAGGTTTACCAATTTTGTTAATGTGCTTGGGATTGTGCACTATTGTTTATTTGGTTGTTTTCTGAAATTTTAGTGACTGATTAAGTTACATTGTTCATGCACTTTTTTGTATTGGTGTTATGAGTATATATATTTATACATGCATACATTCTTTATTTTTCTATGTTATAAGGAGAGAGTATTTATAAGCTTTGCTTCTGCCTTCACCCTTTTGGCTACACGGGTTGTCTGTACATTGTTCTTTTTATGTATTGTTATTGTCTTTGTTGTTGTTCATCTGTGTGCCATATAAATAAATTAATTTATTTAATTTATTTTAATTTATAAAAAAAAATGATTGATTGATTGATTGATATATATATATATATATATATATATATATATATATATATATATATATATATATATATATATATATATATATATATATATATATATATATATATATATATATACACTGTGTCCAGTTACCACAGTAACTGTGTTTCAGTTTCTGACAAAATCTTCTGCTACAGTTAATAGAAACCTGTAGTGTACCATTCAATTTCTTTGGTATTAAACTTAAGACTGTATGAGCAGCAGTTACTGAGATTAGCCATAATGCACACAGACAGGAGGAATATATTGCACTATGTGAAATGTATTAATTTTATACAGGTTGTGCAATTTAAAAAAAATGGCTGTGCAACATGACGCAATTCCCGATATGGTTGCAAAGCCAATGAACTACTGAATTCAAATGGGTTTTTCCCTTCGCTTGCTGTTAGTTTGCTATTTTTCATTAGAAGACTAAATGTGTGCAACCACCAGATATTTTATCAATGCACAAGGTGTCTTTGGGATTAATTGTGTCTGCAGACGATGGGACACGTGCTTTTCTTCATAGTGTGGCTCTTTGTGCCAGAGGGGCAGATGCTTGGCAAATGTCACTGCCAACACGTCACAGATTAGCAAGCTGTTCAAGGTACTTCATTATGTTTGTGGATAACATCTCATTCTGCATTAGAACACGAGGTCAGAGCGGGGAGACTAGCAAGGCCCCAAACAAAACAAAACAGGAAAAAAAAAGCCCATTACAGAACAGTGTATAAATCAGTTCAGAGTAAAACAACAAGTCTATTACGTAACGATGCGCTGTGCGGCGGCGATATGCGCCGAAATGGATAGGGACTGTCATAAACAAAAGCCTCCAGAGGAAAGCTGACATCCATTACCACTCTGAGTCTCCACAGTCACATCGGGGGAAAGCATGTGCAGAAAAAAAAGACCCCCCCGAAGAAGAGAAACTTGTAAAGAACACTGCTGGTGCTATGACAAGGACAAAACAGGGGAACTATTAAGGGTGCTGGAAAAGACAGTCATGTATCATGTGTGTCTCTGAAGTGACTCCAAGAACTGTGACACAAACACTGTTCTGGAAATCAGTGTCTCAGTGGGGCTGAGCTCACACGGCGTGAGAGAAAACAGTTGTGACTCGAGAACGCCACCGAATGAAAATGCAATCACTGATGCACAGCCGGTAAATATCCCAGAGAGCTGAGGCCTCACTGACAAAAGATGCACTGTGTTGAAACAAATGCAATAAAAGACTGACAAACGAACCCTGCCGTGCATGCGGTCATGGTTAAATACGAGACGAACAGGCCGAATTAGGCCTGTTTTGAAATTCTTACAATTCTGTTGAACTTGCTACACTTAAACTGGAATGAGTGGGTTCAGAGAATCAATGAATGAATTTTTAAAGTGGATCGAAATGTGCAGCTGGCTGAATAATCAGAATTTGTAAATTAATAAATAAAAAGCAATATTTTACCTGTAGTGAATCACTCGTGAAATTAAAAAAAAAAAATTATCTTAAAAAGTCAATGTCACACAATTGTTGCGCTGTACTTCGATAGCACTTTTCATTCAGATGCAGATGCTGAAATCACTTTACAACAATACCTCACATTCACTCAAACAGTAATGTCAGGCTGCTGCAGTCAACTGCACACTGAGAGCAACTTGGAGATTAAGGACCATAGGGGCACCTTATCTTTGTTCAAACTGTCAGAAAAAAATCCAATTTATGTGCATTCCCAATTGGAATCTGCTTCAATATGGCAAATCTGAACAGTAGATGGATTATTTTGGTAAAATTTATACATGTAAAATACAATACATATATAAATAGCACTAAGGTTACTACATGAAGTATGAAACACACTTATTTCCAATGCAGTCCTCTTGTGTGTGAGCACATACACACATACACACACACACACACACGCAAAAGCCCAAACGTTGAGCAATACTAAAGTTCTCCACAGATGATGCTGAGAGATTAAAATGAGTACATGTATTAATAAAACGTGGTGATGTATTTGAATTTACAGTCTGGTGCTCTCTTAAGTAAAACTGGGCAACAATTTAATTTGTTCACTAATTTAATTAAAGACTCTCCATGTTTTATTAATTTGATACTGTATTACCACTAAAAAAAAGGGTTTTACCAATTCATTTAATCATTTTCACAAATTTCCCTTTATGTTGCATCTGTAGCTGATGCTATGGACCAGGAATTATTCCACATATTTATCTGAGGTTTTATTTTAGCTTGAAAGTCTTACACATCATAAATCTTTCTTAATAGCAGAATCTCACTCATTTAGGAACTCAAATTTCACACTATTTAGGAACTCAAATCTCGCCAGACCTCAGTGAGAGATGATGTGCCAAAATATATTCCACAGGCCTCAGTTCACTAAAATAAGGGGCACAGTTAGGTTAGTCCACATTTCAAATTGTTTTTGGAAATCATGGACATTGTGTCCTCCGGACAAAAGAGGAAAAAGACCATCCAGATTGTTACCAGCGAAAACTCAACTCAACTCATCTTTATTTATAAAGCACTTTAAAATCAGCTGCAGCTGAAACAAAGTGCTGTACACGAAGAGACATATAAAAGGTAACAAACCACAAAGAACAAATAAAAACAAAAAACAAATAAAAACAGTTAAACCAGCCAAAACAGATCGAGAATCTCATTCTGGGTTAAAAGCCAGTACATAAAAGTGGGTTTTAAGATTGGTTTTAAAAACAGAAAGTGAAGAGGCCTGCCTGATGTGGAGCGGTAACTCGTTCCACAACAGAGCCACAACAGAAAAAGCTCGGTCCCCTCTGAGCATACGCTTGCACCTTGGCACCTCCAGGAGGAGCTGATCAGCTGACCGAAGGTGGCGAGCAGGGGCGTAATAATGAAGCAGCTCAGAGAGGTAGGGCGGGGCAAGGCCATTTAAAGATTTAAAAACAAATAAAGGAATCTTAAAATAAATTCTAAAATGCACAGGCAGCAAGCTGCCTTATGTGGAAGAAACTCGATGTGACTACTGCACTGATTTGGTGGTCCAGTTTAAAATCGTTGTCCATCTTAAAGCCCAAGTTTGTGACAGTAGATTTCAAAAAGGCTGACAAAGGCCCCAGATCAACAAGTGAGGAAGAACAGGAGTTGCTAGGGCCAAAAACAATCACCTCCATTTTCTTTTCATTAAAAATAAGAAAATTCAATGCCATCCAGGCTTTAACATCAATCAATCAATCAATCAATTTTTTATATAGCGCCAAATCACAACAAACAGTTGCCCCAAGGCACTTTATATTGTAAGGCAAGGCCATACAATAATTATGTAAAACCCCAACGGTCAAAACGACCCCCTGTGAGCAAGCACTTGGCTACAGTGGGAAGGAAAAACTCCCTTTTAACAGGAAGAAACCTCCAGCAGAACCAGGCTCAGGGAGGGGCAGTCTTCTGCTGGGACTGGTTGGGGCTGAGGGAGAGAACCAGGAAAAAGACATGCTCTAATCTCTGTAATAAAATTTTATGGTCAACAGTATCAAAAGCAGCACTGAGGTCTAACAGAACAAGCACAGAGATGAGTCCACTGTCCGAGGCCATAAGAAGATCATTTGTAACCTTCACTAATGCTGTTTCTGTACTATGATGAATTCTAAAACCTGACTGAAACTCTTCAAATAGACCATTCATCTGCAGATGATCAGTTAGCTGTTTTACAACTACCCTTTCAAGAATTTTTGAGAGAAAAGGAAGGTTGGAGATTGGCCTATAATTAGCTAAGATAGCTGGGTCAAGTGATGGCTTTTTAAGTAATGGTTTAATTACTGCCACCTTAAAAGCCTGTGGTACATAGCCAACTAACAAAGATAGATTGATCATATTTAAGATCGAAGCATTAAATAATGGTAGGGCTTCCTTGAGCAGCCTGGTAGGAATGGGGTCTAATAAACATGTTGATGGTTTGGATGAAGTAACTAATGAAAATAACTCAGACAGAACAATCGGAGAGAAAGAGTCTAACCAAATACCGGCATCACTGAAAGCAGCCAAAGATAACGATACGTCTTTGGGATGGTTATGAGTAATTTTTTCTCTAATAGTTAAAATTTTGTTAGCAAAGAAAGTCATGAAGTCATTACTAGTTAAAGTTAATGGAATACTCAGCTCAATAGAGCTCTGACTCTTTGTCAGCCTGGCTACAGTGCTGAAAAGAAACCTGGGGTTGTTCTTATTTTCTTCAATTAGTGATGAGTAGAAAGATGTCCTAGCTTTACGGAGGGCTTTTTTATAGAGCAACAGACTCTTTTTCCAGGCTAAGTGAAGATCTTCTAAATTAGTGAGACGCCATTTCCTCTCCAACTTACAGGTTATCTGCTTTAAGCTACGAGTTTGTGAGTTATACCACGGAGTCAGACACTTCTGATTTAAAGCTCTCTTTTTAAAGGAGCTACAGCATCCAAAGTTGTCTTCAATGAGGATGTAAAACTATTGACGAGATACTCTATCTCACTTACAGAGTTTAGGTAGCTACTCTGCACTGTGTTGGTATATGGCATTAGAGAACATAAAGAAGGAATCATATCCTTAAACCTAGTTACAGCGCTTTCTGAAAGACTTCTAGTGTAAAGAAACTTATTCCCCACTGCTGGGTAGTCCATCAGAGTAAATGTAAATGTTATTAAGAAATGATCAGACAGAAGGGAGTTTTCAGGGAATACTGTTAAGTCTTCTATTTCCATACCATAAGTCAGAACAAGATCTAAGATATGATTAAAGTGGTGGGTGGACTCATTTACTTTTTGAGCAAAGCCAATAGAGTCTAATAATAGATTAAATGCAGTGTTGAGGCTGTCATTCTCAGCATCTGTGTGGATGTTAAAATTAATAAGCTGGAATGGGAGATTGCTGCTAATCCTCCGCCCCGGCCCGTGCTACGAGCATTCTGACAGTTAGTGTGACTCGGGGGTGTTGACTCATTTAAACTAACATATTCATCCTGCTGTAACCAGGTTTCTGTAAGGCAGAATAAATCAATATGTTGATCAATTATTATATCATTTACCAACAGGGACTTAGAAGAGAGAGACCTAATGTTTAATAGACCACATTTAACTGTTTTAGTCTGTGGTGCAGTTGAAGGTGCTATATTATTTTTTCTTTTTGAATTTTTATGCTTAAATAGATTTTTGCTGGTTATTGGTAGTCTGGGAGCAGGCACTGTCTCTACGGGGATGGGGTAATGAGGGGATGGCAGGGGGAGAGAAGCTGCAGAGAGGTGTGTAAGACTACAACTCTGCTTCCTGGTCCCAACCCTGGATAGTCACGGTTTGGAGGATTTAAGAAAATTGGCCAGATTTCTAGAAATGAGAGCTGCTCCATCCAAAGTGGGATGGATGCCGTCTCTCCTAACAAGACCAGGTTTTCCCCAGAAGCTTTGCCAATTATCTATGAAGCCCACCTCATTTTTTGGACACCACTCAGACTGCCAGCAATTCAAGGAGAACATGCGGCTAAACATGTCACTCCCGGTCCGATTGGGGAGGGGCCCAGAGAAAACTACAGAGTCCGACATTGTTTTTGCAAAGTTACACACCGATTTAATGTTAATTTTAGTGACCTCCGATTGGCGTAACCGGGTGTCATTACTGCCGACGTGAATTACAATCTTACCAAATTTACGCTTAGCCTTAGCCAGCAGTTTCAAATTTCCTTCAATGTCACCTGCTCTGGCCCCCGGAAGACTATTGACTATGGTTGCTGGTGTCGCTAACTTCACATTTCGCAAAACAGAGTCGCCAATAACCAGAGTTTGATCCTCGGCGGGTGTGTCGTCGAGTGGGGAAAAACGGTTAGAGATGTGAATGGGTTGGCGGTGTACACGGGGCTTCTGTTTAGGGCTACGCTTCCTCCTCACAGTCACCCAGTCAGCCTGCTTTCCCGGCTGCTCGGGATCTGCCAGGGGGTAATTAACGGCGGCTAAGCTACCTTGGTCCGCACCGACTACAGGGGCCTGGCTAGCTGTAGAATTTTCCACGGTGCAGAGCTGAGTCTCCAATTCGCCCAGCCTGGCCTCCAAAGCTACGAATAAGCTACACTTATTACAAGTACCGTTACTGCTAAAGGAGGCCGAGGAGGCAGGACAAAAGGGGCTGAAGAGAAGAGGCATCATTGTTCTTTAGGGGGACATATAGCTGGCTATCATCAGCATAGCAGTGAAAGCTGATGCCATGCTTTCTGAGAATGGACCCCAGGGGAAGCAAATAAAGGGAGAAGAGTAGGGGTCCAAGAATTGAACCCTGTGGTACCTCATATAAAAGTGGAGCGGAAGAGGACTCACAAACCCCGAGGTCAACACACATAGTCCTACGAGTTAAGTAGGACCTGAACCAGTCCAGGACACTACCACCGATGCCCACAAGCTGCTGCAAACGATTTATCAGTATGCTGTGGTCAATTGTATCAAAAGCAGCAGTCAGGTCAAGCAGGACAAGAATGACATGGTTGCCACTATCATTTGCCATTAAAATGTCATTAAAAACCTTTAAAAGGGCAGTTTCTGTGCTATGCAACATTTTAAAACCAGACTGAAAAACCTCTGAAATGTTATGTTCATTAAGGTAAGTTAAAAGTTGTGCATAGACAATTTTCTCCAGCATCTTGGAGACAAATGGCAGCTTGGAGATAGGCCTAAAGTTTGATAGTTCAGTGTTGTTGAGGCCAGGCTTCTTCAGCAAAGGCTGAACGACTGCAAAAAGTTCAAAAGCCAGCATCTGTGATGGTATGGGGGTGTGTTAGTGCCCATAGTATGGGCAACTTACACATCTGTGATGGTACATCAATGCTGAAAGGTACATCCAGGTTTTGGAGCAACACATGCTGCCATCCAAGCAACATCTTTTTCAGGGACGTCCCTGCTTATTTCAGCAACACAATGCCAAGCCACATTCTGCACATGTTACAACAGCGTGGCTTTGTAGTAAAAGAATGCACGTACTAGACTGGCCTACCTGCTTTCCAGACCTGTCACCCATTGAAAATGTGTGGCGCATTATGAAATGTAAAATATGACAATGGAGACCCCGGATTGTTGAACAACTGAAGTCGTACATCAAGCAAAAATGGGAAAGAATTATCCTACAAAGCTTCAACAATTAGTATCCTCAGTTCCCAAATGCTTAGAGTGTTGTTAGAAGGAAAGGTGATGTAACACAGTGGTAAACATACCACTGTCACAGCTTTTTTGAAACGTGTTGCAGGCATCCATTTCAAAATGAGCAAATATATGCACAAAAACAATAAAGTTTATCAATTTGAACATTAAATATCTTGTCTTTGTGGTGTATTCAATTGAATATAGGTTGAAGAGGATTTACAAATCATTGTATTCAGTTTTTATTTACATTTTACACAACATTCCAACTTCATTGGAATTGGGGTTGTTGACACCCATGCAACAAAATTTCACTCATATACAACAACAAAACTCAAAAACAAAGTAGTCAAAGAAAAAAAGACAATAAGAAAAAAATAAACAATGTACATGATACCTAAAGATGTCGGCAGAAGCAAAGCTTATCAACGCCTACACCCCTCCATGAAGTCAAATCAAACCAGGCATATATGCCTGTTCATAAACGTTCATTTCTAAACAAAATCTGAACAACACAAGTCATCCTCGTGCCAGCAATTTTAAAATGATATGAACCCCTTAATTTATGCATTACTTCTCTTTGCGTAAAATATTCTTGAATTCTAAATAGTAATTGCTTATTATTCGCTTTATACATCAGTTGAACAGTCTTGAATGAAATCATATCATAAAGTTTTAATATCTTCGATTTAATGAACAATCGATTGGTATGATCCCGATACAGTGCATTGTGAATTATTCTTAATGTTCCTTTTTGAAGGATGTATAATGGTTGCATGGTGGTCTTATAGTTATTGCCCCAGACTTCAGCACAGTAACCCCCAATCTCAATTCTCTTTTGTACCCCCATCCCCACAGCCAGATGGAAACCATTCGGATTATTAAGACGGCTTTCAGTGACGATCCTCTGGGCATCACACAGATTAAGGAGCAGTACAACCGGTTTAAAGATGGCCGCACAACAGTGGAGAGCGAGCCACACTCTGGTCGGCCATCAACATGCTGAAATTACCAGATCATTTCCAAAGTGAACGCTGTGGTGATGTGGGACCGTTGTGTGACTATCCGAGAAATTGCGGAAGAGGTGGACATCAGCACTTTTTCGGCACATTCCACTGTGACAGAAGATGTGGCCATGAAAAGAGTGGCGGTGAAATTCATGCCGAAAGTTGAGTATGGAGTTAAAATTTGTCTCATTAATACTTGCAAATGCACAGAGGGTGATTTACAAATATCCTTTGATTTGTACACGTGCTTTGTGATCCACAAACACAAATTTCTGATTTGTAACTTGTGTGTGGGTTTTTACAAATAAATGTTTATTTTCAAAACTGAAAATTCTGTTTGTGAAGGGTGATTCAGCATTGGTAGATCACCGAACACACACATTCATCACTTTGCTCAGTTACACAATAATGAGACATTCTCAGCGCAAAACTGCAGTTGAGATCCACAAATATGTCAGTCGCTATTCACATTATTGGTAGAATTATTGGGGGAGCTGAGGGGGGGCTTGGCTCATTATTGAGGGGGCTTAAGCCCCCTCCAAGCCCCCCCTTGGCGCTGCCACTGGCTGTACCTACATATGCTTTAAAGATATTTGGCTACAAATCATAAAAACAGACTGATATCATGCCCAGAATAAGCCTCAGCTATCTTCACCATGCCAAGCAAGAGTCTCCATATTCCACCAACATGGGGTGAGAATTTTTGTGCACAATGCTACAGCGAGGCAGTCTGTCACTTAGCAGCTGTCCAACTGTGAAAGCCTCTCCTCCTTTCCTTCTTACTTCTTCTACTTTATTCTCCTATGTTCCACATATTTCACTTTTACCATCTCACGGATGCCCACCTCTTTTCTTCCCTCACGCGTCTCACCTTTTGTATTTTTATTTCTTCTTCTCGCTCTCACCTTCCTCTCCTCGCACACATATGGAGACATCCAGCACCTTCTGAGCATTATCTAATTTCCTGCCCCCCCACCCCCAGACTTTCCGAGACACAGCGTCCACAGAGACGCTGTGTGAGGCGAGGTGAGGAAATTCTCAGCCATGTGCAAACACACCTCTCCTCTCCTATCTTCTCCTCCTACTGCATCTCACCAAACACCGAATTATCACAGTGCATGGGAATGTGAATGTGACTATATAAAGTGTGTTTCAACTCATCTCACTTTATTAACAATAGTCTAATCATTCATTGTACTGTGGTATATTTGTGACATCTTCTGTTCTTGCAGCAGAGATCAGGAATTACAAATCCATTCACAGAAACAAAGTGAACTTACCTGCAGACAGGAGATTTTTTTACCCTGCCCGTCATTGAAGAGGCAGACTGGATCTAACCAGTTTGAGCTGGCTGATGTGAAACGTGGGATGGACCCTCATAGACCGGGGAAGCGACAGACAAACAGAGACAGGATTGATGACCTTAGCAATCAGAAAGGGACCAACGAACCTGGGAGCCAACTTACGAGGAACACCCCGTATGGGCAGATGAGGCGTGGACAACCAAACCCGTTGACCAGGAGAGTAAGGAGGCGCAACGGACCGTTTGCGGTCCGCCGCTGCTTTATAGCAGATGGAGGACTGCAACAGGGCCCTCCGGGCGTGGTTCCAGGTTCGCTGGCACCGCATCACCAGACTGAGTGCAGAAGGAACAGGAGAATGGAAAAAAGAGAAGGTTGATGACCATAGACAACATGAAATGGAGAGAAGCCGGAGGAGGCCAACGGCAAACAGTTGTGAGCGAGCTCAATCCAGGGCAGCTGGGTGGACCAGGAGGCGGGAAATTGAGACGACAAGATCCGCAGGCCCTTCTCCAATTCCTGATTAAGGCGTTCTGCCTGACCATTGGCCTGGGGGTGGTAACCAGAAGTGAGACTCGATGTGACCCCGAGGAGCCGACAGAATTCCCTCCAGAAATGAGATACAAACTGAGGGCCCCAGTCTGAGACTATATCATGAGGCAACCCATGCAACTTGAACACATACTGTAACAAGCAGTTACAGCAGTTTCCTTGGCAGACGGAAGTTTGGGCAGTGGCACGAAGTGAACCATTTTAGACAACCGATCAACAACTGTCATGATTACGGTATGGCCCTTAGAGGGCGGTAACCCAGTTACAAAGTCCACAGAAATATGACTCCAAGGCTTAACCGGAATTGACAAAGGCAACAGAGTACCTGCAGGTGGACGTGTTGAGGTCTTGTGCATGGCACAAACAGAACAGGCATTTACATAACTCCTTGATGTCAGCTAACATCTTTGGCCACCAGAAACCGCTGTGAAAGCAAATACCTTGTTCTCATAGCACTAGGGTGACACGAAAAATGGCTATCATGCCCCCACTGAATGACCTCCCCCCGTAGCGTGGCCGGAACAAACAACTTGCCGGTAGGACACTCCGGGGGGACAGGAGTATTACCAAGGGCAGACCTAACCTCAGCTTCGACGCTCCAAATCAGTGCCGACAAAAAACATTTGCCTGGCAGAATCGGCTCGGGGGTAGAAGTAGAGGTGACGGAATCATCCAACCGGGAGAGCGTGTCAGGTTTGCCGTTTTTAGATCCAGGACGGTACGATAAAACAAAATTGAAATGGCTGAAAAAGATGGCCCACCTAGCCTGGCGCGCATTTAGACGTTTAGCAGAGCGGAGATATGCTAGATTCTTATGATCTGTCCAGACTAAAAAAGGCAACTGTGCCCCCTCCAACCAGTGTCGCCACTCCTCCAAGGCCACTTTTACCGCCAGCAGTTCGCAATCGCCGATGCCGTAATTGCGCTCAGCGGCAGTGAGTTTCTTTGACAAGAAGGCGCATGGGTGTAACCTATTATCTCGGGGCCCTGTTTGAGAAAGTACTGCTCCGATGCCAGCATCTGATGCATCGACCTCAACCACGAACTGTCAGGGAGGAGTAACACGGGGGCCGTTGTGAAATGATTCTTAAGGGTCTGGAACGCCTCGTCACACTCCGGAGTCCATACAAACGGACGAAGCAAGGAGGTGACGTTATGTAGCAGAGCTGTGATTGCACTGAAATTATGAATAAACTTACGATAAAAGTTAGCAAAGCCCAAAAACCGTTGAACAGCCTTACGATCTGTTGGGACCGACCAATCGCGAACTGCGACAACCTTCACTGGGTCCATCTGTATGAGCCCATCTGAAATCACAAAACCGAGGAATGACACAGTGGTGCAATGGAATTCACATTTCTCTGCCTTGACGTAGAGGTTATTCTGTAACAAGGTCGATAGGACGGACCTTACCTGTCGGACATGCATTTCTAGATCCGGGGAATAAATTAATATATCGTCAAGATAAACAAAGACGCACCTATTGAGGAATTCACGTAATACGTCATTCACCAAACTTTGAAATACTGCAGGAGCATTAGTGAGACCAAAGCGCATGACAAGATACTCATAGTGACCAGTGTGAGTGTCGAAGGCGGTTTTCCATTCATCCCCCGCACGAATGCGAACTAAATGATATGCATTCTGCAAGTCCAACTTTGTGAACATTTTGGCTCCCTCCAGGAGCTCGAAGGCTGTTGAGATCAGCGGTAAGGGGTATTGGTTCTTGATAGTGACGTCATTCAGGCCTCGATAGTCAATACACGGACGGAGTGTTTTGTCCTTCTTTTCTACAAAGAAGAATCCAGCCCCAGCGGGCGAAGACGACGGACGTATTAGGCCTGCAGCTAGTGATTCTTGGATATAAGTGTTCATGGCCTCGCGTTCGGGAGCTGAGAGTGAAAATAACTTTCCCTGGGGGGTATAGCCCCTGGGAGAAGATCTATCGCACAATCATACGTATGATGAGGAGGTAGTGATTTAGCTTTTGACTTGCTAAACACCTCAGCGAGATCATGGTAACATGTAGGAACTCCCTCCAAATCAGAGTTATGTACAACAGAGGTTTTAACAGGTTTGGATAAACAGACATTAGTACAAGCTGGTTCCCAGGACTCTATCCTCCCGAGCAACCAGTCCAGGCGAGGTTTGTGGCGCTGCAGCCAGGGATGCCCCAGGATCACCGGGTGAGTCATTTTATCGAAGATATGGAAACTAATGCTTTCGGAAGGGTTATTTGGTATGGTCATATGAACTGACTGTGTCCGGAAAATTATTTGGCCCAGCGAGCTGCCATCCACAGCATGGACCATCAAAGGCCGTGAGAGCCTGTACCACTTAAGACGGAGGGACCTGAAAAGCACATGGTACAACACTGTATGGTCTTACATAAAAGGCTATTTTGCGGGTAATTTTCAGTTCAACTTTTAAATGTCATGAGGATTTTTAAAAAGTTATTTCTTGTGGAAATAACTCAGTTTCTCAGTTGAAAGTTGAAATAACTGACTTGAAATAACTCTAAAATAAATGCTTCCTGCATCTCATTCAACTTACTTTTTATTACTTTTGTTCTCTGGTGTATGATTTTGTAAGTTGTATTTTCAGCTATCCTTTTCTTCAGCTTCCAAGCTAATATTTTCATAGCTTTAGATCCACTTTCATAGTATCTTTCTTTAAGGAACATTAAGTTTTCTTAATTTCTAGTATTGCTAGATTATTGACTTAATTTTTAGTGTTTCTAATTTTTTCCAATGTATCCTGTGCCAGTGGCAATTTGTGTTTCCTTTCCAATTCCTTCAATTTATTTTGTAAGTACCTTATTTTTTCCTTATATGAGGATATTGCTATAATTTTCCCTCTATGCATCGCATAAAATGATACTTCTCCATTATCATTTCATTTTAAGTAAAGACTGATCTCTTTTTTAAATTTGTTCCTTAATGTGAGGATCATTGAGCAGGCATGAATTCAGTTTTTATGTAGTAATCTTTGGTTGTATTTTGAGGTCATCAGTGAGGTAAATTGGGTTCCAGTTCTACAGGTATGTATTTTATCATCATGAAATAGTCTATTCTTGTGTATGAATTGTCCAGAGCGGAGAAATGAGTGTAGTCCCAGGCCAACTGGTTACGAAACCAAAACATTATTATTCTTACAAAGACTGTGGGTAAACCCCTGTCACATAAATTTTAATAACGTGTCCAATGATTAACACAGTCAAATGCCTTGGATGGCATCCATAAAAGAGATACACAGGACTATTTATTTTTCTATAGTCATCAATCACTTTATGAAGGAAGTAGATACACATATCAGTGGAATGTTTAGGTTTAAAACCAAACTGATATTCTGGGGTTACACGGAAATTTTCACATTGAGATAACAAAATCCTTTCAAAAACCTTAGAAATGATAGAAAATAATGCAATGGGTCTATTGTTGCTCTAGTTACATCACCAGATTTATCTTTAATAATAGGTACAATAACAGTTTTAATCATTGCGGCTGGGAGTACATTGTGAATTAGGCAGGCATTAAATAAAGAATAGATTAGGACATGGATTCTGGAGCCTGCAAACTTCAAGTGTTCAGCAAAGATACCATCAGAACCACATGTTTTACCACAATCCAGCTTATTAATAATATCACGAAGTTCAGAGTCCTGAAAAAGTTGGTTATATTGGTCAACATGATCAAGACACTGGAGTACCTCATCCCTAAGTATGGGGTTATTCACTGTATTGAACAAACCATTGAAGTGATCACTCCACATATTGGCAATCCATTCGTGACCAGTAACACCTTCAACCGTTTCAACCAGTGGAAACTTTTTGTTACTATGAATTTGGACACTCTTCTAAAAATTTACCTGGTCCTTCTGCAAGAGATATGAGGTGAGGGCATCTGCGTGGGCAGATGCTTCTTTCTTCCTACAAATTTGGAGGGCGTATTTAAATCTAGCATGAGTACATTGCATTTGTTTGAACACCACCTTCCTTGGGCCTGTTGAAGCTCACCAACAGCAAAAAGGCATTTGCGGTTGTGGCTCACACTGTGGAATGTGCTACTTTCACAGTGCTGACTACGAATAGCCTTCCCGTTTTAAAACACTTCTCAAGTCTCACTTGTTCACCTTGGCCTTTGGCTGAGTAAAACAACTTTTATTGAGTCTTTTATCCATTTTATTCCACTGTATAATTGTTGTTGTTTTTATTATTTTTATTGTTGTGCCTGTTTTACTGTAAAGCGCTGTGGGAGGTCACTGGCTGTGTAACTGTTCTATAGAAATAAAGCTGACATTGACATTGAGAATGGAACCAGCCTCTTCAATAAGCGTTTTTACTTTCTTGTGTTTAGACCTTCTATCAGAGATTCTTCTAGTGGATGAGTCTAACTCAGGCTGTAGGTGTATGTGAAGGTCACCCCCACAAATTGCATTGGCAGTTCCTGGGCATTTACTGTTGTATGTGTATATATGTACGTATATGTGCATGTGTATGTGTGTGTGTGTGTGTGTGTGTGTGTGTGTGCGTGGGGTGGGCATTAATTAGCTCTTTCTTCTGCCCTTACCCTTTCAGTCACACAGGTTCACTGTTAAATTGTCCTCTTTATGAGGTTTTTTTTTTTTTTATTGTTGAGTCTGTTGTGCCAAATAAATTCATTCATTCAAATTAAGTCCTTCTGTTTCTGTTATTATGATGTTAGTAACATTCTGAAAGAAACCCAGATCACGTCCAGGAGGTGGGGGGGGGGGGGGGGGGGGGGGACATATACATTCAACAATAAATAAAATAAAATAAATCTACTATCCTTATCACTTATTTCAAACATTAAAAAAAAACTCTGTTTATTTGAGATTAGAATAGCAACCCTTTTCCTATGTCCCATTGAGTATGAAGACAAAAACAGTTTTGTGAAGCCAAATCTTTGAGTTTTGTTGTGCTGCATATCATTTAGATGGTTTTTGTATGGTTTTACTATGATTGGTTGGATTTAACAATCCATTCACATTAAATGAAATGATTATTACGTTGCCATTAGCCATTTATATTTAACTGCATGTGTGTCATTAAAACAAGATGAATAAGAGCAATCAGAGATTTCTGACATCCGGCAATCCAGATCCGGATCACCTCCAAAATTTAATGGAGTCTTCCATGTCCTAATATCTATCTGTGGTGCAAATTTGGAATCTGGGAAGTAGCTTGGAAGTAATCCTTCAAAGCTTATATAAAGAGCAATCTTGATCCAGAATCTGGATCCGGATCCAAATTGCCTCCAAAATTGAATGGAGTCTTCCATGGCCTAATATGTGTCTGTGTTGAAAATTTCATCAAAATCGGTGATGTAGTTTTGACGTAATTCTTCCATGGCCTAATATGTATCCGTGGTGAAAATTTGGTGACACTCCGTGAAGTAGTTTTGATGTAATCCTTCAAAGCCTATATGAAATTCAGTGGAGTCTTCCATGCCTTAATATCTATCTGTGGTGCAAATGTGGTGGGAATCTGTGAAGTAATTTTGATGTAATCCTTCAAACCATATATAAAGTGAAATCTTGATCCAGAATCCCGATCCGGATCACCTCCAAAACTTAATGGTGTCTTCCATGGCCTAATATGTATCTGTGGTGAAAATATGGTGAGAATCCCTGAAGTAGTTTGATGTAATCCTTCAAAGACTCTCAAGTGAAACTTGATCCAGAATCCAGATCCGGAGCCAGATCACCTCCAAATTTTATTGGAGTCTTCTATGGCCTAATATGTATCTGTGTTGAAACTTTAGAGAATTATGGAATCAGAGGATTAGCTGGAAACTGTATCAGAATCTACCTGACTGGAAGAGTACAGTTTGTGAAGATGAGTGAATATTCATCTGAACTTCTGAGCATCACCTGTGGTATCCCCCAGGGGTCAGTACTAGGTCCAATCCTGTTCAATCTGTACATAAATGACATATTTAATGTATCACAGTCATTAAAATTAATTCTCTTTGCTGATGACACCAATATTTTTTATAGTAGCTCAGATTACAATGAGCTTATGGATACAGTGAATGTGGAAATGAATAAACTAAAAAAAATGGATGGATACAAACAAATTAATTTTAAATCTAAATAAAACAAAAGTAATGACTTTTTGTAATCACAAAAGCAATCCATACTTTCAAGTTATTATTAATGGTGTACAAATTGAAAATATATTTGAGAATAAATTCCTAGGTATAATTATGGATAGTAAATTATCATGGAAAGTTCACATCAGGCATATAAAAACAAAATTGCCAAGAGCCTCTCAATTATAAATAAAATTAAACAATATCTTTATCATAACGCACTGCATATGTTATACTGTTCCTTGGTGCTCCCCTACTTTACATACTGTGCTGAAGTATGAGGCAACAATTTCAAATGCTCATTAAATCCATTATTTTTACTGCAAAAAAAGGGCAGTGTGAATCATTTACAAAGTTGGCTACTTAGAACATACTCGTGATCTCTTTATTCAGTCCAAGTTATTAAAATTGTATGACCTTGTAAAATATAATACACTAATCTTGCTCTTTAAAGTTTTTAATAATCAACTACAGAATAACTTGCAAAAATGTTTTGCTCTTAAAGAGAACATTCATAATTTGAGAGGCTATGGGAATTTTGTTCTGCCTAATGTTAGAACTACTCGAAAAGGTTTGTGTGACAGTTTATGGGGTGAAATTGTGAAATGCTCTGGATTTACAGCAAAAGCTCTGCCAATATATTCACAAATTCAAGTCTTTATATAAAGATGCAGTTTGGTCTGTATACAGAGAGAATAGAATTTAATGTACTGTTCTTTATCAGTGTCGTGCTGTACCTTACGATTCCTTACCATTGTTGGTATGTGATATACTCTTCCTGTGCATTTCTTACCATTGTTGGTGTGTGCTTTATCTTGTTGTTACCATTTTGGTATTTTTGTCCTTACCAATGCTGGTGTCTACCTCTTTGTTGCAAACAAAACTTTGAATATGTATAAATTGCTGTTTTATGTTTTTTGTATTTTGTTTTCAGTTGAACTGACAAGGAAGTCATTGTGATTATTTATTTTGTGTTAAAATGAATGATGGGGTGGGATTTAATAAGTTTTCTTCTTCCCACTCCCTTTCGAGCTAAACGATAAACCTGTTGCATATGTACTGGATATATGTATTATTTTTCTTTTTGTATTAACCTGCTCAAAATGAATAAATAAACAAACAAACAAACAAACAAAAATTTTGTCAAAATCTGTGAAGTAGTTTTGACGTAATCCTTAAAAGCATATAAAAAGTGAAATCTTGAGCCGGATTCGGATCACCTCCAAAATTTAATGGATTGTTCCATGGCCTACTATGTATCCGTGGTGAAAATTTGGTGACTATTCGTGAAGTAGTTTTCACGTAATCCTTCAAAGCCTATATAAAGTGAATCTTGATCCAGAATCTGGATCTGGATCCAAAATGCCTCCAAAATTGAATGGAGTCCTCCATGCCCTAATATCTATCTGTGGTGCAAATTTAGTGAGAATCCATGAAGTAGTTTTGACGTAATCCTTCAAAGACAATACAAAGTGAAATCTTGATTCAGAATCTGGATTATGATCCAGATCACATCCAATGGCCTAATATGTATCTGACAGACAAGTAAACGCAGGTGATTTTGTTATGTCCTTAGCAGACATAAATATAACACAAGAGGTCCATTTCCTGAACAAAACACGAACTTCAAAACAAATAAAGAACAAAAGTATGATCGCCAGATAAGGGTTGTTCATATATGACCCATGGCTAGGCTGGAAAAAAATGCTTAGTCCATAGTGCATTTGCATTTTCAATGTCAGAAAATAGATTTAAATAACAAAACGTAATGCACCACCACCTTTTGAGTTATGTAGAGTTCACCTTCATGCCATCTTTTAAATCTCATCTCGAGTTGGGGACCTCAAGTTGGTTTCTTCCTGATACCGTGCATCCATTCCTCGGCTCTCTTTTCATTTGGGTCTCCCCACCATCTCCCACACAGTATGGGACAGTTGTTCAGCCAGCACTCTTTTGTCTTGATCACTCCGACAGTCAATCCTCTCCCCCTCATGTCAGAAGTCACCTCCTCTGCAGTCTGGTACATGTGTGTCCCATCCTCATAAAACGCCTGCAGCTTAGCAGTGAAGCAAATCTTGCTGTCCCATTTTAGTTCTGAATATTCTTTGCACTTTTGCAACACAGCTGGGGCATAAACCTGGTCAAAATAAATTTGTCTCCTGTTCAAAAACACCTGTTTCTTGCTCCAAGCCTTGCAAAGAATCTCATCTTTCATTTTATAATGGGGAAATATGATTATTATGTAGCACGGATTGTCTCCTAGGCCTCCGGGAGATGTTGAGGTGAGTGCTCAGTGCACGCTTTCCATATGTAGCTCCATGTCGGGTGGAAGCCCAAGTGTATCCCGCAGCAATTTATCCACAAAGTCCATCATGGATGACTCCTGAGCTCCTTCAGGAATGTTATACAGTGCACCCAGAATTGTTCTATTTTCTGGTTTACCGCAGTCCAGCATTAGGGGTCTCCAAACACTGCTGCCAGACTCTTAACAGGATGCAGAAGGTTTGACCACGTTACACTCATTTTGGCATCTCTTCACTGGCTTCCTATCTCTGTGAGGTCGGATTTTAAGGTTCTGCTATTAACCTAGCACCTCCCTACTTAGCTGACCTAATTAAACCCTACGTACCAGCCCAAGAGTACAGGACTACTTTATGTCCCGAGGGTGAATAAAAAGTCTGTGGGCCACAGAGCCTTCTTTGACCCTCCTGTCCTGTGCACCAACAGCAATTCTTGTATATTCGTCCGTGAATTGTTCTGTGAATTGTTTCTGTAATTTATGTCTGTAGCATGGCCCAAGCAGAGGGTCACCCCTTTGAGTCTGGTCTGCTTGAGGTTTCTTCCTCAGAGGGAGTTTGTCCTTGCCAATGTTGCTCTGGGGGTTGGTAAGGTTAGACGTTACCACTGTGAAGCGCCTTGAGGCAACTCTGTTGTGATCTGGCGCTATATAAAGGAAAATAAATTAAAATTGAAATTGAAAAATGCACTTGTTTTGTGGAATGATCTCCCTGTGGAGATAAAACAGAGACATTCAAGTCGAGACTTAATAAGACGCATTTATTCTCCCTGTCATATGGCTAGCATACTGGCATAGTATGGAATTATGCTTCTTATCCTTTTAAATTTGTTTAACAGTTCTTGGCCTCAACTTTATCTAAATTCTGGGTCTGTTAGTAAAACTTAGGACTAGCGGCCGGTGATCACCTGAGTATTTTCTGTTTTCGTGTTATTTACTGCTGATGAATTATACCTCAGGGGTGGTTTTTCCAACTGAATGATTCTGCTCTTTTTTTCTGTCTGCCATGTGGAGGTTATTGTGGGATTGGTGTCTGGAAACAATTGGATGCTGGACTGACCGCGAGATGCCATGTCTGAAGATGATGCAATAGATCAGGGGTGGCCAAGTTCGGTCCTCGAGAGCCACATTCCTGACACTCTTAGTTGTCTCCCTGCTCCAACACACCTGAATCCAATGAAAGGCTCATTAAAAGTCTGCTAACAAGTCTTTCATTGGATTCAGGTGTGTTGGAGCAGGGAGACAACTAAGAGTGTCAGGAAGGTGGCTCTCGAGGACCGGCCACCCCTGCAATAGATGTTGCTTTGATTTCCTGTTTTCTGTTTCTTCAGATCTGTAAAACATTGTAAAAACCTTGCAACTGTTAGAATGACCTAACCAGAGGGTCACCCCTCTGAGTCTGGTTTGAGGTTTCTTCCTCAAATCATCAGAGGGAGTTTTTCCTTACCACTGTCGCCTGTGTGCTTGCTCTAGGAGTTGGTAAGGTTAGACCTTACTTGTGTGAAGCGCCTCGAGGCAACTTTGTTGTGATTTGGTGCCATATAAAAGAAATACATTGTAAAAAAAAAATTAAAATTGAAATCCACAAAGTATTTACAGTGCTTCACTTTTCCACATTTTGTTATTCCAAAATGGATTAAATTATTTTTTCTCAAACTTCTCCACACAACATCCCATAATCGCAATGTGAAAAAAGTTTATTTGAGATTTTTGCATATTTATTCAAAATAAAAAAAACTAGGAACTCGCATGTGCATAAGTATCCACAGCCTTTGCTCAGCTCAGATGCATCCTGTTTCCACTGATCATCCTTGAAATGTTCATACAGTGTGATTGATGATTTGGAAAGACACACACCTGTCTACATATAATGTCCCACAGTTGACAGTGCATGTCAGAACATAAACCAAGCATGAAGTCAAAGAAATTGTCTGTCGACCTCCGAGACCTCCGGCACAGGATTGTCTCGAGGCACAAATCGGGGGAAGGGTACAAAACATTTCTGCTGCTTTGAAGATCCGAATGAGCACAGTGGCCTCCATCATCTATAAATGGAAGCAGATCGGATCCACCAGGACTCTTCCTAGAGCTGGTTGCCCATCAAAACTAAGAGATCGGGGAGAAGGGCCTTAGCAAGAGGTAACTGAGAATGACATGGTCACTCTGTCAGAGCTTCAGCATTCCTCTGTGGAGAGAGGAGAACCTTCCAGAAGGACAACCACCAATCAGGCCTGTATGGTAGAGTGGCCAGACAGAAGCCACTCCTTAGAAAAAGGCACATGGCAGCCCACCTGCAGTTTGCCAAAAGGCAACTGAAGGACTCTCAGACCATGAGAAACAAAATTCTCTGGTCTGATGAGACAAAGACTGAACTCTTTGGTGTGGATGCCAGGCATCATGTTTGGAGGAAACCAGGCTCCATCCCTACAGAGAAGCATGATGGTGGCAGCATCATGCTGTGGGGATGTTTTTCAGAAGCAGCAACTGGGAGACTAGTCAGGATTGAGGGAAAGATGAATGCAGAAATGTACAGAGACATCCTGGATGAAAACCTGCTCCAGAGCGCTCTTGACCTTCAGCAGTACAGTGACCCTAAACACACAGTCAAGACATTGAAGGAGTGGCTTCAGGACAACTCTGTGAATGTCCTTGAGCGGCCCAGCCAGAGCCCAGACCTGAATCCGATTGAACATCTCTGGAGAGATCTGAAAATGGCTGTGCACTGACGCTCCCCATCCAACCTGATGGAGCTTGAGAGGTGCTGCAAAGAGGAATAAGATTTTGTTTTGTTTTGTTTTTTGTCATGTGATCACAGTCTCTTTGCTGATGATGACATGGTTTATGGATGAATTTTTGAATGCATTTTATTATATATACTTTATGATGAGCACTTAACCCGGAATATTTCTTCTAACACTATTCAGTGGAAGATGAAATCTTCCAGGTTATCATCATGAAATGAAGGTTTCTTTCATTAAATCACAGTTTTGGGAAGAAATAGGGACTGAAATAGTCCCTTTAGCTACTCCCTTGTTTTCACTCAGGGTCACCACAGCAGATCCAAGGTGGATTTGCCTGCTGATTTGGCACAAATTTTACACCGGATGCCCTTCCTGATGATACTCTACATCACATGAAGAAATGTGGCAAGGGTGGGGAACCTTATGCACTGAAACCAAACACCCTCACTATTTGGCCACCATCCCTGTGGTATATTCAATGTATCACAATAGATGTGCAAAAAACAATGACGCCACACACACACACACACACACACACACACTCCTGCTCCGACCTGCAGCAATCTTCATTAATGACACCTTAAAGCCAAAGAACTCTGGCTCTGGTCCACTGACATTTGAAGCATGACTGTTGTCCTTGAATACTAATGGAAATTTTCCTGACTGTGCACACTTGGGGAGGGTGAAAATCAGTAAGTTGCTCACTCCTCTGAGGATGTCCTCAGGGTACGATATGTCTTAGTCCTGTCAGCCAGTGACCTTTGTATATGCCTCACTGATTTCTGAGTTTGTAGAGCTGCGCTGTGTCACACGCGGCTGAAAAAGAGCAACACCTGTCATCTTAAAGAGACACCCGTGACCCGTGGTGAGTTGCTATGACGGAACATGAAACACTCTTTTGACACGGACGTAGCCTCGTATTTTTTTTTTTTCTTTAGCTGCTGAGTTTGCACTCTTTGATGAACGTCGGGGTGGGAGCGTTACAAATGTGCATGTCTACTTTTGCTATTTATGAAGCACTTTGTCAAACAACAGTGTAGCTGTGACTGTTTCTACAAGGTGCATTAATCTCTTCCTCAGTCACAGAGGTCAAATATGATCCTGACCTCAGACAAACTCTTTCATCAATCTCAAGATGAATGTGTCACATGACACCTCCCGCTCGATCTAGATATCAGTCAGAACAAGCGCCTCCGGACAGGGGATGTCATTGATCTTTTTGCAACACAACATGAAAGGTCAAACACCTGGATCTAAAGAGTTCTGCTGTCATTTTTTGCTTTTAGGATTGTTGCTGCATTTTAGTTATTCACTTTCTTTTATTCCAGCAACTTTATCAACAACCTATGGATCTGTTCACTGTGCCAGATACCAAGTTGTTTGACTTGAGGCTCCCTTAAGGTGTAGTCACCCTATCATGGATTGAATAAATGGATTAGTAACTAGAGCACTGCACTCACAGAGCGCAAACCTCCACCAACACTAGTTTCTGATTCCATAAATTTTTACCTTGGGAAAAAAATTTCAAAGTCAAAGTCTTGTTAGAAGTGGCTTTTTATAGGCTAAATTAGATCTGATCAAATGTCAGGAGTACAGGTGAGCCCCGTTAACTCGCGCGAGTCGGGGTAGACAAAATCAGACTGCAAATGATCTGAAACAGCGAGTTAATTAAGTTGAACATTTGAAGCGTGATTCCTTCCTGGATGGTGATGATTTCTACATCTGGAGGGGATTCAGCATCTTTTTTTTCCTCCTCCGGCTGCTGCAGGTCAACGATGAGGGGTTTGTCAGCGCAGATGATTCTGGACGCTAATTTGGGGAGGTGATGTTCTAGTGGTTAAAGCGTTGAGCTTGAGACCAGAGGATCCTCAGTTCAAAATTCCAGCCTGACTGGAAAATAACTGAGGGCGCTTGGGCAAGGTCTTTAATCTCCTATTGCTCCCAGTGTGTAGTGGGCGCCTTGCATGACAACAGCCTCAGATCGGGGTGAATGCGAGGCGTTGATGTGTAAAGTACTTTGAGCGTCTGATGCAGATGGAAAAGCGCTATATAAATGTAATCCATTTAGCATTTTAATTTCTTTATCTGGAGTGGGTTTGGAATCTTTGTTTTTTCCTCCTCCAGCTGCAGGTCAGCGATGAGGGCTTCATCAGTGTGGAAGATTCCTGATGATTCAAAGTTTTTGGATGCAGCAGTAAGGATCTAGAGTTCCATCCAAAAACTATGAATCATCAGTTGGCGAGAGGAATAATTTGTCCAGCGGCAACAATTGGTTAATCCATCTGCCTCTAGTGTATTTGGGGATCTGATGGATAATTACACAATTATGTAAAGGACAGAATGGACAATGAGTGGGCAACAGTCAAATCTGTCGTGACTTTAGCTATGGATGCAAACGGATACAAACATATACTGGACATCCTCCGCCATGCTTATGGACAACACACAACAAACATATAAGCACAGGTCACGTGATGGATGTGGAATGGTCTATAAATACAATGGACTGGCCACCACACAAGCCCACCATTTCTATCCTTCTCAGCGATTCACATCTCAAACTTTTCTTTCAGCATGCTGCCAAAGAAGGAAGGGAAGGGAAGCAGAAGGCCCGTGTCAAATTGGTTGTACAGTCCAAACTGACCCTGCCTCACAGGGCCAAGCCATGCCCTGAGACCACCATCTTCTTCTCTTGCTCCTTCTCATTGTTGTGTGGGCCACTGAAGAGGAGGTACTGCTGGCCCACTACCAAAGGGCGCCCTGCCTGAAGTGCGGGCTTCAGGCACGAGAGGGCGCTGCCGCCTCACAGGAACAGCCAGGGTGACAGCTGTCACTCATCAACTATGACAGCTGTCACCAATCACCAGGTCTTCAACCATGCACACAAAAGCCGGACAACATCTCCACCTCGTCACTGAGATATCGTCTACCTCTATGTACCAGACGGTGACCACCTGGGGACTCGGGACTTGGCGGCTCCAGTATCCTTCGGGTTCAGTGGCAGTGGAAATCGTGTGGGATCCGGTTCTTCTCGGGACAGACGTCTTCTATCCTCGAGCCTACCCACACATCACCTTGTACAGTTTGATTGTGATCCAAATTCTGCATTTGTCTGTATTCTCGTTGTGCGTTTTTCACAACAGTAAAGTGTTGTATTTTTGGCTCATCTATTGTCCGCTCATTTACGCCCCCTGTTGTGGGTCCGTGTCACTACACTTTCCCAACAGGCTATCTCGGCCATCGTCATGGATCCTGAGGGGCGTCAACCATCTGTTGAACAGCCAATGGAAGAGCAAGGTGCACAGGCGTCTGCAGGAGGCGTGTTAGGTGAGTTGCAGCAAATCCTCACCGCCTTTACTGCTCGGTTGGATCTAATGACCGAGCAGAACGTCATTCTCAATCGCCGGATGGAGGCTCTCACCACGCAGGTGGAACCGCGCTCAGGGCGCTGCTGCAGCTCCTCCTGCTGACCCGGAGCCAAATATAGACATTCCACTGGTCATTCAATGAACCCCCCCCCCACCATCCCCTGAAGCATACATAAGTCCCCCAGAGCCGTACGGAGGTTGTGTGGAGACGTGCGCAGACTTTTTAATGCAGTGTTCGCTCATCTCAGTTTTAAAAAAACAGTTTTATTTGTTATTATCTATCGTCCACCTGGTCGTTACTGTGAGTTTCTCTGTGAATTTTCAGACCTTTTGTCTGACTTAGTGCTTAGCTCAGATAAGATAATTATAGTGGGCGATTTTAACATCCACACAGATGCTGAGAATGAGAGCCTCAACACTGCATTTAATCTATTATTAGACTCTATTGGCTTTGCTCAAAAAGTAAATGAGTCCACCCACCACTTTAATCATATCTTAGATCTTGTTCTGACTTATGGTATGGAAATAGAAGACTTAACAGTATTCCCTGAAAACTCCCTTCTGTCTGATCATTTCTTAATAACATTTACATTTACTCTGATGGACTACCCAGCAGTGGGGAATAAGTTTCATTACACTAGAAGTCTTTCAGAAAGCGCTGTAACTAGGTTTAAGGATATGATTCCTTCTTTATGTTCTCTAATGCCATATACCAACACAGTGCAGAGTAGCTACCTAAACTCTGTAAGTGAGATAGAGTATCTCGTCAATAGTTTTACATCCTCATTGAAGACAACTTTGGATGCTGTAGCTCCTCTAAAAAAGAGAGCTTTAAATCAGAAGTGCCTGACTCCGTGGTATAACTCACAAACTCGTAGCTTAAAGCAGATAACCCGTAAGTTGGAGAGGAAATGGCATCTCACTAATTTAGAAGATCTTCACTTAGCCTGGAAAAAGAGTCTGTTGCTCTATAAAAAAGCCCTCCGTAAAGCTAGGACATCTTTCTACTCATCACTAATTGAAGAAAATAAGAACAACCCCAGGTTTCTTTTCAGCACTGTAGCCAGGCTGACAAAGAGTCAGAGCTCTATTAAGCTGAGTATTCCATTAACTTTAACTAGTAATGACTTCATGACTTTCTTTGCTAACAAAATTTTAACTATTAGAGAAAAAATTACTCATAACCATCCCAAAGACATATCGTTATCTTTGGCTGCTTTCAGTGATGCCGGTATTTGGTTAGACTCTTTCTCTCCGATTGTTCTGTCTGAGTTATTTTCATTAGTTACTTCATCCAAACCATCAACATGTTTATTAGACCCCATTCCTACCAGGCTGCTCAAGGAAGCCCTACCATTATTTAATGCTTCGATCTTAAATATGATCAATCTATCTTTGTTAGTTGGCTATGTACCACAGGCTTTTAAGGTGGCAGTAATTAAACCATTACTTAAAAAGCCATCACTTGACCCAGCTATCTTAGCTAATTATAGGCCAATCTCCAACCTTCCTTTTCTCTCAAAAATTCTTGAAAGGGTAGTTGTAAAACAGCTAACTGATCATCTGCAGAGGAATGGTCTATTTGAAGAGTTTCAGTCAGGTTTTAGAATTCATCATAGTACAGAAACAGCATTAGTAAAGGTTACAAATGATCTTCTTATGGCCTCGGACAGTGGACTCACCTCTGTGCTTGTTCTGTTAGACCTCAGTGCTGCTTTTGATACTGTTGACCATAAAATTTTATTACAGAGATTAGAGCATGCCATAGGTATTAAAGGCACTGCGCTGCGGTGGTTTGAATCATATTTGTCTAATAGATTACAATTTGTTCAATTAGCTAAACTGCAGGATTGTCTTACAGACATAAAGACATGGATGACCTCTAATTTCCTGCTTTGTACTCAGATAAAACTGAAGTTATTGTACTTGGCCCCACAAATCTTAGAAACATGGTGTCTAACCAGATCCTTACTGTGGATGGCATTACCCTGACCTCTAGTAATACTGTGAGAAATCTTGGAGTCATTTTTGATCAGGATATGTCATTCAAAGCGCACATTAAACAAATACGTAGGACTGCTTTTTTGCATTTACGCAATATCTCTAAAATCAGAAAGGTCTTGTCTCAGAGTGATGCTGAAAAACTAATTCATGCATTTATTTCCTCTAGGCTGGACTATTGTAATTCATTATTATCAGGTTGTCCTAAAAGTTCCCTAAAAAGCCTTCAGTTAATTCAAAATGCTGCAGCTAGAGTACTGACGGGGACTAGAAGGAGAGAGCATATCTCACCCATATTGGCCTCTCTTCATTGGCTTCCTGTTAATTCTAGAATAGAATTTAAAATTCTTCTTCTTACTTATAAGGTTTTGAATAATCAGGTCCCATCTTATCTTAGGGACCTCGTAGTACCATATCACCCCAATAGAGCGCTTCGCTCTCAGACTGCAGGCTTACTTGTAGTTCCTAGGGTTTGTAAGAGTAGAATGGGAGGCAGAGCCTTCAGCTTTCAGGCTCCTCTCCTGTGGAACCAGCTCCCAATTCAGATCAGAGAGACAGACACCCTCTCTACTTTTAAGATTAGGCTTAAAACTTTCCTTTTTGCTAAAGCTTATAGTTAGGGCTGGATCAGGTGACCCTGAACCATCCCTTAGTTATGCTGCTATAGACGTAGACTGCTGGGGGGTTCCCATGATGCACTGTTTCTTTCTCTTTTTGCTCTGTATGCACCACTCTGCATTTAATCATTAGTGATTGATCTCTGCTCCCCTCCACAGCATGTCTTTTTCCTGGTTCTCTCCCTCAGCCCCAACCAGTCCCAGCAGAAGACTGCACCTCCCTGAGCCTGGTTCTGCTGGAGGTTTCTTCCTGTTAAAAGGGAGTTTTTCCTTCCCACTGTAGCCAAGTGCTTGCTCACAGGGGGTCGTTTTGACCGTTGGGGTTTTACACAATTATTGTATGGCCTTGCCTTACAATATAAAGCGCCTTGGGGCAACTGTTTGTTGTGATTTGGCGTTATATAAAAAAATTGATTGATTGATTGATCTTTTCACAGTGTCCCGTGATGTATGCGTCCGACGCCAGTAGGGTGGCTTATGTGATTAATCGGCTTTGAGGTGAGGCACGCGCCTGGGCTACGGCGCTCTGGGAGCAGAATTCACGGCTCCTTACCTCTTATACTGGGTTTGTGAGGGAGTTCAGAACAGTATTTGATCACCCAAACAGAAGCGAGACTGCTTCAACAGCGCTGCTGTCAATGAGACAGGGGCGTCGGAGTGCAGCTGAGTATGCGGTCGACTTCCGCATCGCGGCTGCGAGGTCCGGCTGGAATACCGCTGCACTCCGCGCCGCCTTCGTAAACGGACTGTCCTCAGTCCTGAAGGAGCATCTGGTGGCTAAGGATGAGCCGCAGGATTTAGATGGGCTTATTGATCTGGTCATACGATATACAATGGGTTAGAGGAACTCCGTCGGGAGCGAGACGAAGGGCGTGGTCGGGTATGCGCCATCCCTCTCCCTTCCGGATCCGAAAAGGTACCGCCCTCCCCACGCTCCACTGCCTCAGCACTCCGTTTGGTGACAGCTCCCCCTGCTGACGATGCTATGGACACGAGCAGGGCTAAAGTCAGAGCCACTAACAGACAAAGGAGACTGGTCTGCGGAGAGTGCTTTATCTGCGGCTCAAACGAGCATCAGCAGAGAGACTGCCCCAAACGGTTAAACACCAACGCCCGCTCTTAGAAACTGGGCTAAGGGTGGGCCAAGAAATACACGTGGGACAAACCCGTCTTTCTGCATGACTCCCAGTTACGATCCTGAGTGGGGATCTAACCCTGCAGGCCCCCGCACTGGTGGACACGGGGTCAGAAGGGAATCTGCTGGACAGCAGATGGGCAAGGGAGGTAGGGCTCCCTCTGGTGGCGCTTCCTTCGCCATTGAAGGTGCGGGCACTAGATGGCACCCTTCTCCCTTTAATCACACACAAGACACTGCCAGTAACTTTGGTAGTGTCTGGGAATCATCGGGAGGAGATCGAGTTTTATGTGACTCCTTCTACCTCCCGCGTGATTTTGGGCTTCCCTTGGATGATCAAACACAACCCCCAGATTGATTGGCCGTCTGGGGTTGTGGCTCAGTGGAGCGAAACCTGTCACCGGGAATGTCTATGATCCTCGGTTCCGCCCGGTTTGACCGCTAACGAGGAGGTTAAAGTCACCCCCAATCTTGCGGCGGTGCCTGAGGAGTACCACGATCTCGCTGACGTCTTCAGCAAAGATCTGGCACTCACTCTTCCCCCACACCGTCCGTACGATTGCGCCATTGATTTGATCCCGGGCACTGAGTATCCGTCCAGCAGGCTGTACAGCCTCTCACGTCCTGCGTGCAAATCAATGGAGACCTACATCAGGGACTCGTTAGCTGCCGGGTTGATCCGGAACTCCACCTCCCCGATGGGTGCAGGTTTCTTTTTTGTGGGCAAGAAAGACGGCAGCCTCCGTCCATGCATTGACTACAAGGGACTGAACGAGATCACGGTCCGCAACCAGTACCCTCTACCCCTTTAGATTCGGTGTTCACGCCCCTGCATGGAGCCCAAATATTCACAAAACTCGATCTTAGGAATGCGTACCACCTGGTTCGGATCCGGAAGGGAGACGAGTGGAAGACGGCATTCAACACCGCATTAGGTCACTTTGAGTACCTGGTCATGCTGTTCGGCCTCACCAATGCCCCCGCGACGTTTCAGGCTTTGATAAATGACGTCTTGCGGGACTTCCTGCACCCATTCGTCTTCATATACCTAGACGATATTCTCATTTTTTCCCCGGATCCTGACACCCATGTCCAGCATGTACGTCAGATCCTGCAGCAGTTGTTGGAGAACCGGCTGTTTGTGAAGGGCGAGAAGTGTGAGTTCCACCGCACTTCTTTGTCCTTCCTGGGGTTCATAATCTCCTCCAACTCCGTCGCCCCTGATCCGGCCAAGGTCGCGGCAGTGAGAGACTGGCCCCAACTGACAAGCCGTAGGAAGCTGCAACAGTTCCTCGGCTTTGCGAATTTCTACAGGAGGTTCATAAAGGGCTACAGTCAGGTAGTTAGCCCCCTGACAGCTCTGACCTCCTCCAAAGTACCATTTAGTTGGTCGGATCGGTGCGAGGCCGCGTTTAGGGAGTTGAAACGTCGGTTTTCGACTGCACCAGTTCTGGTGCAGTCCGATCCTAGCCGCCAGTTTGTGGTAGAAGTGGATGTCTCGCACTCAGGGATAGGAGCTGTGCTGTCCCAGAGCGGGGAGTCCGATCAGATTCTCCATCCTTGTGCCTATTTCTCACGCAGGTTGACCCCAGCTGAGTGGAACTATGACGTGGGCAATCGGGAACTCCTCACGGTGAAGGAGTGGAGACATCTGTTAGAGGGAGCCACGGTACCATTTACGGTTTTCATGGACCACCGGAACCTGGAGTATAGGACCGCCAAGCGGCTGAACCCCAGGCAAGCCCGCTGGTCATTGTTCTTCGGGCGTTTTGACTTCCGGATCACCTACCACCCCGGGACCACGAACCAAAGATCGGATGCTCTGTCCCGGATTCACGAAGTCAAAGTCAAAACCGAGCTGTCGGATCTGCTGGAATCGATTCTACCTGAGTCCACTATCGTGGCCACCCTCACCTGGGACGTAGAGAAGACCGTCCGGGAGGCCCTGGCACGGAACCCGGACCCAGGTAAAGGACCGAAGTACTGCCTCTATGTCCCACCAGAGGCCAGAGCTGCCGTCCTGGACTTCTGTCACGGTTCCAAACTCTCCTGCCATCCGGGAGTGCGAAGGACCGTGGCAGTGGTCCGGCAGTGCTTCTGGTGGGCGTCCATGGAATCCGACGTCCGGGACTATGTCCAGGCCTGCACCACCTGCGCCAGGGGAAAAGCTGACCACCAACGGGCACAGGGACTCCTCCAACCGTTACCTGTGCCCCATCGCCCCTGGTCCCACATCGGCCTGGACTTCGTCACGGGCCTCCCGCCGTCCCGGGACATGACTACCATCCTCACGATAGTGGACCGATTCTCCAAGGCGGCCCACTTCGTGGCCCCCCCGAAGCTCCCTACGGCCCAGGAGACAGCAGACCTCCTGGCCCACCACGTCGTGCGTCTGCATGGGATACCAACAGACATTGTCTCAGATCATGGTCCCCAGTTCTTCTCTCAAGTCTGGAGGAGTTTCTGCCGAGAACTGGGGGCCACCGTGAGCCTCTCATCCGGGTATCACCTGCAGACCAGGCAGAACGGGCCAACCAAGAACTGGAGCAAGCCCTGCTCTGTGTGACATCTGCACACCCGACGGCCTGGAGTGAACATCTGGCCTGGATCGAGTATGCGCATAACAGCCAGGTGTCCTCTGCCTCCGGCCTCTCCCCGTTTGATGTGTGTCTGGGGTACCAGTCCCCATTGTTTCCCGTTGTGGAGGGAGAGGTCGGTGTGCCCTCGGTCCAGGCCCACCTGCGGAGGTGCAATCGGGTGTGGCGCACCGGCCGTTCTGCCTTGTTGAAAGCCCGGATGAGGGCCAAAGCCCATGCAGATCGCCGGCGTTCCCCGGCCCCTGCATACCAGCCTGGGCAGGAGGTATGGCTTTCCACAAAGGACGTCCCGCTACAAGTGGACTCCCCGAAACTGAAAGACAGATACATTGGACCATTTAAGATCCTCAAGGTCATCAGTCCTGCCGCAGTGAAGCTACAGCTCCCAGCTTCACTGTGGATCCACCCAGTTTTCCATGTCTCCAGGTTGAAACCCTATCACACCTCACCCCTCTGTGCTCCCGGACCGGCGCCACCTCCTGCCCGGATCATCGACGGGGAGCCGGCTTGGACTGTGCGTTGGCTCCTGGACGTCCGTCGGAAGGGCCGGGGGTTCCAGTACTTGGTGGACTGGGAGGGTTATGGACCCAAAGAACGCTCCTGGGTGAAGAGGAGCTTCATCCTGGATCCGGCCCTCCTGGCCGATTTCTACCATCGCCATCCCGACAAGCCGGGTCAGGCGCCAGGAGGCGCCCGTTGGGGGGGGGTCCTGTTGTGTGGGCCGCTGAAGAGGAGGTACTGCTGGCCCACTACCAAAGGGCGCCCTGCCTGAAGTGCGGGCTTCAGGCACGAGAGGGCGCTGCCGCATCAACGGAACAGCCGGGGTGACAGCTGTCACTCATCAACTATGACAGCTGTCACCAATCACCAGGTCTTCAACCACGTACACAAAAGCCGGACGACATCTCCACCTCGTCGCTGAGATATCGTCTACCTCTATGTACCAGATGCGACAGTCGGAGACGGTGACCACCTGGGGACTCGGGACTTGGCGGCTCCAGTATCCTTCGGGTTTGGTGGCAGTGGAAATCGTGTGGGATCCGGTTCTTCTCGGGACAGACGTCTTCTATCCTCGAGCCTACCCACACATCACCTTGTACAGTTGATTGTGATCCAAATTCTGCATTTGTCTGTATTCTCATTGTGCGTTTTTCACAACAGTAAAGTGTTGTATTTTTGGCTCATCTATTGTCCACTCATTTATGCCCCCTGTTGTGGGTCCATGTCACTACACTTTCCCAACACTCATCTGTCTATTATTGTATAAATAAGCATAAATGTTCGTACTGCCACATTTTTTACAGGTTTAGCTCTGCTTGCAGGAGGGTTGCTCGATACTGCAGCTGAAGTCTGGTGGTGCAATCAATGGGACCTCCCTCCAAGGTCCTCATTCAAGAGAAGCTGATGAAGGAATGAGCCACTCAGCATAGGACCTTGTTTTATATGCCCTGGTGGGACACCAGAAAGTAGAACACTGTACATTTTTTATCCAGCAATTATCTTTTATTTTTGCTGTCCCTATGCTGTACTTATCCTGTCATTGTGTATTTTGTTCGGTTCTTATCCTCCAAACACGACCAGTGGAGTTGATACCAAAAAGCTCTATTTTGGTCTCATCTGACCACATGACCGTCTCCCATGCCTCCTTTGGATAATACAAATGGTCAATGGTGAACTTCAAACGGCTTTATTCCTGCTCTGTCTTTGAGTCTTGTCAGACGACTTCCTGATGGAGTAGGAGTATTTACAGCTGAAATTTTGGCTATGGTGTGGGCTCTTGAATGGGTGGAAGAAGTGAGACCGGAGAGGGTTGTCATCTGCTCTGACTCATCTGCTGTGTTGCAGTCCTTGGAGTCGGCCTCTTCCCGGTGTAGGCCTGATCTGGTGGTTGAGGTGCTGACTGCTTTGCTCAGAGTGGAGAAGGGAGGGTCAGCTGTGTGCTTCATGTGGGTCCCGGCACATGTGGGGGTTAGGGGTAATGAAATTGTGGATCATGTTGCAAAGAATGCTTTAAGACATGACACTGTAGATCTTGAGGTGGCTCATAGCAGCTCTGAACATAAAGCCATGATTAAAAGAGTAGTGTGGGCTCAATGGCAGAAGGATTGGGGCAATGGAAATAAGGGTAGACATTTTTATAGTGTGCAGAAGTCTGTTTTTGGTGACTGCCCAACCCGGGGGAATAACAGAAGGGAGCAAGTACTGTTAACAAGACTGAGGTTGGAACACTGTGGACTGGCGGCTGACCTATGTCTAATTGGTAAACACCACAATGGATTGTGTGAAACCTGCACAAAGAAAGAGACTATCCCTCATGTTCTGATGGAGTGTAAAAGATTTTCTGAGCAGAGGAGAGTTTTTTTCTCACATCTTTTGATCTTGGGTTTGAGTCTGTTTCTATTAAAGTGCTGCTTAATCCGTCTGTATGTCAGCAAGAGGTCTACAAAGCCCTGATGGGTTTTGTGTTTAGCCCTGGCTTGCAGCATAGTCTGTGAGTAGAGTGCAGTAGTCATGGTCTGCCAGTGAAAGGCAGCAATGCGCTGACTGGCGCGCAGCCTGCTGGAAATCCATAAGAAGAAGAAGAAGAAGAACTTCAAACGGGCCTGGACATGTGCTGGCTTGAGCAGGGGGACCTTACTGCCCTGCAGGATTTTAAACCATGACAGCATCATGTGTTACTAATGTAATCTTTGTGACTGTGGTCCCAACTCTCTTCAGGTCATTGACCTGGTCCTCCTGTGTAGTTCTGAGCTTTCTCAGAATCATCCTTACTCCACAAAATGAGATCTTGCATGGAATCCCAGACCGAGGGAGATTGACAGTCATCTTGTGTTTCTTCCACTTTCTAATAAATAATCATAACAGTTGTTGTCTTCTACCAAGCTGCTTGCCTGTTGTCCTGTAGTCCATCCCAGCTTTGTGCAGGTCTACAGTTTTGTCCCTGGTGTCCTTAGACAGCTCTTTGGTCTTGGCCATGGTGGACAGGTTGGAGTGTGATTGATTGAGTGTATGGACAGGTGTCTTTTATACAGGTAACAAGTTCAAACAGGTGCAATTATCACAGGTAAAGAGTGCAGAATAAGAGGGCTTCTTAAAGAAAAATTAACAGGTCTGTGAGAGAGAGTTCCTGATGGTTGGTAGGTGTTCAAATACTTATTTAATGCAATAAAATACAAATAAATTATTTAAAATCATACAATGTGATTTTTTTCTGAATTTTATTTTCAGATTCTGTCTCTCACAGTTGAAGTGTATCTTTGATAAAAATTACAGACCTCTACATTCTTTGTAGGTGGGTGGTGTAGGTGGGAAAACTTGCAAAATCGATAGTGGATCAAATACTTATTTGCTTCACTGTATGTATCTGTGGTGAAAATTTTGTCAAAAAACGTGCAGTAGGTTTGACGTAATCCTGCAAACAGTAATCCTTTAAAGCCTATATAAAGTGAAACTTGATCCAGAATGCGTATCCGGATCCAGATCACCTGCAAGATTTAATGGGTTCTTCCATGTCCTAATATGTAGCTGTTGTGAAAATTTTGTCAACATCCGTGTGGTAGTTTTGACGTAATCCTGCTAAAAGACAGGCAAATAAATAGATAAATGGCATTACCCTGACCTCTAGTAATACTGTGAGAAATCTTGGAGTCATTTTTGATCAAGATATGTCCTTCAATGCGCATATTAAACAAATATGTAGGACTGCTTTTTTGCATTTGCGCAATATCTCTAAAATTAGAAAGGTCTTGTCTCAGAGTGATGCTGAAAAACTAATTCATGCATTTAGTTCCGCTAGGCTGGACTATTGTAATTCATTATTATCAGGTTGTCCTAAAAGTTCCCTGAAAAGCCTTCAGTTATTTCAAAATGCTGCAGCTAGAGTACTGACAGGGACTAGAAGGAGAGAGCATATCTCACCCACATTGGCCTCTCTTCATTGGCTTCCTGTTAATTCTAGAATAGAATTTAAAATTCTTCTTCTTACTTATAAGGTTTTGAATAATCAGGTCCCATCTTATCTTAGGGACCTCATAGTACCAGATCACCCCAATAGAGCGCTTCGCTCTAAGACTGCAGGCTTACTTGTAGTTCCTAGGGTTTGTAAGAGTAGAATGGGAGGCAGAGCCTTCAGCTTTCAGGCTCCTCTCCTCTGGAACCAGCTCCCAATTTGGATCAGGGAGACAGACACCCTCTCTACTTTTAAGATTAGGCTTAAAACTTTCCTTTTTGCTAAAGCTTATAGTTAGGGCTGGATCAGGTGACCCTGAACCGTCCCTTAGTTATGCTGCTATAGATTTAGACTGCTGGGGGGTTCCCATGATGCACTGAGTGTTTCGTTCTCTTTTTGCTCTGTATGCACCACTCTGCATTTAATCATTAGTGACTGATCTCTGCTCCCCTCCACAGCATGTCTTTTTCCTGGTTTCTCTCCCTCAGCCCCAACCAGTCCCAGCAGAAGACTGCCCCTCCCTGAGCCTGGTTCTGCTGGAGGTTTATTCCTGTTAAAAGGGAGTTTTTCCTTCCCACTGTTGCCAAGTGCTTGCTCACAGGGGGTCGTTTTGACCGTTGGGATTTTTCCGTAATTACTGTATGGCCTTGCCTTACAATATAAAGCGCCTTGGGGCAACTGTTTGTTGTGATTTGGCGCTATATAAATAAAAATGATTTGATTTGATAAATGTAGACAACTTAATTACATCCTTAGCACTTGTAATAACAGTGTGATACAGTGAGATTCAGAATGATATTGAAAGCAAGCATGCTGTGAACAGAAGACATCTTTTGAAAGCTCTTGCAAAAATTGTCACATGAATATACAGACAACAGGATGACTTGAGTCAAAGCCCCAAAAACAAAAGAACAGGCCCCAGACATGGCAGGACCCAGGAACGTTGTGCTTACACTTCCAGCAGACTTCCTCTATGAAATCAATCATTTCATGGCCATCGGAGTGTAACTCCCTCTCTTCTTTCCCTACTCTTCTTCTTTACAGGATTGAGATCGCTGTTCTATGAAATAGTGCACTCTCTTGTGACTTTGCCTGACATTCATAACTTTTTTTGTGTGCCTTCTCTCTTTTTTTCTCCAGAAAGCTGTTTTGTTCTTTTCCCATGTGGCTTCATTTCATCATTCATTTAGCATCCACTGAAGCAGAGGCACGTCACATTTTCACACCGCGCCCAGAGGACGCTGTGATATGAAATGATCAGTTGCAGTTCACGTCTGGCAGTACTTCATTCCACCCTCATCGCATCCTCGCCAGTGTGCACTGTTACACAAAGTGCAGAGCTTTCAAGTCAGAACGCGTCCATGTGTGGATGCATAACTTGCCTGCACATGCACGCACCCCTTAATGAAATATGCCACACATGAGTGCATTCTGCACCAAAGTATAAAATGAGCGTGCATGCACTTACTAACAAGAGCAAATCAGAAATTTCTGACGGTCCGCCAATCCAGATCCGATTATCTCCAAATTCAGCGGAGTCTTCCATGTCCTAATATCTATCTGTGGTGCAAATTTGGTGAGAATCTGTGAAGTTGTTTTGAAGTAATCCTTCAAACCATATATCAAGGGAAATCTTGATCCATAATCTGGATCCGGATCACCTGGAAAAATTAATGGAGTCTTCCATGCCCTAATTTCTATCTGTGGTGCAAATTTGGTGAGAATCCATGAAGTACTTTTAATGTAATCTTTCAAAGCCTATATAAGTGAATCTTGATCCAGAATCCAAATCCAGATCTGGATAACTGCTAAAATTCAGTGGAGTCTTCCATACCCTAATATCTATCTGTGGTGCAAATTTGGTGAGAATCTGTGAAGTAGTTTTGAAGTAATCCTTCAAACCATATATAAAGGGAAATCTTGATCTATAATCCGGATCCGGATGACCTCCAAAAATTAATGGAGTCTTCCATGCCCTAATAATTATCTGTGGTGCAAATTTGGTGAGAATCTGTGAAGTAGGTTTGAAGTAATCCTTCAAACCATATATAAAGGGAAATCTTGATCTATAATCCGTATCCGGATCACCTCCAAAAATTAATGGAGTCTTCCATGTCCTAATATCTATCTGTGGTGAAAATTGGGTGAGAATCTGTGAAGTTATTTTGAAGTAATCCTTCAAACCATATATTAAGGGAAATATTGATCCATATCCGGATCCGGATCACCTGCAAAAATTAATGGAGTCTTCCATGCCCTAATTTCTATCTGTGGTGCAAATTTGGTGAGAATCCATGAGTACTTTAACGTATCCTTCAAAGCTATATAAAGTGAATCTTGATCCAGAATCCAAATCCAGATCTGGATAACTACTAAAATTCAGTGCAGTCTTCCATACCCTAATATCTATCTGTGGTGCAAATTTGGTGAGAATCTGTGAAGTAGTTTTGAACTAATCCTTCAAACCATATATAAAGGAAATCTTGATCTATAATCCGGATCACCTCCAAAAATTAATGGAGTCTCCCATGCCCTAATAATTATCTGCGGTGCAAATTTGGTGAGAATCTGTAAGGAGTTTTGAAATAATCCTTCAAACTTATATAAAGTGAAGCTTGATCCAGAATCCAAATCCAGATCTAGATCACCTCAAAATTCAAGTGGAGTCTTCCATGCCCTAATATCTATCTATGACACAATCCTTCAAAGCATATAAAGTGAAAGCCTTAATCTGTGGTGCAAATGTGGTGGGAATCTGTGAAATAGTTTTGATGTAATCCTTCAAAGCGTACATAAAGTGAAATCTTGATCCAGAATCCAGATCCGGATCACCCCCAAAATATATCGTCCAGCAGTTAGGGACATATTTTGGCAAAATCGTTCACAATTGTGATAAAAGTGCCAGATTTGGTACAGAAGTAGCTTAGGGTATTAGGTTTCATATAAAATTGAGACCCCAGCTGGATCTTGCTTGTGAGGGCAATTATAGGGATTTTAATACATACTGCTAATTGTTGCCAAAATATCATAATATTATAAAGTATTTTCTTATATATAGTTACTTCTAGCATGCTCATACACATGATTGTGGTGCCCAAAAGCCGTTTTAAAGGACAGAGAGGTAAAATATTATATCACCAGTGTCTACACTTGATCTCTTGTCATAGCAAATATGCACCGCTTGCATCTACAGGAGCTTTGGGTTGCATTTGGAGATGGAAAACACCAAAGGTATATACCAGCTCACACAATTGCTGGCATTCTTGGGCATGAAACATGTCTAGCATTGCATTTTTCCATGCAGTCAATGGTTGTGACACTCATCTCATTTGCTGGGAGGGAAGAAATCTGCTTTGAGACCTGGGAAAGTCTTCCTGCTGTCACTCCTGTCTTCTCTGGTCTGTCAGCATGTCCTGAGTCAATACAAGGTGATGTTCTGTTCTTTGATGGAATATTTGTAGTCCTTCTGTACACCAGCCCTGATACCAGTGTAACAAGGCCCGACAAACATTATTTGCACATGATGCCCGGACCATTGAGAACATACCACCAACTCAAGATGCTCTTCAGGAACACCTGAGAGAGCTGCATATCAAGGTGGGTATATCTGGGGACAGTGCCTACAATCACTACAGCAGCTACCTAGCCCACAAGACTGGGGATGGCAACTCACTTGATGGAAGATGGCTCCAAAAAGGACCACATTACCAGAAGCTTCAAAAGCTTGCCAGGAGCTGATTAAATGTGGATGCAAGAAAGCATGCAGGGGCCCTCTGCAATGCTATAGAGCAAGTTTACCATGTACTGCTCTTTGCTTCTGTAGTGCTAGCTGCCATCAGGACTAAATTACTATAATGTCACCATTGCTGTTGACAGTTGACCCTCCACAATTGAGTTGGTATCATCCTCTGATGTTTTTCAATGGAAGAGTTAAAATGTTTGAAAAGCAGTTCAATGCTTGAATGACCAGAGTAGTCACTTGGATATGTGCCCCTTGTATTATTTCTTGACAAGCCCATAAACCTATTTTTGCTGAATTTAGCAGTTAGAATTGACTTAATAGTTCAGAAATCAGCATTAATAATTTATGTAATAAACATACATAATCTCAGTATTTATTTGATATGTCATTTGTCCAGAAATATTTATACCTGTTCGTTCAGAACAGGATTATATCACCCCTACCCCTTAATTACAGAGAGACATGGCACTTTTTAGGTAGTTTTATAGTTGTTATAGATGGCTGTTATTATTACAGTAAAAAGAGGTAGAAAAAGTATTAGGTACTTTCTGGGATTACACACAATTATCTGGTCACAACATGAAGTTTTGAAATGCAATCCACTCAATCATAAAATTTGTCTTTTAAATCTTTTCCTTTACCCCTTAGCAAACCCAGCATACCGCTTACCCAAGGCTTAAAGGAAAATTAGTTGGTATATTTTAGTATATATGGATATTTTTGACACAAATAGCAAATTTGGACACTTCATTTGGTTATAACAGTCAGTTACAAGTTATTGTTGAAACCTGTCCACCTCCTGGAATTTGCACAATTTTCACAATTTTGCTATTTTAGGCCTAAAATTGTTTTTCTCTGGTCTGACTAACCAAGGTAGATTTTGATCTAGGTCCCGAACTTAAATTAATCTCCCTATCTTAAAGAACATCTCTGCCAGTTTTGGTGCTTTATCACATTTTGAACGATTTTTTCCCTTATCCGCTGGACTAATAATGGTGTCTTCCATGGGTGTCTGTGGGGAAAAAAATATGATGAGAATCCCTGAAGTAGTTTGACGTAATCCTTCAAAGACTCTACAAAGTGAAACTTGATCCAGAATCTGGATTCGGATCCAGATCACCTCCAAAATTTAATGGAGTCTTCCATGGCCTAAAACATAGACAGACAGACAGACAAATAAATAAATAAATAAATGCTGATGATTTTATGACATTCTTGGCGGACGTAACAACAGCACATGGTGTTCCTTTATTAGTGGCATTCCTTTATTAAATCCAAGGCACTCCAACCACTGTGTGATATCAACTGTGGAAAAGACACAAGCAGCATCTAAAAAAACTATTTGCTTAAATTGTTATCTTCATAAAGGTCCTTCCACTTTATGAACCCAAGGCTTCATTGAGCGGAAACGGTATGAAAGTCAAGATAACAGAACACTACTGTTTGTTCAAAGACATAAAAAATAGAGAGTCTGCATCACACTCTGCTGGGGATGTTTTCAAAGAGGCTCTTTTCCATCCTGCTGTGGATCCATTTGTTGATTTCTTCCTAAGATCTCAATCTTTGGCAATTACATTCAGCCATATTTTTTTTTTTATATATATATAGCGCCAAATCACAACAAACAGTTGCCCCAAGGCGTTTTATATTGTAAGGCAAGGCCATACAATAATTATGTAAAACCCCAACGGTCAAAACGACCCCCCCTGTGAGCAAGCACTTGGCTACAGTGGGAAGGAAAAACTCCCTTTTAACAGGAAGAAACCTCCAGCAGAACCAGGCTCAGGGAGGGGCAGTCTTCTGCTGGGACTGGTTGGGGCTGAGGGAGAGAACCAGGAAAAAGACATGCTGTGGAGGGGAGCAGAGATCGATCACTAATGATTAAATGCAGTGCATCATGGGAACCCCCCAGCAGTCTACGTCTATAGCAGCATAACTAAGGGATGGTTCAGGGTCACCTGATCCAGCCCTAACTATAAGCTTTAGCAAAAAGGAAAGTTTTAAGCCTAATCTTAAAAGTAGAGAGGGTGTCTGTCTCCCTGATCTGAATTGGTAGCTGGTTCCACAGGAGAGGAGCCTGAAAGCTGAAGGCTCTGCCTCCCATTCTACTCTTACAAGAGTAGAATGGGATAATACAATATGAAATGCACTTTCGAAATAGCCACCAGCATCATAGACAAACAACTGCTGTATTGTAACGCAATGCAGCAGTTCAAGTATGTCCAACAGTCCTGTAATGTGACCAATACCCTATTTCCCGTATTACATCATAATTGCATAATTGCAGACAGTCTGCACTGGTGGAAGGGTCTGTCTTCAAGTTCACTTTGAAGGATATAAAGTCAGGTAGGATAGCCGCATAAAGCATCAGCAAAGCTTTTAAAAGTGGCGAAATGTTTTGTGCAATGGCAGCAACAGGGTGGCACAGTGAAATAAAGACAGAATTGGCTTTGTAGGAATTCCTCCTCCCCCAAGACACCACATTCAGAGGCTAAAAAGGCCTCTAATCAACAATGTGATTGGACTAGAATCAAGAAAGATCTGGGCTTTTCCAGATGGCAAGGCCCTCAAATTCAAACTGACACCCGTATATAAAAGGAGGTTTGGGTTCTGAACACAACCAGTCCACCCTCACATGTCAAAAGAAGCTATTGATCTGCTGCAGCTAGATGAAACACTAAAGTTCTCTTTGCGTTCTCCAGCTCACGGGGAGGCACCTGCATGTTTCAGATATTTGTCTCAGAACATGCAACATTTCCATCGCTGTATGTTCTGATAATTTTATTTTGTTTTCTTTGTTTTGTACAGCCAAATCAGATGGCTATCATGTTAAGTTTGGTCTGCTTGAGGTTTCTTCCTATCATCAAAAAATAAAAGCCTGAAGGAGTTTTTCCTGAACATTGTTGACAATGCGCTTGCTCATGGGTTGGGCAAGGTTTGAGGTCCATCTCTGGCCCCTACTTTTCTCCTTTATATAGCACCTCTTGGGCACATTAGATTAGATTAGATTAGATAGAACTCCATTAATCCCTTGGGAAGACTCCCTCAGGGAAATTGAGGTTCCAGCAGCATTGTATAGCAGCACAAATCAAATCAAAATCAAATCAATTTTATTTATATAGCGCCAAATCACAACAAACAGTTGCCCCAAGGCGCCTTATATTGTAAGGCAAGGCCATACAATAATTACGGAAAAAACCCCAACGGTCCTTCTAGTCCCTGTTAGCACTCTAGCTGCAGCATTTTGAATTAACTGAAGGCTTTTCAGGGAACTTTTAGGACAACCTGATAATAATGAATTGCAGTAGTCCAGCCTAGAGGAAATAAATGCATGAATTAGTTTTTCAGCATCACTCTTAGACAAGACCTTTCTAATTTTAGAGATATTGCGCAAATGCAAAAAAGCAGTCGTACATATTTGTTTAATATGCGCATTGAATGAAATATCCTGATCAAAAATGACTCCAAGATTTTTCACAGTATTACTAGAGGTCAGGGTAATGCCATCCAGAGTAAGGATCTGGTTAGACACCATGTTTCTAAGATTTGTGGGGCCAAGTACAATAACTTCAGTTTTATCTGAGTTTAAAAGCAGGAAATTAGAGGTCATCCATGTCTTTATGTCTGTAAGACAATCCTGCAGTTTAGCTAATTGGTGTGTGTCCTCTGGCTTCATGGATAGATAAAGCTGGGTATCATCTGCGTAACAATGAAAATTTAAGCAATGCCATCTAATAATACTGCCTAAGGGAAACATGTATAAAGTGAATAAAATTGGTCCTAGCACAGAACCTTGTGGAACTCCATAATTAACCTTAGTCTGTGAAGAAGATTCCCCATTTACATGAACAAATTGTAATCTATTAGATAAATATGATTCAAACCACCGCAGCGCAGTGCCTTTAATACCTATGGCATGCTCTAATCTCTGTAATAAAATTTTATGGTCAACAGTATCACAAGCAGCACTGAGGTCTAACAGAACAAGCACAGAGATGAGTCCACTGTCTGAGGCCATAAGAAGATCATTTGTAACCTTCACTAATGCTGTTTCTGTACTATGATGAATTCTAAAAACCTGACTGAAACTCTTCAAATAGACCAATCCTCTGCAGATGATCAGTTAGCTGTTTTACAGCTACCCTTTCAAGAATCTTTGAGAGAAAAGGAAGGTTGGAGATTGGCCTATAATTAGCTAAGATAGCTGGGTCAAGTGATGGCTTTTTAAGTAATGGTTTAATTACTGCCACCTTAAAAGCCTGTGGTACATAGCCAACTAATAAAGATAGATTGATCATATTTAAGATCGAAGCATTAATTAATGGTAGGGCTTCCTTGAGCAGCCTGGTAGGAATGGGGTCTAATAGACATGTTGATGGTTTGGAGGAAGTAACTAATGAAAATAACTCAGACAGAACAATCGGAGAGAAAGAGTCTAACCAAATACCGGCATCACTAAAAGCAGCCAAAGATAACAATACGTCTTTGGGATGGTTATGAGTAATTTTTTCTCTAATAGTTAAAATTTTATTAGCAAAGAAAGTCATGAAGTCATTACTAGTTAAAGTTAAAGGAATACTCGGCTCAATAGAGCTCTGACTCTTTGTCAGCCTGGCTACAGTGCTGAAAAGAAACCTGGGGTTCTTATTTTCTTCAATTAGTGATGAGTAGTAAGATGTACTAGCTTTACGGAAGGCTTTTTCATACAGCAACAGACTCTTTTTCCAGGCTAAGTGAAGATCTTCTAAATTAGTGAGACGCCATTTCCTCTCCAACTTACGGGTTATCTGCTTTAAGCTGCGAGTTTGTGAGTTATACCACGGAGTCAGGCACTTCTGATTTAAAGCTCTCTTTTTCAGAGGAGCTACAGCATCCAAAGTTGTCTTCAATGAGGATGTAAAACTATTGACGAGATACTCTATCTCACTTACAGAGTTTAGGTAGCTACTCTGCACTGTGTTGGTATATGGCATTAGAGAACATAAAGAAGGAATCATATCCTTAAACCTAGTTACAGCGCTTTCTGAAAGACTTCTAGTGTAATGAAACTTATTACCCACTGCTGGGTAGTCCATCAGAGTAAATGTAAATGTTATTAAGAAATGATCAGACAGAAGGGAGTTTTCAGGGAATACTGTTAAGTCTTCAATTTCCATACCATAAGTCAGAACAAGATCTAAGATATGATTAAAGTGGTGGGTGGACTCATTTACATTTTGAGCAAAGCCAATTGAGTCTAATAATAGATTAAATGCAGTTTTGAGGCTGTCATTCTCAGCATCTGTGTGGATGTTAAAATCGCCCACTATAATTATCTTATCTGAGCTAAGCACTAAGTCAGACAAAAGGTCTGAAAATTCACAGAGAAACTCACAGTAACGACCAGGGTAATAATCACACAGAGCATCAAAAGTGAAAGTATTTGCAGATATAAATATATAAATACAGTAGTGTTCAGAATAATAGTGGTGCTATGTGACTAAAAAGATTAATCCAGGTTTTGAGTATATTTCTTATTGTTACATGGGAAACAAGGTACCAGTAGATTCAGTAGATTCTCACAAATCCAACAAGACCAAGCATTCATGATATGCACACTCTTAATACTATGAAATTGGGCTATTAGTAAAAAAAAAGTAGAAAAGGGGGTGTTCACAATAATAGTAGCATCTGCTGTCAACGCTACAAACTCAAAACTAGCAATCCTATGAATCATTAAATTAGTATTTAGTTGTATAACCACAGTTTTTCATGATTTCTTCACATCTGCGAGGCATTAATTTTGTTGGTTTGGAACCAAGATTTTGCTCGTTTACTAGTGTGCTTGCGGTCATTGTCTTGTTGAAACACCCATTTCAAGGGCATGTCCTCTTGAGCATAAGGCGACATGACCTCTTCAAGTATTTTGACATATCCAAACTGATCCATGATACCTGGTGTGCGATATATAGGCCCAACACCATAGTAGGAGAAATATGCCCATATCATGATGCTTGCACCACCATGCTTCACTGTCTTCACTGTGAACTGTGGCTTGAATTCAGAGTTTGGGGGTCGTCTCACAAACTGTCTGCAGCCCTTGGACCCAAAAAGAACAATTTTACTCTCTTCAGTCCACAAACTATTTCTCCATTTCTCTTTAGGCCAGTTGATGTGTTCTTTGGCAAATTGTAACCTCTTCTGCACGTCTTTTATTTAACAGAGGGACTTTGCAGGGGATTTTTGCAAATAAATTAGCTTCACACAGGCGTCTTCTAACTGTCACAGCACTTACAGGTAACTCCAGACTGTCTTTGATCATCCTGGAGCTGATCAATGGGTGAGCCTTTGCCATTCTGGTTATTCTTCTATCCATTTTGATGGTTGTTTTCCATATTCTTCCACGCGTCTGTTTTTTTTTTTTTTGTCCATTTTAAAGCATTGGAGATCATTGTAGATGAACAGCCTATAATTTTTTGCAACTGCATATAAGTTTTCCCCTCTCCGATCAACTTTTTAATCAAACTACGCTGTTCTTCTGAACAATGTCTTGATCGTCCCATTTTCCTCAGGCTTTCAAATAGAAAAGCATGTTCAACAGGTGCTGGCTTCATCCTTAAATAGGGGACACCTGATTCACACCTGTTTGTTCCACAAAATTAACAAACTCACTGACTGAATGCCACACTACTATTATTGTGAACACCCCCTTTTCTACTTTTTTGTTACTAATAGCCCAATTTCATAGCCTTAAGAGTGTGCATATCATGAATGCTTGGTCTTGTTGGATTTATGAGAATCTATTGAATCTACTGGTACCTTGTTTCCCATGTAACAATAAGAAATATACTCAAAACCTGGATTAATTTTTTAGTCACATAGCACTACTATTATTCTGAACACTACTGTATAAACATACTGAGGTACTAGGGGATTACGTTTCACTGCTACGCTGATGATACTCATTTTGTACATGCGGATAGCTGCTGGTAATTTCATACATGTCAAGACCTTAGAGGATTGCCTTGCTTCTGTAAAAAGCTGGATGTTGAGCAGTTTATTACTAAACACTAAACTGAAATGATGGTCCTTGGTCCAGGGAGACATCAGCATCAGTTTGATCAGCTAACCCTGAACCTAGACTTGTGCATCATATATCACACTGACAAAGTGAGGAACCTTGGTCTGATTTTTGATCCCATATTGTTCGACCTACATCTTAGAGAAATTATGAGGACTGCTTTCTTCCACCTTATTCGAAGATTCATCCCATCCTGTCTGTGGCTGATGCAGAGACTCTAATTAATCCATTTTGTCTCCTCTAGACTGGATTATTGCAATGTCCTGTTCTCTGGTGTACCTCAGTCCAGCATCAGGGGTCTCCAATTCATTCAAACTGCTGCTACCAGAATTTTGACAAGCAGAAAACTTGACCACATTACATTGACTTTAGCTTCCCTTTATTGTCTTCCTGTCTCTGTTAAGATCTGATTTGAAGGTTCTGTTAATAACTTATAAAATTATTCATGGACTAGTGCCTCCCTACCTCACTGACCTAATACCATCCTAAATACCGGTCTGTGCTCTGCATTCTCAGAGAGCAGGACTACTTTGTGTCCTTGAAGTTAAAAAAAAGTCTACGGGCCACAGAACCTCTACTTGTTAAATGGTCCCCCTGCAGAGAGAAAACAGTCAGATTCTGTACAGACATTCAAGTCCAGACTAAAGATGCATCTGTTCTCCAGCTCATATAACTAGCATGCCGGTTTAGTATGGAAGTATGTTTCCTCTCGTTTAATTAAAATTATTTGAGCAGATCAGGCCTCAGCCTCACTACATCTAAATTCTGGGTCTGTTAGTGCAGCACAGAGCTGGTGTTATGTGGGCCGCCCAAAGAGGAGGTACTGCTGGCCAACGCCAGAGGGCGCCCTGCCTGTAGTCAGGTTACTTTAATTTTAATTTTAATTTCATTTCATTTTTATTTATTTCATTTATACTGTGCCAAATCACACCAAAGCTGCCTCAAGATGCTTCACACAAGTAAGGTCTAACCTTACCAACCCCTAGAGAAGGTGATCGACTACAATTTGCCATCCCTACAGGACCTGTACACCTCCAGGGCCCTGAGGCGAGCAAGGAAGATAGTGGCTGATCCCTCTCACCCAGGACACAAACTTTGACAATAAACATAGTTTTCCCCATTTGTCTGACTCCTTTACTTCTTACAGAAGTATTTCACTATTTATTTTATTGTTGTTTATGCACCAGTCACTTCTTACAGAATATTTTTTTCTATTTCGTTTTGTGTTAAGAGTCCAAAGTCTAAATGGTTGAGTGTAACTAGTGGTGTTCCACAACCATCAGTCCTAGGGCCAGTCTTATTTTTACTATTATTAATGACTTGCCTGGTGCAATATCAACCAACTGTAAGCTCTTTGCAGATGACACTAAGGTGTATCATCCAATCTTGTCCCTAGTAGACTCAGCAAATTTACAAAAGGATATTGATAATTTAATGTTATGGTCAAAACAATGGCTGTTAGGGTTCAATGAAGATAAGTGTAAAGTATTACATGTAGGTCATCAAAATCCATGTCATGAATATTTCATGAATGGCAACATGTTAAATCCTGTAAGTGAAGAGAAAGATCTATGTAGTGTATTAGTTACCAAAAAATTGTCTTTTTCTAAATACATAGCCAGGCTGCTGCTAAGGCTAATAGTGTGCTAGGCATGATCAAGAGAGCATTACATTTATTGACAAAGAGTCATTTCTGGTTTGTATAAAAGCTATGTACGCCCAATCTTGAGTATTGCGAACAGTAGGGTCAACATATTTTGGAAAAGATAAATTGTTGCTAGAAAAGGCGCAAAGACCTGAAACCAAATTAGTAACCTGGTTTGCAAATTTGAGTTATGAGGAGAGATTAAGTGAATTGGGTTTAACAACTCTTGAGACAGAAGAAATGTACAAAATTTTACATGGTTTTAAGGCAGTCGACCCCAATACTTTATTTACTAGACGAAGGTACAATGGCCTTAGAGGTCATGAACTCACTGTTGAAGTGAAAAGATCACGTCTTAATATTAGGAGTTTAGTTTTAGTAATAGAGGTTGTATGTTTGTGGAACAGCCTCCCTGAGCACACAGTACTCTCACCTGATGTAAGTCCTTCAAAACCAATTATGACAGATATTATACCACCTCAATTTAAATGTTATTTTAATTCTAAGATTATATTAGGGTTGATGTGTGCTTCTATTTAATCTCTTAATCATAATAATGTCATTGATGTAATTTAATTCTAATGTTCTTACAAGTGTTAAATTTTGTCCCCCGCAAAGTCCCTCTGTTAAATAAAAGACATGTGCAGAAGAGGTTACAATTTGCCAAAGAACACATCAACTGGCCTAAAGAGAAATGGAGAAATATTTTGTGGACTGATGCGAGTAAAACTGTTCTTTTTGGGTCCAAGAGCCGCAGACAGTTTGTGAGATGACCCCCAAACTCTGAATTCAAGCCACAGTTCACAGTGAAGACAGTGAAGCATGGTGGTGCAAGCATCATGACATGGGCATGTTTCTCCTACTATGGTGTTTGGGCCTATATCGCATACCAGGTATCTTGGATCAGTTTGGATATATCAGAATACTTGAAGAGATCATGTTGCCTTATCCTGAAGAGGACATGCCCTTGAATGGGTGTTTCAACAAGACAATGACCCCAAGCACACAAGTAACCGAGCAAAAATCTTGGTTCCAAACCAACAAAATTATGTTTTGGAGTGGCCTGCCCAATCCCCGGGACCTAAATCCATTGAGAACTTGTGGAGTGAACATCAAAAAAGCTGTTTCTGAAGCAAAACCAAGAAATGTGAATGAATTGTGGAATGTTGTTAAAGAATCTTGGAGTGGAATACAGCTTGAAAGGTGCCACAAGTGTTTGACTCCATGCCTCGCAGATGTGAAGAAATCATGAAAAACTGTGGGTTATACAATAAATACTAGTTTAGTGATTCACAGGATTGCTTAAAAAAAAAAAGCAGTTTGAACATATAGTTTTGAGTTTGTAGCGTCAACAGCAGATGCTACTATTATTGTGAACACCCCCTTTTCTACTTTTTTTTTACTAATCGCCCAATTCATAGCCGTAAGAGTGTGCATATCATGAATGCTTGGTCTTGTTGGATTTATGAGAATCTGCTGAATCTACTGTACCTTGTTTCCCATGTAACAATAAGAAATATTACTCAAAACCTGGATTAATCTTTTTAGTCACATAGCACTACTATTATTCTGAACACTATGTAGGTATCTTATCTAATCTGTGCCAGAAAAGGGTTCAAGCACATTAAGGTGCTTCATGTTGGTGAATCAGTTTGTGATCCTATAAAAGAATGAGCAAGACTACTGGTTGCACATGAAGATTTGGTTTTGTTCATCAGATCCTGTTTTGAACTACCCAAAAATTAATGGCTGTGCTCAACGAAAAGTCAAAAAGCTATCGAGACATCTGTGACAAATCGGAAGACGTTACAAGCTTCAGTGGCTGTGATGAAAGAAATGGTTCAAACAACATTTTTTTTTTCTCTTGAACCTTTTTCAATGGTGGAGTGACACACCGATAGACATTATTAATCCTCTGGGGTCCATGGACGTGTTGCCATGTCCAGTTCAACGCAATAGTGATGCAATGCCACAGAGACTTTGTTCAACGACTTTCCACAGCACATAGTTCTATTTTATCCAGAGAAGTGACTGTCAGTCTGGGACTTGAACACAGCACTAAAATCAAAAAGAACCTCGAAGATACCTTCATTATATTTGGTCTGACACACAAAGAAAATTGTCGTGGAAAAACACATGAATTATTTTTACACCTGGATTGGTGCACAACATTTATGGATTTTATCATCACAGCAGTTATGGATTTTAACAACATGGACACTGTGAATGTGGGAGTTTCAGCAAATTAAACATTTTCTTCATATGATAAGGAAGACAGACTTTATGTTGCAAAAGAACGTATTTTACAAAGAAAGTCGGCTTCTTTAAATACGCGTTATGTGAATTCTCACTGTTGTGCCATGTCTGCCACACTGCACAGCACATATTGAATTTATTGACTGTTTATAATTTATCTAAAATTCTTTTTCACACGTTACACTACTTTTGTGACCCAAAAACATTAGTAAACCCATTTGTAACACCAAAACAGTTCATCCATATGAATAAAGATGTATTTCACTAAGGATTTGAAGAATTTCTCAAACCAAACTTTATATTTTCAGCTTTAGAGCCAAATTATATCTTTATAGTGTTCTAAACAAATATTTCTCTCACATTCAGAAAGGTGAGATTGTTTTGAACATTTTTATTTGCAACCCATGGCCCAATAAAAAGGTGCAAGTACCTTAATAGGGAATTACTGAAGGTAAATGAGAAAATGAACCTGGATGCAGCTCAATTCTGAGAACCCCAGATAGTAAAAAAGCAGACGGAAAATCTGAGTTTGATTTTGCCAGAAGGCATATTTTAGTTTTATTGCATGCATGGTTTTTATTTAGATTTAATGACATAACTGTATGGGGTGGGTACTTTTTTAGAAAGTATTGTTCATCTTAAGATGCTCTCTATAAATGTTTCACTCACTCACTGATCTTCAAGCGTTTACTCCAGTTAAGGGTCACAAGGGGCTTGAGCCGATCTCAGCAGTCAGAGGGTGTGAAGCCGATAACTGCTGGCAATCTCATCCACATAAAATCCTTAGAAGATTGCCTTGCATCAGTGAGAAGCTGGGTGTCTAGCAACTTTCTACTTTTAAACTCTCAGAAGACTGAAATGATGGTCCTTGGTCCAGTGAGACATTGGCATCAATTTGACCAGCTAACGCTTAACCTAGGCTCGTGTCATACATCACACTGACAAAGTGAGGAACCTTGGGGTAACTTTTGATCCTACGTTGTCTTTTGACCTTCACATTACAAATATTACGAGGACTGCTTTCTTCCACCTGCAAAATATAGCAAAGAATCACCCCATCCTGTCTATGGCTGATGCTGAGACCCTAATTCATGCCTTTGTCTCTTCTAGATTGGACTACTGCAATGTTCTGTTTTCTGGTTTACCGCAGTCCAGCATTAGGGCTCTCCAATTGGTCCAAAATGCTGCAGCCAGACTTTTGACACAAAGCAGAAAGTTTGACCACATTACACCCATTTTGGCATCTCTTCACTGGCTTCCTGTCCCAGTGAGATCAGATTTTAAGGGCTGCACAGTGGATTAGTGGTTAGCACTGTTGCCTCACAGCAAGAAGGTCACGGGTTCGATTCCCACCTGTGGCCTTTCTGTGTGGAGTTTGCATCTTCTCCCCGTGTTTGCGTGAGTTTCCTCCCGCATTTAAAGACATGCAGGTTAGGTGAATTGGAAACTATATAATTGTCCAGGTCTCCCTTGCAAAAGAGGTCTCGATCTCAATGGGACTAACCTGGTTAAAAAAAAGGTTCAATTAAGGTTCTGGTATTAGCCTATAAAATTATTCACAGACTAGCACCTCTCTATTTAGTTGATCTTGTCAAGCCCTATGTGCCGGCCCAGGCTCTGCATTCTCAGGGTGCAGGACAACTTTGTATCCCTCGGGTGAATAAAAAGTCTGCAGGCCACAGAGCCTTCTCTTATTGAGCCCCTGTTTTGTGGAATGATCTCCCTGTGTCAATAAAACAGTCAGATTATGTGGAGACTTTCAAGTCCAGACGTAAAACGCACTTATTTTCCCTTTCGTATGGCTAGCATACTGGTATAGTATGGTTCAATGCTTCCTACCCTTTCAAATTCATTTTAATAATAAACAGAGGGTCTCGGCCTCAACTTTATCTAAAGTCTGAGTCTTGCAGTGAAGCTTAGGGCTAGTAGCCAGCGATGACCTGTCACACATAGCCAGAATCACGCAGAATGGCATCGGAATGACGAATCGGTGCACATCTGAAAAGTGTCGGGTTTCAAGTCCAAAACGTCCTGCCAGCTATCTGCGAGAGTCCACACAGCGGCTACTACTGTGCGCATGCCGCCACAGATCTGAACAGGCTGTTATATCCACTATAATCCTTACTGTACAGATATTTGTCCATTCCGCCCCATGGGTGGTGTAAATAATGTGAACTAAAATCTCCATCATATCTGTATATAACACGATCAGCTGCACCTCTCCGTAGTGCGCAGTAACGTGTCATTACGCGCGTCAGGCTCAGAGCTGAATGGATCTCACGCCGTTAATATATGATCAACCTTCTAACTCTGTAGGAGATATGACATGGAACTGTTTTGCCAGGCTGTGACAGCATTAACTCATTGAGTGCCATTGACGCTTAAACGCATCTTTTCAGATAGTAACGCTCAGCGCCAACGACGCTTTATCGCACCAATTACACTTTTTTATGGGGGGGGTGGGGTAATCAGCTGATCTAGCTTGTGTAAAAAAAATTAGAGTTGAAATCACAAGGGAACCCATTCTGTGGGTGGTAGCAGTGTGAGTGTGGACCGATGCGCGGCTCTCTCTCCACCGTTGTGCAGACGTCTTATGGTTGTACTGCTCCTAATCCGACTGGTTTCCACCTGGCTGTCTGTCAAACTGTGATTCAGTCGCACTGCTCCAGTCGTTCCGTCTTTTTCCTTGGAATGAAAAAACGCCGAGCGCACGACACACACCTCACACAAAGGCTGCTTACAAGCAAATGACGCAGTCGACAGGCTCATGCAAGCACACGTGATTCAAATCCATCAGGTTTTTGAAAAAAATAAAAAGGTCCGATACACGGGAGCCAGAGGGAAAAGACGCACCGCCGAGAGAAGAGACAGACGAGTCCCTCCCCTGACTGTTTTTTTTTTTTTTTTGGTGCATTATACAATAGGATCACTTTTCATAATGTTTAAGATGTCACTGAAGCAAAAACAATTATAATCAAAGACATTTTCTCCTTGAAATGTTGCTTGTCACAAAAAGCCAATTTTCTCAGTTTTTTGTCAGAAATCTGTTGTATGGCTGGGGGGGCCTGGCTGCCTTTTTGTTTCTGTCTTTTGTCCTGTCTTTTGTTTTTCCTTCCAGGTGGCTTGCATTTGGGACTGAGTGGCTGTGTAGCTGAGTTTATCAGGACCTCACCCTGATCACCTGAGGCTGATCACCTGCGGCTCGTCAGGACTCACAGCTGTGGTGCATCTACATGGATTGGAACATGGTGGCATTTAAGACTGGAGTACACAGTGTGTATTTGCCAGAGACTCGACCTTGTGACCAGACGGGTGAGATCGTCGTCTCGGGAGCCATCTCATCATCAGTGGATGCAGAGAATGTCCAGGTTTGATGCATGGTCGTGAAAGAGGAGGGGGTGAGGTCTCACGCTCGTCAGCACCACTTCCTGGGTACAGTTAGATTTTGTGACTAACATTTATACAGTCAGTAAATGTGGTGTCCCTCACACCTTATTATATTGAGCTGTATGTGGTCGGTAATCAGCTTCCTCTGCAGTGGAGTTTTGTGAACTGGGTGTTCCATGCCTGCAGGGTGGGAACTGATTAGTAATTAGCCAGGAAGTGTTTGCTGTTTGTGCACCTTTGAGCGTCTCTCTGTGTGTTGAGTGTGGAACTCACATAATGATTCCTTCTTTCACAGACCGGTTTGTCGCGGCCACCTGGGGGGTGTCGGCGGGGTCCCGTGGGTCCGAGTTGGTTCTGGCTCCCGACCGTTGGCGCTGCTTGGAGCGCACCCGCAAAACCACCAACGCCAGACCGCCAGCACTTTATATTTTTTCACAGCACTGTTATGTTCATTAAACCCTGTTATCCTTTGTACCGTGCTCTGCTTATTTTATATGCTGGGGTCCTTCAACGCTGTCGGTTCTCCGGGCTGCGTCCGACACATAACAGTAGTCTCTGGCCAAACACATCACGGACCCAGCGTAGCAGAGACGGTAATGCGCGGGAAGGCGGCAGCAGACGTTCAGAAGTTATCCGGATCAGTTGGCGGTGCTCTCCGCCCGGATGGTGCGCGGGTTGGAGAACCCATTACTGATACGATTTGGGCGCTCATGCAGCTGTGTTCCCTTGTGTGCCTTATCCGTGGTCGTGGTGGAGTGTGACTGGTGACAGCTTCGCGTCACACTTCGACCCGTGATAAGAGGTTTAAAACGGGAGCTGCAGGAGTGGGTCTGTAAAGGGTGAACGCGCATGGCGGAGCTCTGTGGCACGGGTCGCGGTGCTTCCTGTGTTACAGTCGTAGCCCCGTTTCCCCGGGTAATGATAGCTACTGCGTCTCTTGTGTCAGCTCCGGTGTTATTTAGTTGAATCACATTTTTGGTTGTGTGTTGCACACAGCTGCGCACAGAAAAGCAGCTCGTTTGTTTTCTCTGTCACCAAAGGGTTTTTTTTACTTTTAGCACTCTGGCTCCCTCTTGTGGTGACTGAGTCACATTACCATTAAGCTCTTAAGTTGGAACAGGTGTGTTCGATTTGTTTGAGCTTGACGGTATAAACCACTGATTAGTTTTGTGTTGGTTCGTTTCTTGTGGGTGTTTTTTGAGTTGGTTTTTGTGTGGGATTTTATTTTTTGTTTTCCACTATTAGTGTCTGGGGTTGTGACCCTGCAGCCTGTTTGGAGCAACAAAAAAGGACCCAAGCAACTTTATGTTAGTCTGTTAGTCTTTCTTTTTATTTCTTTTAGTTTCACCCCCCAGGGTTTGATGGGACGGTCCCCTGGGGGGTGATGGGGGGTAATTGGGTTGTTTTTTCTTTTTTCTTTTTTTTTGTTTTGTTTTTTGTTATGGCCTCTCTTCTCCTCTGACTCCAGCCGGGTGAGCCGTAGAGTCGGCGTTGCTGGAGTGGTGCAGTTTGGTTATGCTGGACGTTTCCCAGGTAACCTCTGCACCCGGGAGGGGAGGGGGGGGTTTGGGGTATTTTCTTTTTGTTCCCTCTCTTCTCCTCTGGCTCCAGCCGTGTGAGCCATAGTGTTGGCATTGCTGGAGTGGTGCAGTTTGGTTATGCTGGGCATTTCCCAGGTAACCTCTGCACCTGGGGGGGGGGGGGGGGGGGGGGGGGGTTTTGTTTGTTGATTCCCTGTTCCACCTCCGGCTTCAGCGCGCCTTTGAGCCGTCTGCCATCGGCGTGGCTGAGGTTTGGGGCAGTGGGATATACCCGCAGCTGGTGGCTGGTTTGGAAGTCGGAGGAGTGGCGGCCGTTTTGTGCCGTCTGCCATAACCGCTGTTCCACTCCTCCCGGTTGGCTTCTGGGGTATAGTCACGGTTGGTGACACTGGACGTGCTTCCAGTTTCCACTGCGCCAAGGGGGTGGGGTTGTTTTGTTTGTATGTTTTTTTTTCTCCTTTTGTTTTTCTCCCCAGTTTCCGCCCTCAGGGTTTGACTGTGGTGTCCTTTGGGGGGGAAAGGGCTGTGGGTCCATCTAGCCATAGACGGCCGGGGCTGGGTCCGTTGGTCATGAGGGGAGGCGTCTCCTGGGGTTGATGGAATGGTCCTCTGGGAGGCGCTGGGAGTCCCCGTGGGTGACATTGGATCCCAGAGGGACCTCGGCTGTGGTTATTACTCCTGGAGCTGGCGGGATGTCCTCTGGGGGGTGTTGGTCCCTACATGTCGTTGGGGGGGGGGGGGGTGTTAGTGTTTTTATTTGTTATCTTAAGTTTGGGTTGTTTTTCTTTTCTCCCCTTCCCGGGGTTTGATGGAACGGTCCTCTGGGGAGGGGGGGGGGGGTTGTTAGTGTTTTTATTTGCTAGCTTAAGTTGGGTTGTTTTTCTTTTCTCCCCTTCCCGGGGTTTGATGGAACGGTCCTCTGGGGAGGGGGGGGGGGTGTTAGCATTTTTATTTGTAAGCTTAAGTTTGGGTTGTGTTTTTCTTTTCTCCTCTTCCTGGGGTTTGATGGGATGGTCCCCTGGGGATGGGGGGGGGGGGTTTTGGTTGTTTGTGTTTGTCTTTTTTGTTTTATGACTAATCAGACTGTGAACATGGTTGGACAAAGGCTGACCGCAGAGGTTCAAGAACTCCTGGCCACACCTGTGCTAATTGACTGATAGAAACAAGGGCAAAGATGCAGCCAGAGGAGAAGACATCAACCATTCTGTTAGATGAAGATTCTGTTGGAAGATGAATGCGGATACGGTTTCCAGCCATGGTCCCTGGAGGGGGGTGTTTCTCCTGGGCCAGGTTTGTGTGGTCGCCGGGAGGCTTCCCGTGAGGGTGGGGTACTGTTGTATGGTTGGGGGGGCCTGGCTGCCTTTTTGTTTCTGTCTTTTGTCCTGTCTTTTGTTTTTCCTTCCAGGTGGCTTGCATTTGGGACTGAGTGGCTGTGTAGCTGAGTTTTTCAGGACCTCACCCTGATCACCTGAGGCTGATCACCTGCGGCTCGTCAGGACTCACAGCTGTGGTGCATCTACATGGATTGGAACATGGTGGCATTTAAGACTGGAGTACACAGTGTGTATTTGCCAGAGACTCGACCTTGTGACCAGACGGGTGAGATCGTCGTCTCGGGAGCCATCTCATCATCAGTGGATGCAGAGAACGTCCAGGTTTGATGCATGGTCTGTGAAAGAGGAGGGGGTGAGGTCTCACGCTCGTCAGCACACTTCCTGAGGTACGTTAGATTTTGTGACTAACATTTATACAGTCAGTAAATGTGGTGTCCCTCACACCTTATTATATTGAGCTGTATGTTGGTCGTGTAATCAGCTTCCTCTGCAGTGGAGTTTTGTGAACTGGGTGTTCCATGCCTGCAGGGTGGGAAGCTGATTAGTAATTAAGCCAGGAAGTGTTTGCTGTTTGTGCACCTTTGAGCGTTCTCTCTGTGTGTTGAGTGTGGACTCACATAATGATTCCTTCTTTCACAGACTCGGTTTGTCGCAGCCACCTGGGGGGTGTCGGCGGGGTCCTTGGGTCCAGGTTGGTTCTGGCTCCGGACCGTTGGCGCTACTGGGAGCGCACCGCAAAACCACCACGCCAGACCGCGCAGTTTTATATTTTTTCACAGCACTGTTATGTTCATTAAACCCTGTTATCCTTTGTACCGTGCTCTGCTTATTTTATACTGGGTCCTTCAAACGCTGGTCGGTTCTCCGGGCTGCGTCCAACACATAACAAAATCAGCATTTTTAGTGATACCCACCCATGTTCTGCAGACAATTACTAAAGAATGAAAAGAGGTACAAACAAACGTTTTGTTTTGTTTTTTTTTTGGTTTTTTTCTGATGATAAAGGAAAGTCTGAAGTTTCTTTGGTATGTTTGTTGTTGACATGGACATAGAACTCAATTTTCTATGGGTCTTGAAAAAACACTCAAATGCTGAAAAATCCTGGCACTGGGATGTTCTGAACTTTGAAAATGGCTGGCACTCAATGAGTTAATATACATGAATCTTACCTCCAAAAGTGGTCCAGGAGCGCAGTGCAGACATGGAGCCGGACTGCATACTGTGGTTAAAATCTTCTCACCTGGCTGCTGTTTGCTGGAATCAACCACGCCAAAAATAAATCCCATGTCATAATCAAACCATTGTGGTGTTCAGAGTTGTGTTGTGCTGTTGAAGTCAACCAAAACACATGCAAAAAAATAAAGTTCCCTCGAAAGGGTGCATCTGATGCATGGGACAGCATGGTCCACTGCCAGCAAACTTTCAGCAAAGCTGTCCAATGGCACGTGTGCCCTGTGTGCATGCTTAGTGGCTCATGCAGTGTTATGCATACACACACACACGCACACACACACACAGCTGAGTGATAATTTCATCTCCACGCATGTGTGCAGGCACATGTGCACCACACACATGCGCGTTGCGCACTCTTGCACCGGTGCATGTGAGAAACACAGCGCCACCTCCCACTCCAGTCCCGTGTTTGCTATCCAGACGTTTGGACATCGGGCAGTCTTCAGCGCCTTTTATGGCCATCTGACAGCAGTCTGTGTGATCTAACTGTTGTCTACATGCGCTTTGGATGCCATCGTGCAAGTGTGGACGAGGTAATCTGGATGCGTTCCGACACTGTTGACCACGCCTCTTTTCATCCCGACCTTGTCAGATTATGGCAGTATTTGCCATGTTGGGCTGGATCCTGCACATTCTTGCTATGTGAGACGGGGGCTTAAGTATTTCTTCTGCTTTCCTGTTCCTTAATGCTGACGAATTATAGCTTAAGTGTAATTTTTCTGGCTGACTGATTCTATTTTCTTTTTCTCTCTGTCCAAGATGGGGCTGGATCCACATGTTGGATTGGATGATTTCTGTGTCGGACGCAGGACGGATTCTGCTATATAGATCCAACAAGTGGCTCGATGACTCCCCCCACCTCCCAATGGTGGACTGGACTCCTGCATGGACTCTCGTCAATTGTTGTTGTGTTGTGTTCTGTATTATAAACCTCATCTCAACAATTGCACACAAGTTTTCATGTTGTTTGATTTCCTGTTTTCCGTTTCTTCAGCTCTGCAATTTTTTGTAAAAACCTTGTAACTGTTAGAATGGCCTGAGCAGTGGGTCACCCCTCTGAGTCTGGTCTGCTTGAGGTTTTTTCCTCAATATCATCTGAGAGAGCTTTTCCTTACCGCTGTCACCTGTGTCCTTGCTCTAGGGGTTGGTAAGGTTAGACCCTACTCATGTGAAGCGCCTTGAGGCAGTTTTGCTGTGATTTGGTGCTATGAAAAATGAAATAAACTGAAATTATTATTTCTAAAAGAACATTCTGTACATCTTTGGAAATTATCGACCCTCAAGCAAATCATAACTTGGTTACATGGGGCTTTCTCATACCTCCATAAATAATGCTTATCATAATGGAGCATATCGTAAAACTAGATCATTAAATGATTTGGACAGTATAACTCTGCAGCAAAAATAAATCTCCACTCTCCACTCATTAGCACTGACAGATCGTTGTTGCAGCAATGTGTCCCTTGGTACCTTGGAATGAAAGATGAGCCTTTGGCTTCGAACTTGAACCATACTCCGCCCTTTTCCCGCTGTCCCAGATACTCGTTAGAGAATCCTTCTCAATTATAGCACCTTTTATTGAATTAAATTTGATGGATTAGCTATACATTGTTGAGAAAGTCTGACGCTGCAGCCGACCTCGTAGACTTTGGTCATCCATTGGCTCAGTCTATTCATGCTAAAAATGATCTTTGCATGTATGGTTAACGTGATGACGTACATGTGAGATTCAAAGGTCTGACACGTGGAAACAGTTCACTTGTCAGTCATAAAAACAACTAGAATGTGTTCATTTGGCTTCAGAGGTTTTCACTACTCACCACATATCTGTTAATTTTATTTTATTGTTTTGTATACTTTTGTGTATTTTATGAAAGAAAGTATCTTAAAGGTGCTGTAACTCAGATTTTACACTCTTATAGTAGCTACAAATTATTTTCAATGTAAAGATTTTGTGCCTTAATGTTGTCCTGTACAGAGAATGGAGGAATACTCCCTCTGTGGTCTAAGCTTTGCTCTCCCCATTTTTGGTCTTGCCTCTATTTACTATACGAGATATCTGGAAGTGCCTGTTAATCACATTTGAGCCCTACACTGTCAAAACTACTGCACAATTTCAATTTATTTTCATTTGTATAGTGCCAAGTCACAACAGAGATGCCTCGAGGTGCTTCACACAAGTAAGGTCTAACCTTACCAACCCCCAGAGCAGCAGTGGTAAGGAAAAACTCCCTCTGAGGAAGAAACCTCAAGCAGACCAGACTCAAAGGGGTGACCCTCTGCTTGGGCCATGCTATAGACATAGCTTACAGAAACAATTCACAAAACAAATACACAGGAAAAGCTGTTGGTGCACAGGACAGGAGGGTCTCCAGCACAATTACCACACCCATCTCTGGATCGAGCTGCACCTTAAACAGAGAGAAAAAAAACAGAATCAAGCATCAGAAAGACAAGAAATAGAGGATAATTTGTCAGCATTAAACAAGAAAAACAGAAGAAATACTAAGGTGATCGCTGGCTACGAGCCCTAAGCTTTACTAAAAGACTCAGAATTTAGATAAAGTTGAGGCTGCGGCACACTCCATTTCCTAATAAAATTAATTAAAAGAGTGCAAAGTGTAGAACTATACTATGCTAGTATGCTAGCCATATGAAAGGGAAAATAAGTGCGTCTTAAGTCTGGACTTGAAAGTCTCTACAGAATCTGACTGTTTTATTGAAGCAGGGAGATCATTCCACAGAATAGGGGCACAATAAGAGAAAGATTTCTTATTCACCCTAGGGACACAAAGTAGCCCTGCACCCTGAGAACACAAAGCCTGGGCCGGTACGTAAGGTTTAATTAGGTCAGCTAGGTAGGGAGGTGCCAGTCTGTGAACAATTTTATAGACTAGTACCAGCACCTTAAAATCTGATCTCACTGGGACAGGAAGCCAGTGAAGAGATGCCAAAATGGGTGTAATGTGGTCGAACGTTCTGCTTCGTGTCAAAAGTCTGGCAGCAACATTTTGAACCAATTGGAGAGCCCTAATGCTGGACTGTGGTAAACCAGAAAATAGAACATTGCAGTAGTCCAATCTAGAAGAGATAAATGTATGGATCAGGGTCTCAGCATCAGCCATAGACAGGATGGGATGAATCTTTGCTATATTTCGCAGGTGGAAGAAAGCAGTCCTCATAATATCTCTAATGTGGAGGTCAAAGGACAATGTAGGATTAAAAATTACCCCAAGGTTCCTCACTGCACAGATTTTGATGGAATTTTCACCACAGATACATATTAGGCCATGAAAGAACCCCTTAAAGTTGGGAGGTGATATGGATACAGATCTGGATTCTGGATCAAGTTTCACTTTCTATAGGCGTTGAAGGATTACTGTTAGCAGGATTACGTCAAAACTACTGCATGGATTTTGATGGAATTTTCAATACAGATACACATTAGGCCATGGAAAACTCCATTACATTTTGGAGGTGATCCAGGTGCAGATTCTGGATCAAGATTGCCCTTTATATACGCATTGAAGGATTACGTCAAAAGTACTTCAGGGATTCTCAAAAAAAATTGAACCACAGATAGACATTAGGGCATGGAGGACTCCACTGAATTTTAGAGATGATCTGGATCTGGATTCTGGATCAAGATTTCACTTTATATAGGCTTTGAAAGATTACTTCAGAACGTCTTCATGGATTCTCACCAAATTTGCACCACAGATACATATTAGGCCACAGAAGACTGAATTTTGGAGGTGATCCACATGTTGGGAAAGTGTAAGTACACGGACCCACAACAGGGGGCGCAAATGAACGGACAATAGAATAGGTCAAATAACAACACTTTACTGTTGCGAACGTGCACAACAAACACAACAGATTCCACAATAGATCAAAGGTCAAATTACAAGGTGTCGTGTGGGCAGGCTCGAAGATAGGAGACGCCTGTCCAAAGCAGAACCGGAACCACACGATTTCCTCCGCCACCAGACCCCGGGAATACTGGAGCCGCCAAGTCCCGAACTCCCAGGTGGCCACTGCCTCCGCGTGTCGGATCTGGTATTGCTGGCGAGGAACAACAACACAATTAAACGTGGGTGCGTCTGCACCCAGCAATCTGCACGGCAGGGAAGCTACCTCCACCTCTCGTTGGAGAAAAAGTCTGTTATCACTCACAAAAATCACAACAAAAAGGCTTTCTATCAAGCAGTCAGGCTGAGGATATTACCTTTCAGGTAGAACGATATCTCGGCAAAGAGGTGGAGATGACGTCTTGCTGATATACCGATGCAGATCAGATGAGTGGTGACAGCTGTCACAGGTGATGAGTGTCAGCTGTCACCCCGGCTGCTCCTGTGAGGCGGCAGCGCCCTCTGGTGCCTGGAGCCCGCACTCCAGGCAGGGTGCCCTCTGGTGGTGGTGGGCCAGCAGTACCTCCTCTTCAGCAGCCCACACAACACCACACACATCTGGCTTTTCCTTTATGGAGAAATGTCAGCCATAACTTCTGCTCGATGCAAGAAGAAAGAAAGGTCTGAGCAGGAGTGGCTGAAGAAGGAAATCTTTACATCGTAAAATGTTGCACGAATGTGACATAGGGTCCCAGGGAAAAAAAAAAATCTTTCAAATCACCTTAAATAGAAACCTGACTATATTGTTGTCTTCATCAATCGTCACACTGTAATCCTGCAGAGGACAATACTAATTAAAGCATATGACACTTCAGCCAAAACAATCAGGTTTCCAACCCCAAATTATTATGGTATTTAATGATTATCACTGATAATAATTTACTTGATATTCAAATGTTCATCTTATTTATTTATGTTTTCAACTACATGTGTTCTCAGCAGGACATGTCAAAAAGACATGAATCTTATTCAGTTGAATTTGGTGGTGAAGTAGCCCTTGGGTCAACGAAGGGTTTTTAATTATTATTTTTATATCTTCATTTGATTTCCATAATATTTGACCCCTGCATTAGACCATGTCAGAGGTATCTCTCTAGTATACTTATTTAATTGGATGTCCAAGATGTTTTGTGCAGTACTGTGTTTTGGGCTGATGCAAAGCTGCCTTTCAATTATATATTGAATGACGCAACTGAGCAGAGCAGGTGGATCTGACTGAGGTGTTGGCCTGAACGTTGGTAATAGAGTTCCAGGCTTGACCACACAATGTTCCTCTCTGGATATGTGGACAAGACACTGTGTCCATTATATTGATTCACCCAGCTGTAGATGGGTTCTGACCACTGTTGGGATTACCTGCCGTGACTCAGCATCCCATTCAGGAAGGAACAGACAAAGATAAGCTCTGGCCATTACGGGTAACATGACCCAGAAAGGATTTATGTCAACTATGACATGCTTAAACCAATCAAATTCATGAATTGTTGGTGTAATTCATAGTAGATCAATGTGCAACCTATAATTTGCAAAATGTGTGTTTGATAGATGTCTGCAATAGCAGCAATTACACATAGCTGTCATACGTCATCTCCATTGCATGATGACACCGTGCTGTCTGTTGATTGACTTTGTGTACCCGTGCATCAATGCCCCAATCTCTGCCCATCAAAAATTAAGCCTACCCAGAAATGGAAAAATTTGCAGTTCCTTGAATGGCCACTAAGTCTGGCTGCAAAAAGGAATACATTTCCATAGAACCCCATGCTAAAATGTCAAGTAGAGTAGAAATAAACATGTATACAGCTGATGTTTTGGTCTGTATAACTAAATGGTAAGTGGTAAATGGACTGCATTTATATAGCGTTTTTCCATCTGCATCAGACGTTCAAAGCGCTTTACAAATAATGCCTGACATTCACACCGATGTGAGGGTGCTGCCATACAAGGTACTCACTACACACCGGGAGCAATAGGGGATTAAAGACCTTGCCCAAGGGCCCTTAGTGATTTTCCAGTCAAGCTGGGGTTTGAACCGAGGATCTTCTGGTCTCAAGCTCAACGCCTTAACCACTAGACCATCGCCTAGTTTCCCCCTGCCTAACATCTATACAGAGGGTAAATTATTTTGTAATGGGGTAATTCCACAGAGCATTGTTCCTTCCCATTTAATCACGAATAACAAATTGGGGCATGTTTTAAAGTATTACAGTATGACTTCTTGATCCTTCTTCGTCAACCTTGAACAAACCTGGTAAATGTAGTAGTTACCACCAGATTTGAAACTGGGATCCAGTTTTCGAACGGCTCAAAAATTTAATCCCGATTCTTGAAGCTGTTGATAGTATGAGGGCTGTCCATAAAGTATAGGTCCTTTTTATTTTTTTCAAAAACTATATGGATTTCATTCATATGTTTTTACGTCAGACATGCTTGAACCCTCGTGCGCATGCGTGAGTTTTTCCACGCCTGTCGGTGACGTCATTCGCCTGTGAGCACTCCTTGTGGGAGGAGTCGTCCAGCCCCTCGTCGGAATTCCTTTGTTTGAGAAGTTGCTGAGAGGCTGGCGCTTTGTTTGATCAAAATTTTTTCTAAACCTGTGAGACACATCGAAGTGGACACGGTTCGAAAAATTAAGCTGGTTTTCGGTGAAAATTTTAACGGCTGATGAGAGATTTTGAGGTGATACTGTCGCTTTAAGGACTTCCCACGGAGCGAGACGTCGTGCAGCGCTTTCAGGCGCCGTCATCAGCCTGTTTCAAGCTGAAAACCTCCACATTTCAGGCTCTATTGATCCAGGACGTCGTGAGAGAACAGAGCAGTTTCAGAAGAAGTTGGTTTCAGCATTTTATCCGGATATTCCACTGTTAAAGGAGATTTTTTTAATGAAAGACGTGTGGACGGGTACGCGCATCGGGACGCAGCCGGCGCGGTGCGGCGGCACAGGAAAAACACCTCCGTGTTGATAACCATTTGTAAAATCCAGGCGGCTTTTGATGGCTTTCAGTGGAGTGAGTATATGAGAAATTGTTTAACATTTGGACATGTTCCAACTTGTCCTTAAGGCTTCCAACAGAGGTGTTTTTCCTGTGGCGGAGCGTCGCGGCGGCTGCGAGCCGACGCTGCAAGCTGCCCGCACGTCTTTCTTTAAAAAATGTTAGCCCCACTCCACACTAACCGTAACACTCCATGGTTACTTAATACCACCACCCAAGCCAACTGTCATAAAACCACATCCTCATCCACAAAAAATGTCCTTTAATAAAACACCCAAGCCAAGATTAGCCTGATAACTATGACTTTTTTGTTTACTCTCAAATGGTGTTGTGTTTTGGCTTCTTTAGTCCCACCCAGGTCATGCAGGGTATTGCCCACATGCAACCTCTTTACCCATTTAAGGGTTGGCCTAGATGTAGACAGAGTAAGTGCTGGCAACTTAAATTGAATTTGAATTTGGTGTAGATAGGATCAAAACTACCTCCATCAAGGACAAAACGTTTGGTTGTTATTATTTTGATATCGCAAAAACACTCAAACGAATGTCAGTGAAATTTGTTGGAGACGTTGGCCTTGGGTTAAGGAAAAGCCATGTTGTGTGTAGTTTGGTGAGTAAATGCCCCATCGCGTCTTCTCTAACGGTTTCAGCAGTCTGTGTTAGCCTTGTGACATAACGTTGACATTCTGTAGCATACTGCCTGAGCACTTATCACGGGGATACATTCTTTGCAGATGCAGCCAGCCATTATTACAAGATGTTGATTTGGCTTTCTAATCATTTTAGCATTACACTGATTTGTATCATCTCGAGACTTAACCGGACAGCGAGAGCCACCCGACTTCTACATGGGCAATTATTCAATTCAGATGATTTGACATATTAATCAATTAAATCAGTTAATATTAATTATTTTTTAATTAATTAATTAACTTAATTAATTAAGTTATTATTAATTAATCAGTTATTCAATTTAATTTCTCTCCATAATTACAGATTAAACTGTCTCACCTCATATTTACCATTTTCTCTTTCACTGAATATAATAATAACACAGTAAAAGTCAGTCCCTTCGGTTGCTCCTTTGTTTGGTCAATTTTTCATAGGCAGAACTTTCTGCACTACTGCTGGGTGCAGACCCAAAGGGCCCAGTCACACAGCATCTGCAACAGCTGGATGAAGGATTAAAAAGTCAAAAAGTCACAATTCGTTGAGAAAAGGTGGACGGAAAATCCTGCACCTTTCCCATCACCGAAAAGCCTGTGAATCAAGAGCGCAAAAGTAATGAAAAACCAAAGCAAAGAAATAAAAAATGAAGCGAACGTCGACCTCGACGCTTTAAACAAAATCAAAATGAAACATTCACGATCATGTGACCGAAAGTGGGCAGAAAACCGAGTGCAGCCAGCCTTGTCCTCATGTCCACAGTACTTGCAGGTGCGGGCTTTTGTTTGTCTTGGCAACAGGTGAGAGATTTTGTTTGTCTTCACAACAACAAGTTTTGTTTGTCTTCCCATTCTGAGTTCTCACAGCGTGTCTGTACCTTGTTGTACACTTTATCTGTGATAGTACTTGTCCTGACGAGTACCTTTGACGAGTTCATGGCATCAGCCATGGGGAACTGTCCACATCAGGCGAAGGCTACTCCAAAAGACAAGCACACTCAGGTTAATAGTTAAAGTAGTTGATAAAACATCCTTAACGCTGCTGTTTCTGTATGAAAAGGTTGATTTTCTTGTTCCAAAAATGAATGATTCATTAGCGGTACAAGGATGTTTCATTCAGTTCGTCTGAGCTTTAATTATTGGTTTGTTCAGATATTGACGCCTTTACGGTGTCAAATCTCACACGTAATCACATTCTCACTGGGGAGGCCGAGATTTCGTTCTGTGTGTAAACAAGCGTTTGCGGCAACTTGTTTGCAACATTGCGTCGTTATAGAGGCGAGTTCAAGCTAAATATGTATTTAGGTGTTGAACAAGACGAACGCTCCACAGAGCAACAAGTTGCTGCTTTTTTACAAACAAATGGGATCGATCTGGATATAAACACTATTGAAGCGTGTCATCCGTTACCCAGGAAGAATTCATCAGACAAACCTACAGTCATCATGAGGTTTGTTAACAGGAAAGACAAAACAACTCTGCTCAAACAAGGATATAAACTTAAAGGATCCAATGTTTACATAAATGAACATCTCACTAAACACAACTCAGATATTGCAAAAAAGGCAAGATATTTGAGAAAACAACAAAAAATTCAAAACACATGGACTACAAACTGTAAAGTATTCATCAAACTGAACGGGTCCCCAGAAGAAGCCAAAGTGTTGCTGATCAGAAGCATGGAGGAATTGGCAAAATATGACTAAAACATGGTAAGTGAAGGCAACCGAGTTTCATAATGACTGACAAACATACAGACCATTCATCGGTGCTTCTGAACAGTAATAGTATAACTGAGATCATACATGGTTATGAGAATGTGGAATTACAACCTTTTAAGTATACTGACCATCATATACAGGATCCGGAATATGAGATCGATCCGGACAATCATTTCTATTCCTTCATAGATAGTAACTGTCAGTATTACACAGAGGAACAATACAGTAACTGCATTTCAAGTGATGTGAAATTGTCAATAATCCACTTTAATAGCAGGAGTCTGTACAAAAAGTTTGGGAGTATCAAAGACTATTTAAAACAATTTTCAACCCTTCAGTATAATTGCATCACAGGCATGGCTTACAGAGGGTGATGACACAAACTATGAGCTGGAGGGTTATGAATTCAATCATCTGAATAGACGAAATAGAGGAGGAGGAGTGGCTTTGTATGTTGACAAAAGGCTTAACTACAAAATTAAAGATGAAATGACTGTGGCTGTGGAAAATCTGTTGGAATCCATCACAATCGAAATAGGTATGGAAAAAGGTAAAAATATAATTATTTATATAGGCATATATAGAGCTCCTGGCTCTAAAATTGAAGAATTTCAAAATTGGACAGAGAAATTGTTTTCACAGATGGGTAATAAGCGAGTATTTGTTTGTGGAGATATAAACATTGATCTCTTAAACCCACATCAGCATATAGTAACTGAGGGTTTCATTAACACTATGTACAGTCTGAATCTATATCCAAAAATTACTAGGCCTTCAAGAATCATTTCACATTCAGCTACTCTCATTGATAATATATTTACAAATGATATCAATACCAAAACACTAAGTGGCTTATTAATTAATGATATTAGTGACCATTTACCAATTTTTATAGTAACTGATTTGAAGTTTAACAAAAAATGTACTGAGAAAAAACAATATTGCAAGCGCCTGCAATCTAAGCTATCACTGCCTTAAAAAATTATTTACTTTTACAGGATTGGAATCCCATTTATAATAGGCAAGATGTGAATTTAGCATATTCCGAATTTGAAAACATATTTCTCAATATATATAACAAAAATTGTCCAATTATACAGTATAATAAAAATAATAACTATAAAGCTAACCCATGGATAACAAAAGGTCTTCAAAAGAAGTGTAAAAAGAAAAATAGGCTATACAGAGAATTCATTAAAAGTAAATCAAGCGAGGCAGAGGTTAAATATAAGGACTATAAAAATAAACTAACAACTATTATGCGGAACTGTAAAAAATCATACTTTGGAAAAATCCTAAACGATAATAAAACAATATAAAGGAAACATGGAAAATATTGAATAGTATTATAGCAAATAAACCCAAATCAAATAACTATCCAACATACTTTACTTATGACAACAAATATGAATATAACATGAGCCAAGTAGAGAATAGTTTGAATAAATTTTTTGCTAATGTTGGGCCAGATCTGGCAGCTGAAATCCCACACAGTACATGGGAAAATCAGCAATTAATTGCCAGAAATCCGCACACAATGTTTCTCAGCCCAGTAGATGAAAGGGAAATTATTAACATAATTAGTACATGTAAAAGTAAAAAGTCAACGGCTCATAATGAGGTACATATGTCCTTAGTAAAGCGAATAATTACTGAAATCGCAAAACAGTTATATATTTTTAACAAATCATTTCAAACTGGGATTGTTCCTAATGGTATGAAAGTGACAAAACTGATACCTTTATTCAAATCTTACTAACTACAGGCCTGTGTCTCTACTGTCACAATTTTCAAAGATACTGGAAAAACTTTACAACAGCAGACTGGATAAATTTATAGATCGACACAACTTACTTGATGAAAGTCAATATGGTTTTAGAGCAAAAAGGTCCACGACACTGGCATTGCTTGATTCCATAGAAGAGATCAATAAACATGTGGACCAAAGGGTAATAGTTGCAGGTTTAATTATTGACTTCAGAAAGGCTTTTGACACAATTGATCACAATACGAGGTTTGTTAGAAAAGTATCCGACCTTTTTATTTTTTTCAAAAACCTGATGGATTTGAATCACGTGTGCGTGCATGAGCCAACCTTGAACCTTCGTGCGCATGCGTGAATTTTTCACGCCTGTCGATTGCGTCATTTGCTTGTAAGCAGCCTTTGTGTGAGGATGGGTGTTGTCTGTCATCGTTTTTTCTTTGCAAGGAAATGGCAGAATGACTGGAGCAGCGCGACTGCATCACATTTTGCCAGAAACTGGGTGACAGCCAGGTGGAAACCATTCGGATTATTCAGACGGCTTTCAGTGACGATGCTATGGGCATCACACAGATTAAGGAGCGGTACAACCGGTTTAAAGACGGCCGCACAACGGTGGAGAGCGAGGCACACTCTGGGCGGCCATCAACATGCTGAAATGACCAGATCATTTCCAAAGTGAACTCTGTGGTGATGTGGGACAGTCATGCGACGATCCAAGAAATTGCAGAAGAGGTGGACATCAGCACTTTTTCGGCACATTCCACTGTGACAGAAGATTTTTCCATGAAAAGAGTTGCAGCGAAATTCATGCCGATGGTTTTGGCATGAAGCTGCTGATGGAGCAAAAGCGACTTTGTGTTGAAGTCTCACAGGACATATTGTGACATGCCCAGCTCTTCCACATTTTCTCGGATAGTCACACGACTGAAAAGTCACAGAAAGCCATCTGAAGCCCCAGCTGCAGGAACGAAGCTGACCGAAGGTTAAACGATGCTTACGAAAGTCCAAATTTCTTGTTTTGTTTGGGCTTCATTGTCCTTTTTTAGTGGCGTGTCACCGGGGCATAAAGGGCCGTTAGTAATGAGGGGCTAGTCCTGAGGTTGAAACAGGTGGCAGTATACAATGCATGGCATGGTGTGATTCTACTGCTCTCTGTATTAACATAAAATCTCTCCTGATGCAGTTTGAGTGGTCAAAATAAAGTATGTCCATTGATCAAATATAGCTTTGAGGGGAGGTGGCACCAACCCCTTCATGCCACCAGCAGCAGTCATTGGGAAGCATTCAGAAGCATAATGGCTCCTAGGAGAATTATATATAAGGCTAACTAACACAGACTGTTTATATACTCAGGAAACCCTCTGTGAAATCACCCATAGACATTCTGAAGACTTGGTTTGAAACTCACAACAGGATGGGTAAAGAAGTGGTGCATGGGAAAGACCCCCCCCCCCCCCCCCCCCCCCCCCCACACACACACACACACACACACACACATCTTGGAGTTACCAAACAACCTAAAGCTAACAGAATGATCTTGCCTTGGCTGTTTGACTTTGGCATATTGTTTGTGGCTTGCGAGGTGGGTTTCATAATGTCACATTTGGATGTGTGTTAAAAATTATAATGCACATATTGACTCAATAACTGTGGCATAACAGTGGATATGACATCACCAAGGTATCAGTACCTATTAATTAGTGTGAACAGTTGTAGCATATAAATTAAAAAATGCTACAACCTCACCCAATGGAAATACTGCAGCACAGACTTCTTAGGTGGCCTGTTCAAACAATTAATGGCAGAGCAAGGTATATAATCTTAGAAATTTGTAATAAAATGCTCAGAAAGTACAAAGACAGTTGAATCCACAGTTCTTGCATAGAACTGTCAGCATATTCTATCCATTCATCCATTTCCTATACCCACTTATTCCAATTAAGGGTCATGGGGTGGGGAGCAGGGGGCAGGGAGCTGGAGCCTATCCCAGCAGTCATAGGGCGAGAGGTAGAGTACACCCTGGACAGGACACCAGTTTATCCCAGGGCCACATATAGATGAACACAAATTGCCTCTAAAAGTGGTCATGCCCTAAAACCGATGAGCTATATACTTGCCCCTCCGTACAGTTGACATAAATGGGGAAACTTACACCAGGCTGTAAATATATATATATATATATATATATATATATATATATATATACGTGGTCTATTAGATAATAAACCAACCCTTTTATTTTTTTTTAACTATATGGATTTGAATGACGTGCAATTACACCAATCATGCTTGAACCCTCGTGTGCATGCGTGAGTTTTTTTCACGCGTCGGTGACGTCATTTCCCTGTGGGCAGGCCTTGAGTGAGATGTGGTCCCGCCCTCTCGGCTGAATTCCTTTGTTTCACACGCTGCTCGAGACGGCGCACGTTGCTTTATCAAAATTTTTTCTGGACCTGTGAGGAATATCCGAGTGGACACTATTCGAGAAATTAAGCTGGTTTTCAGTGAAAAGTTTAACAGCTGATGAGAGATTATGGGGTGTTTCTGTGAGGTGTAAGGACTTCCAACGGAGCGGGACGTCCTGCAGCGCTTCCAGGAGCCGTCTTCGGCCTGTTTCGACCTGAAAACATCCTAATTTAAGGCTTAATTCACCCAGGACGTCGTGAGAGAACAGAGAAGATTCAGAAGAGGCCGGTATGAGGACTTTATGCGGACTTTCCACTGTTTAAGGACATTTTTTAATGAAAGACGTGCGCGCAAATTTGCCGAGTCGTTTCCGTGATGACTCGGCAAATCTGTGTGCGCCGCGACAGGAAAAACACCTCCGTGTTGAAAACCATTTGTAAAATTCAGGCGGCTTTTGATGGCTTTCAACAAGTGAATAACTGAGAAATTGTTTAACAGCTTGGGCATGTTCCAACTTGCCCATTAAGGTTTCCAACGGAGGTGTTTTTCCTATCGCGACCCCCCGCGGTCGGGTCCGACCCGACATGCGACTCTGCCCGCACATTCTTTCATTACAAAATGTCCGTTAACAATGGAATGTCCGAATAAACTCCTCATGCCGACGTCTTCTGAAAGTTCTCTGTTCTCTGACGACTTACTGGATCAACAGAGCCTGAAATGTGGAAGTTTTCAACTTGAAACGGTGAGACGCTGCCGCCTCGAAGTGCACATCGAAGACCAAAATCTCTCATCAGCCGTTAAAATTTTTATCGAAAACCAGCTGAATTTATCGAATGGTGTCCACTCAGTTGTGCCTTACAGTTTTGAAAAAAATTTTATCAAACAAAGCAGCAGTCTCTGAGCCATTCCTAAACAATGAAAAAATCGACGAAAGGGTGGGCCACTCCTCACTCAAAGACTGCCCACAGGCGAATGACGTAACCGACAGGCGTGAAAAAACTCTCGCATGCCCACGAGGGTTCAAGCATGTCTGATGTAATCACACGTGATTCAAATCCATATGGTTTTTGAAAAAAATAATAAGGTGGGATACTTTTCTAATAGACCTCGTATATATATATATATATATATATATATATATATATATGTATAGATAGATAGATAGATAGATAGATAGATAGATAGATAGATAGATAGATAGATAGATAGATAGATAGATAGATAGATAGATAGATAGATAGATAGATAGATAGATAGAAAGAAAGAAAGAATTAAACATGCAGGTTAAATATATTTTCTAAGAATATTCAGGAGATTTGGTGCTGACATGTTTGATGGTCAACGAACCACTTCCTCAGATTAACCTTAAATGTGTTAAGGGTGGTCATTTCTCTAATGACCACAGGTACTGTGTTCCACTCTTGTGCTGCCCTCACAGAGAAAGAAGTCTGACCAAAACACTTCTCCTCAGTGGGACCACACAGTCTCCTCTAGTGGCTCCCCTGGTGTTACGAACAGCAGCAGACCTTACATTCACAAACTGTTCCAGAGGGGGAGAGGACAGACTATTTATAACTTTAAACAAGAGACATAAATTTACATATTTAATCATATTTTGCCAGTTTAAAAGTTTATATTTTTGTAAAATAGCACAGTGGTGGTAGCGCTGAGGCTTCCTATCCAATACTTTGATAGTTTGTTTATAAAGGGTCTCCAGTGGCTTGAGCACTGTTGCATTTGCATTGGACCATGTAGTCAGGCAGTATTTAATATGTGATAAAATCATTGCATGCATAAAAACTTTAGCTGCCTGTACAGATAGTTGAGGCCGTATGTAACGAAAATTAGAGGCTAAATTTAACTTTGTGACACACTTTTTTAACCTGTGTTTTAAATGTGAATGTGTCGTCAAGCCAGACCCTTAAATATTTATATTCAGACACCACTTTGATCCTTTCCCCTGCCACATAGACATTTGGTTCAGTGACTAGACTTTTAGATTGTGTAAAAAACATTGCAACAGTTTTTGATACATTAAGTTGTAAACAATTTTCCTCAAGCCATGTTGTGACATCAGCCATGGACTGTGTTAATTTGTCACAGACCTGCTGTACATTATTTCCATGTACATAAAGAACAGAATCATCAGCATACATTAGAGTGAACAAATTTGGGCAGACCAACGGGAGATTATTTATATATAATGAAAATAATAGTGGCCCTAAAATTGAGCCCTGGGGCACTCCTGTATTAAGGCAGAGAGAAGGTGAGTGATAATTACTTTCAGGTCCCTTCACTGCAGCTCTTGCTCCAATGCAGCCGGGTCTTGCCCCGCTGGCCCCGGCTTCCTCTGCGTCGGAGCGTGCAGAGGGCGCATGGAGCTCAGCGTCAGAGGACACCGATGCCAAACTGCCTCTAAAAGTGGTCGTGCCCTAAAACCGATGAGCTATATACTTGCCCCCCCGTACAGTTGACATGAATGGGGAAACTTACACCAGGTTGTAAATATATATTTTTCTGCTGTGAACATGGACATTTTCCCATGAGCTTCTAAGAGGAATGACTCGCTTCTGGAGCCAGCTTCAAGCGGCCATTCAAATGCATGTTTTGGCACTTCCACATTGGCTTCATTTTACTCACATTAGGGGTGGCGCTTGGTTAACAATTGTGATTTTACATTTTGTGTAAATATTTAATGATAGTTCTTTTGGTGATCTTGTTAAAGATTTTCAAGTGATCATCGTGTTAAAATGCAAAGCATATTAGGCACCATAAGTGTAAATTATAGGTCACGCCATGACATTTGTCTGTTCTTTGCAACTGTGTTGATTCATTGTTAATAAAAAGTAGCGCAAGAGGGATAAAAATTGAACTGTTGTGTATGTGCATGTTTTCTAGTCCGCGATTATAACTGCTACATATATTTCAATTGTATTTGGGCCAGTATGGTTATATTAAGATGGAATTGTCCATATTCATTACTTGTCTGGCAGAACTGCGGAGTAGACTGATTCTTTTTCTAGTTTGAGCTGTTAAGATGTGTGTAAATTACAATCTTAGTATGTAATGGCTTAACTAAGACTGATGTCTAAATTTGTCTCACAGTAGCACCAAACATGCTCGACGATCCAAGACCCCGTTTTTTTGTTTGTTTTCTAAGGGGGAAAAATCAGCAACACAACATCTGGTGTGAAGACAGTTTGGCAGTTTTTCTGCGAGGTGGTAAGTGGTGACTTTAATGAAGATGCAAGGTGCCTGTTGTAGATTTATCTCATTTCGTATGGCCCAGCAGATGCTAATGTAGTGTACAACCTCAACAGCAGCGGCTCCTCGCTTCCACCGACTGCTGCAACCTCATCAAGGCTAATGCAATATGGGAGTGCGCAGCAGGTCTGTCAGCAGCAGCACTTCAAACCCTCACGGGGAGTTCACCACCGTCACAGAATCCCAACCAACAGCATTTCAGAAGCAGAGGTGTCACTTTTTAAATATTACAGTGCTTCAAGTACCTTACAAGCAACGTACAAGCAAGTGGTAAGAAAAAACTCCCACTGAGGAAGAAACCTCAAGCAGACCAGACTCATAGGGGTGACCCGCTGCTTGGGCCATGCTACAAACATAAATTACAGAACAGTTCACAAAACGAATATACAGGAAATGTTGTTGGTGCACAGCATTCACAGCAAATGTGAATTTTTATTAAAATTCACATTTTAATAAAAATTGTAATTCATTTGATGCAGATGCATCTATCATATTTCATGGCATTTAATCATTCAGCATCACAAAATATACATTAATCTATTGGTTTATGATATTGTTACGAAAAGTGCCACATTTCTGTGATAGGAGCACAAATTCATTCGTAGCTTTGGAGGCCAGGCTGGGTGAATTGGAGACTCGGCTCCGCACCGTGGAAAATTCTACAGTTAGCCAGGCCCCTGTAGTCGGTGCGGACCAAGGTAGCTTAGCCGCCGTTAGTTTCCCTCTGGCAGATCCCGAGCAGCCGGGAAAGCAGGCTGACTGGGTGACTGTGAGGAGGAAGCGTAGCCCTAAACTGAAGCCCCGTGTACACCGCCAACCCGTTCACATTTCTAACCGTTTTTCCCCACTCGACGACACACCCGCCGAGGATCAAACTCTGGTTATTGGCGACTCTGTTTTGAGAAATGTGAAGTTAGCGACACCAGCAACCATAGTCAATTGTCTTCCGGGGGCCAGAGCAGGCGACATTGAAGGAAATTTGAAACTGCTGGCTAAGGCTAAGCGTAAATTTGGTAAGATTGTAATTCACGTCGGCAGTAATGACACCCGGTTACGCCAATCGGAGGTCACTAAAATTAACATTAAATCGGTGTGTAACTTTGCAAAAACAATGTCGGACTCTGTAGTTTTCTCTGGGCCCCTCCCCAATCGGACCGGGAGTGACATGTTTAGCCGCATGTTCTCCTTGAATTGCTGGCTGTCTGAGTGGTGTCCAAAAAATGAGGTGGGCTTCATAGATAATTGGCAAAGCTTCTGGGGAAAACCTGGTCTTGTTAGGAGAGACGGCATCCATCCCACTTTGGATGGAGCAGCTCTCATTTCTAGAAATCTGGCCAATTTTCTTAAATCCTCCAAACCGTGACTATCCAGGGTTGGGACCAGGAAGCAGAGTTGTAGTCTTACACACCTCTCTGCAGCTTCTCTCCCCCTGCCATCCCCTCATTACCCCATCCCCGTAGAGACGGTGCCTGCTCCCAGACTACCAATAACCAGCAAAAATCTATTTAAGCATAAAAATTCAAAAAGAAAAAATAATATAGCACCTTCAACTGCACCACAGACTAAAACAGTTAAATGTGGTCTATTAAACATTAGGTCTCTCTCTTCTAAGTCCCTGTTGGTAAATGATATAATAATTGATCAACATATTGATTTATTCTGCCTAACAGAAACCTGGTTACAGCAGGATGAATATGTTAGTTTAAATGAGTCAACACCCCCGAGTCACACTAACTGTCAGAATGCTCGTAGCACGGGCCGGGGCGGAGGATTAGCAGCAATCTTCCATTCCAGCTTATTAATTAATCAAAAACCCAGACAGAGCTTTAATTCATTTGAAAGCTTGTCTCTTAGTCTTGTCCATCCAAATTGGAAGTCCCAAAAACCAGTTTTATTTGTTATTATCTATCGTCCACCTGGTCGTTACTGTGAGTTTCTCTGTGAATTTTCAGACCTTTTGTCTGACTTAGTGCTTAGCTCAGATAAGATAATTATAGTGGGCGATTTTAACATCCACACAGATGCTGAGAATGACAGCCTCAACACTGCATTTAATCTATTATTAGACTCTATTGGCTTTGCTCAAAAAGTAAATGAGTCCACCCACCACTTTAATCATATCTTAGATCTTGTTCTGACTTATGGTATGGAAATAGAACACTTAACAGTATTCCCTGAAAACTCCCTTCTGTCTGATCATTTCTTAATAACATTTACATTTACTCTGATGGACTACCCAGCAGTAGGGAATAAGTTTCATTACACTAGAAGTCTTTCAGAAAGCGCTGTAACTAGGTTTAAGGATATGATTCCTTCTTTATGTTCTCTAATGCCATATAACAACACAGTGCAGAGTAGCTACCTAAACTCTGTAAGGGAGATAGAGTATCTCGTCAATAGTTTTACATCCTCATTGAAGACAACTTTGGATGCTGTAGCTCCTCTGAAAAAGAGAGCTTTAAATCAGAAGTGTCTGACTCCGTGGTATAACTCACAAACTCGTAGCTTAAAGCAGATAACCCGTAAGTTGGAGAGGAAATGGCGTCTCACTAATTTAGAGGATCTTCACTTAGCCTGGAAAAAGAGTCTGTTGCTCTATAAAAAGGCCCTCCGTAAGGCTAGGACATCTTTCTACTCATCACTAATTGAAGAGAATAAGAACAACCCCAGGTTTCTTTTCAGCACTGTAGCCAGGCTGACAAAGAGTCAGAGCTCTATTGAGCTGAGTATTCCATTAACTTTAACTAGTAATGACTTCATGACTTTCTTTGCTAACAAAATTTTAACTATTAGAGAAAAAATTACTCATAACCATCCCAAAGACGTATCGTTATCTTTGGCTGCTTTCAGTGATGCCGGTATTTGGTTAGACTCTTTCTCTCCGATTGTTCTGTCTGAGTTATTTTCATTAGTTACTTCATCCAAACCATCAACATGTTTATTAGACCCCATTCCTACCAGGCTGCTCAAGGAAGCCCTACCATTATTTAATGCTTTGATCTTAAATATGATCAATCTATCTTTGTTAGTTGGCTACGTACCACAGGCTTTTAAGGTGGCAGTAATTAAACCATTACTTAAAAAGCCATCACTTGACCCAGCTATCTTAGCTAATTATAGGCCAATCTCCAACCTTCCTTTTCTCACAAAAATTCTTGAAAGGGTAGTTGTAAAACAGCTAACTGATCATCTGCAGAGGAATGGTCTATTTGAAGAGTTTCAGTCAGGTTTTAGAATTCATCATAGTACAGAAACAGCATTAGTGAAGGTTACAAATGATCTTCTTATGGCCTCGGACAGTGGACTCATCTCTGTGCTTGTTCTGAAAGACCTCAGTGCTGCTTTTGATACTGTTGACCATAAAATTTTATTACAGAGATTAGAGCATGCCATAGGTATTAAAGGCACTGCGCTGCGGTGGTTTGAATCATATTTGTCTAATAGATTACAATTTGTTCATGTAAATGGGGAATCTTCTTCACAGACTAAAGTTAATTATGGAGTTCCACAAGGTTCTGTGCTAGTACCAATTTTATTCACTTTATATATGCTTCCCTTAGGCAGTATTATTAGACGGTATTGCTTAAATTTTCATTGTTACGCAGATGATACCCAGCTTTATCTATCCATGAAGCCAGAGGACACACACCAATTAGCTAAACTGCAGGATTGTCTTACAGACATAAAGACATGGATGACCTCTAATTTCCTGCTTTTAAACTCAGATAAAACTGAAGTTATTGTACTTGGCCCCACAAATCTTAGAAACATGGTGTCTAACCAGATCCTTACTCTGGATGGCATTACCCTGACCTCTAGTAATACTGTGAGAAATCTTGGAGTCATTTTTGATCAGGATATGTCATTCAAAGCGCATATTAAACAAATATGTAGGACTGCTTTTTTGCATTTACGCAATAGCTCTAAAATCAGAAAGGTCTTGTCTCAGAGTGATGCTGAAAAACTAATTCATGCATTTATTTCCTCTAGGCTGGACTATTGTAATTCATTATTATCAGGTTGTCCTAAAAGTTCCCTAAAAAGCCTTCAGTTAATTCAAAATGCTGCAGCTAGAGTACTGACGGGGACTAGAAGGAGAGAGCATATCTCACCCATATTGGCCTCTCTTCATTGGCTTCCTGTTAATTCTAGAATAGAATTTAAAATTCTTCTTCTTACTTATAAGGTTTTGAATAATCAGGTCCCATCTTATCTTAGGGACCTCGTAGTACCATATCACCCCAATAGAGCGCTTCGCTCTCAGACTGCAGGCTTACTTGTAGTTCCTAGGGTTTGTAAGAGTAGAATGGGAGGCAGAGCCTTCAGCTTTCAGGCTCCTCTCCTGTGGAACCAGCTCCCAATTCAGATCAGGGAGACAGACACCCTCTCTACTTTTAAGATTAGGCTTAAAACTTTCCTTTTTGCTAAAGCTTATAGTTAGGGCTGGATCAGGTGACCCTGAACCATCCCTTAGTTATGCTGCTATAGACGTAGACTGCTGGGGGGTTCCCATGATGCACTGTTTCTTTCTCTTTTTGCTCTGTATGCACCACTCTGCATTTAATCATTAGTGATCGATCTCTGCTCCCCTCCACAGCATGTCTTTTTCCTGGTTCTCTCCCTCAGCCCCAACCAGTCCCAGCAGAAGACTGCCCCTCCCTGAGCCTGGTTCTGCTGGAGGTTTCTTCCTGTTAAAAGGGAGTTTTTCCTTCCCACTGTAGCCAGGTGCTTGCTCACAGGGGGTCGTTTTGACCGTTGGGGTTTTACATAATTATTGTATGGCCTTGCCTTACAATATAAAGCGCCTTGGGGCAACTGTTTGTTGTGATTTGGCGCTATATAAAAAAAAAATTGATTGATTGATGATTGAATACTAGAGAAGCTTGAATCTTCGACTGGACTGGGTTGCTTGACGTGAGGATGTTTTGCTTCAAATCACAGAAGCTTCCTCAGCTAAAATTCTTGCTCTGGTAGTCTGACTTCTGTCTTGACTCTTGTAGAGAAGAATAAACCAGAAGCCAACAAAAGCTGGAGTTTTTAACCTAACCATACCCCACCTACCGAGAGGCTGACTGCTATAGGCTAATGACTAAACAATAGCTCTAATTAGCACCTATTGTGCTCTAGTCAGCACTCTCCTAATGACAGGACGGAAGCCTCCCCTGATGGCTCCCTTGATGACTCTCTCCTGATGACGTGAATGACTCATTACCATGAATGAATGAATGACCATGGGATGAATGTATTCATTTGAATACATTCCGTGTGTTATGTGTCGATGCGGTCGGAGCACCGACCCAGCGTTTGACAGGACCCAGCATAAAATAAGCAGAGCACGGTTCAAAAGATAACAGAATTTAATAATCATAGTGAGTTTAGTGATAAACAACCAAAAATGTCCGCGGTCTGGTGAGGTGAAAACACGGCGCGCTCTCAGCAGCGCAAATGGTCTGGAGCCACAGCAGTTCGGACCCAGGGACCCCGCCGACACCCCCCAGGTGGCCGCAACAAACCGAGTCTGTGAAGAAAGAAAACATGAGGTGAGTCCAACACTCTCCACCCAGAGAGACACAGCTCAAAGGTGCACACAATCAGCAAACACTTCCTGGCTTAAATATATATCAGCTTCTCACCCTGCAGGCACGGAACAACTTAGTTCAAATCTCCACTGCAGCAGAAGCTGATTAGACAATTAGCATAACGTGACAGCTCAATACAACAAGGTGTGAGGGACACCAAATCCACTGTCATTACTTCATAAAAGTCACCAAAACTAAATTACCTCAGGAAGTGTGCTGAAGAGCGTGAGACCTCACCCAATCCTCCTTCACAGACTGTGGCATCAAACCTGGAGTGGTCTCTGCGTCCGTAATGGTGAGATTGTTCTCCTGACGTCAATCTCACACGTCTGCTCACAAGGTCGAGTCTCTGGCAATCACACACTGTGCATTCAAGGTTTAAGTGCAGCAATCTCTGATCAAGACAGAATACACCACAGCTGTGAGCCCTGATGACCTGCACGTGAAAATAAGCCTCAGGTGTTCAGGGTGAGGTCCTAATACTCAGCCACTCAGTCCTGAATGCATACCACCTGGTGGGAGAAACAGAAAAACAAAAACCAAGCCAGCCAAACACCCCAGCACACAACACCGTGATGGGAGCACGAAATGAAAAGTGATGCAGGGGGTCTAGGTGGGTTATGGTTAGTGTGAGGTGAAGGAATAGGTAGGGTTAGGGTTAAGGAGAGGGGTAGGGTTAGTCATAGTAAGATAAAAAAAAAAAATCACAAAAATGTGACTCATTTCGTGGCAGGAGAACAAAAAACTTGTGAGACTGGCTTGGGATGTGCATTCCTCAAGTGTCCAGTAGGTACCAGGTTTCACCAAGGGGCAGCACAGTCCGTGATCCCATTACTAACTTGCAGGACAGACAAAAGGTTTTGGTGTCATTCATTTTCATGTAATCTACCTGCCGTTTAAGTCCAGACTGTGACAAGACTGCCATCTAATGGACTCAGAAAAAAGGTGAATGCTTCATGAGCCCTCATATGGCCATCACAACTCAACAGCAATACACCAGTGCCTGGTAAACGTCTTAAAGACTGTGACAGATGAACTCTGACGAGTTTGTTTCAAATTATGCCCAAAATACACCCGTGACTAATTGACAAAATACAAGTCCCTTGCTTGTTGAACACACCACAATTGGCCTTACATGATGTGCATCGTGCACATCGATGGTGCACCTTAAATTTTTTAGATCACCTCCATTTTTATACAGTTTTTTGTGTGTGTGTCTGTGTGTGTGTGTACACACTTTGATTTTTGTTGTTAAGACACCTGATGTCCTATACTAGCTTATATGAATTAATTCATCCACATAGGTTTATGTGAGGGGCAGCACAGTCGCTTAGTGGTTAGCACAGTTACCTCACAGCTAGAAGGTCATGGGATCGATTCCCACCTGTGGCCTTTCTGTGTGCAGTTTGCGTGTTCTCCCCGTGTTTTTGTGGATTCTCTCCGGGTACTCCGGCTTACTCCCACATCCACAGACATGCAGGTTCAGTGGACTGGACACTTTAAATTTTCCGTAGGTGTGCATGTGGGTGTGAATGTGTTTGTTTGTTTGTCTATATGTGACCCTGTGACAGACAGGCGTCCTGTCCAGGGTGTACCCCTCCTCAAACCCCATAACTGCTGCGATAGGCACCAGCTACCCTCCCACCCCCCTCCCCATGTAAGCAGTTGAAGATGAGTGAGTGAGTGAGGATTTTGTGAATCTTTTCTTATGGTTTTGTTCCTAAATCTGTCTGAGAAAATAGTTAAGGCAGATGTCCACCTCTTTCACTCTGGTCTGCTCAAGGATTCTTCATGATAACACAAACATTTTTCTTACCATTGCCGTCATTGTGTTTGCTGATGGGTTGGGTTTAGGCTAATGCATAATCCTTAATTACAACCCCAATCCCAATGAAGTTGGGATGTTGTGTAAAATGTAAATAAAAACAGAATACGATTTGCAAAATCCTCTTCAACCTATATTCAATTGAATACACCACAAACACAAGATATTTAATGTTCAAACTGATAAACATTATTGTTTTGTGCAAATATTTGCTCATTTTGAAATGAATTCCTGTAACATCTTTCAAAAAGCTGGGACAGTGGGATGTTTACCACTGTGTTAGATCACCTTTCCTTCTAACAACACTCAATAAGCGTTTGGGAACTGGGGACACTAATTGCTGAAGCTTTGTAGGTGGAATTCTTTCCCAGTCTTGCTTGATGTAGGACTTCAGTTGTTCAACAGTCTGTGGTGGCCATTGTTATATTTTGCGCTTCATAATGCACCACACATGGCGACAAGTCTGGACTGCAGGCAGGCCAGTCTAGTACCTGCACTCTTTTACTACAAAGCCACACTGTTGTAATATGTGCAGAATGTGGCTTGGTATTGTCTTGCTGAACTAAGCAGGGACGTCCCTGAAAGACGTTGCTTGGATGGCAGCATGTGTTGTTCCAAAACCTGCATGTACCTTTCAGCATTGATGGTGTCATCACAGATGTGTAAGTTGCCCATGTCATGAGCACTAAGGGCCCTGTCCCACTGGGGAGAGGATTAATTGTGCATGAAATGAGTATACAAAGTAGGGGCGTTCGTTGTCGTCCGCAACAAAAATGGCCAAAAATGACAAATGTCCCAGTGTGAATTATGGATATACGAGGTCTGTTAGAAAAGTATCAGACCTTTTTATTTTTTTCAAAAACCTGATGGATTTGAATCACGTGTGCTTGCATGAGCCAACCTTGAACCTTCGTGCGCATGCGTGATTTTTTTTCACGCCTGTCGGTTGCGTCATTTCTGTCACATTCCACTGTGACAGAAAATTTGGCCATGAAAAGAGTTGCAGTGAAATTCATCAGCACGAAGCTAATGGCGGAACAAAAGCGCCACCATGTTGAAGCCTCACAGGACATGTTGTGACCAGCTCTTGCACCATTCGGAAGATTCAGACGGCTTTCGGTGGCAGTTCATTCGTGTGACTATCCGACAAATTGTGGACGAGCTGGGCATTTTACAACATGTCCTGTGAGGGTTCAACACAGTGGCGCTTTTGCTGCGCCATCAGCTTCGTGCCAAAGCCATCGGCATGAATTTCGCTGCAACTCTTTTCATGGCCAAATCTTCTGTCACAGTGGAATGTGCAAAAAAGTGCTGATGTCCACCTCTTCCACAATTTCTCGGATAGTCACATGACGGTTCCACATCACCATAGCGTTCACTTTGGAAATGATCCAGTCATTTCAGCATGTTGATGGCCGCCCAGAGCGCGGCGCACTCTCCGCTGTTGTGTGGCCGTCTTTAAACCGGTTGTACCGCTCCTTAATCTGTGTGATGCCCATTGCATCATCACCGAAAGCCGTCTGAATAATCCAAATAATCCACCTGGCTGTCACCCAGTTCCTGCCAAAATTTGATGCAGTCGCGCTGCTCCAGTCGTTCCGCCATTTCCTTACAAAGAAAAAAGGATGAGACAACACCCATCCTCACACAAAGGCTGCTTACAAGCAAATGACGCAACTGACAGGCATGAAAAAAATCACGCATGTGCACGAAGGTTCAAGGTTGGCTCATGCAAGCACACGTGATTCAAATCCATCAGGTTTTTGAAAAAAATAAAAAGGTCCGATACTTTTCTAACAGACCTCGTATTAATAATATAGAGCGAATATATGATGAACAATCACGATTGTATAAGGCATGTAGAATATGAGCCAATTTTGTGCACAATCCATATGCAAATCCTCCTAAACGCCAGTGAGACAGGGCCCTAACACACCACCATACCATCACAGATGCTGGCTTTTGAACTTTGCGCTGGTAACAATCTGGATGGTCTTTTTCCTCTTTTGTCTGGAGGACACGACGTCCATGATTTCCAAAAACAATTTGAAATGTGGACTCATCAGACCACAGCACACTTTTCCACTTTGTGTCTGTCCATTTAAAATGAGCTCAGGCGCAGAGAAGGTGGCGGCGTTTCTGGATGTTGTTGATGTTTGGCTTTCGCTTTGCAAGGTAGAGTTTTAACTTGCACTTGTAGATGTAGCGACAAACTGTGTTAACTGACAATGGTTTTCTGAAGTGTTCCTGAGCCCACGTGGTAAGATCCGTTACACAGTGATGTCAGTTTTTAATGCAGTACCGCCTGAGAGATCGAAGTTCATGGGCATTCACTGTTGGTTTTTGACCTTGCCGCTTATTTGTAGAAGTTCCCCAGATTCTCTGAATCTTCTGATTATATTATGGACTGTAGATGATGGAATTCCTAAATTCCTTGCAATTGAACTTTGAGAAACATTGTTCTTAAACTGCTGAACTATTTTTTCACAGTTTTTCACAAAGTAGTGATCCTCCCCCCATCTTTGCCTATGAATGTCTGAGCCTTTTGGGGATGCTCCTTTTATACCCAATCATGACACTCACCTGTTTCCAATTAGGTGTTCTTTGAGTATTCATCAACTTTCCCAGTCTTTTGTTGCCCCTTCGCAACTTTTTTGAAACGTGTTGCAGGCATCCATTTCAAAATGAGCAAATATTTGCACAAAAACAAAAAAGTTTATCAGTTTGAACATTACATATCTTGTCTTTGTGGTGTATTCAATTGAATATAGGTTGAAGAGGATTTGCAAATCATTGTATTCTGTTTTATATACATTTTATACGAGTACAACGTCCCAACTTAATTGGAATTGGGGTTGTATTATGTTTCAGTGAAAACGCTGCTGTTAAGATTTAGTACTCTGTAAATCAGGGATGTGGCTACATATACAAGACTCATTTCCGATGCTTGTATCCACAACCCTACTCTTGCCTTCTGTCTCAGCTCCTTCTTCACAATGACAGTCCAGTACAGCATCTGTAAAACATCAGACACTGCCCCAATCTGCCTATCAATCTCACACTCTTACTTACCCCCACTAACCCCTTAACACCTATTGTCACATATATGCTACAATATTTGACTCAAATATGTAACATACCAAATAGACCAGTATACCTGTTGTCGCAAATTTGCAACAGACCATTATTATTATTATTATTATTATAACATTATAACATAAATTATTACCAAAATACCAAAATTACTATTTATTTTTTGTGCAAAAGTGTAATTAATAATCTCAACATTATTTACCATCAACTTAAAGGCAAAAACACACACAAAACATTTTTTTATATACAGCTATATAAATTCAGGCGTTAAGGGGTTAAACTTCTACACTTGGTGCAATAACTCTCCTCTGACCCGGAATGGACAATACACCCATTATTGAAAGAGGACCATGGTTTCAGATTTGAGATGCTGATTCTTATCCCAGCCACTTCACATTGTGCCTCAAACATGCTCAGTGCACATCGGAGGACACTGCCTGATAAACCCAATAGAACCACATCATGCACAAAAAGCAACTCTGAGATCACCAAACTGGACACCTTCAGACACATTCAGATGGTTGAGATAGAGTGTGTGTATATATATATATATATATATATATATATATATATATATATATATATATATATATATATATATATATATATATATATATATATATATATATATATATATATATATATATATATATATATGTACGAGTATATATATATATAAAACTCAAATTGGTTTAATCTATCACCAAAGTAAACAAAGACAGAAAAAAGTCCAAATTGCCTTCAGACCTGTCTTCAAAACACAAAATGTCCACTTTGAAAAGCAAACCAGTTTGAGGGTGACGTCACACTTCAGAGTGCTATACATGGGCAATTCCACAGTGACTGACATTGCATTCAAAGAGGAAGCAGGCCTTTTGAAGTGACCAGAACATAAAACATACGCCCCCTGAGTGTTCCTATCCTGTGGAACACATAATAGGGACAAAGTCTACTTGATGGGGAAGGTAACATTGTTGGTGCTTAGTACAAGTTGGTGGTACTCAATATTATGGGTGTGACTGACGTTACAAAAAATCTGCCATTAAGAAAATTCATAAATTTAATTGCAACTTTGTCTTCAAACGATACAGGGTAAACAACTCTTTTGATTCTAGGATATAAGGTTGCAAGCAATTCTGCTGCTGCTTGCCATGTCACAAATCAAAGGCATAAACTGAATGATTGCATAATTACTATGTGTGACTGACGTTATGTGACTGACAGTACAGTATGTCACTCTATATTTAAAGATACAAAAAAAAAAATTCTGCTGATAAAACAATGTACTTTGATGAAAAATCAGTTTATGAAAAAGACAGAAAATGAGCCCAAATCAATCACATTTTGATGGGAGAAAAACATGAAAAAATAAACCTGCTTTAACATGGTATGGCTAACCTTCACAACATCATTGTAACTGATATTACTTTATTTCCAGACAAGTGAATATTTGCTCTTACAATTTCAAACACTCGTCTCCCCAAATTCTTAAAAAAAAAAAAAGAGGTATTGCGTGAAAGTGTTTTGCACCTAACCACTCAGGATACACGTCTCATATCTCTTGCTATGTCCATAAATAAACTGAATTATTGAAAAGATGTGCAACACATACCAAAATGTTTTAAAGTTAGACTTCTCTCCCACAGTCCTTCACACCTCTCTGTTTTGTTGGAGTGCCGCAGTCCTTTTGGGACAGCGTGCATCAACCATGTGGCACATGTTCAACTTATTTCTGAGCCTGTCAGCTGTTCACACATTCCAACAACTCCATGACCCTGAAAAATCTGGTTGTGTCCCACGCCTGATTTCAGCGCTAATTCAAGCCTTCCACCCAATATCATTTGGCGACACCGCAAAGGTAAAGCGGCGGCGATCTCAGAGGGATCCCTCAGTTCTTGCTTCCATCTGTGTTACATTGAGCCAATTTAAATTTTGTGTTCTTTTTAACCTCCGTGTTATCTGAAATTCACAAGCATGAAGGACAGAGGATGAGACGAAATGTTTATTGAGTTGTAAATATTGTAAATGGAATCATGATGTTGCAACCCCTCCCTCGTGAGGCGCTTCCAATTATGGAAGGGTAATAAGACTTCCTTTGTCAGGTCAAATCCGGCACGTCGTGCTGTATGATTGCTTCACTGTAAAAGAGTGGCATAAGTGCTGCGCTCAGGCAAAAACAGCCTGGCTATCAGTTCTGCCAAGTACACTGAAGATGCCATTCCTGTTGAGAAAATATACTTGTTACCATGAAAACAGGTTAAGTCTTTATTAGTATCCTTGTGATGTCCTCATTTGTCCCAGTGGTCATTACGGTTTAATTTGCCCACAGTGTAATTGCTTCCCATCCTGTTAAATATGGTTACCATTTACAGTGACTGCACAAGATTGTGTTTTGCATAACGGTTTTTACGGTAACGCAACAGAATGCAAATGCAGGCAATAAAGATTACACGGATTTGTTTGGATTATTCCCAAAAGAGGCGTGTACGTATAGTATAGCAGATCAGTTTTCATGTGCAGAAAGTGTGCAAACCAGGTTGTTTTTTTTACGTTGTTTTTGTACTGATTATAGGGACAGAGGGCATGTTTGTGTGGCAACATGCAAACTGTTATGAGGTTGTGCAAATAGCTAGTTGGAAAAAAAAAACTAATGGGCTGTGCCAAGCTAATCACACTTCATTCTGGTCCACGCAGCATGTTGGTGTAATGAAACATATTAACTTAATGGAAATAAATTTGTAGAATTCCTGTTTTTTTCTTAATTTGCTCAGTTTCATAGTTCCAACTGAGACAGAAGTTTTGTATCATGTCTTCTGTGTAACATAGGAAGTTTTAACTGAAGTTTGCATCGTTTTGTTCACAGTTACATTAGAAGTTTCTTTCCAGGCCCATACCCACATACACCATTTTTGAAAACATGACTTGATAGGGGGGTTATTCTTGGTGAGTCTTGAACATTGGATGAATTGTGATGGGACCAGATGCCTCCATAACATTTTTGAACAGTTAAACTCTCAAACAGTTAAACTCTCAAACACAAAGTTGCTGTGATCCTGCAGTCTTAGTGGAGCAAGATAATATCTGTTTTACAACAAAATCGTGTAAATGCTGGTGCAAGCACCAAAGTCTGTGGCATGCAATCATTAGGTGCACTAGATGTGAACATTGCACAATCACATCGAATACACCATGTATCACAGCGAGTCAGCGCATCTCCGTGACAGGGTCTAACAGCCATATTAACATTGTAATACAGATAAATCCTCTGACACATGAGGTGTGATATCATGCTCATGCTGGATGTTACACCATGATCACAAGCAATGCACGTCAGCGAGTCTCTTTGACACACTGATGCACACTGCGGCCATCTGGATGGGGTCTAACAGCCATGATAACATGATAATACAGATAAATCCTCTGACACTTGAGCTGGAAACACAATGGATCTGTGAAATCATGCTCATGCTGGATGTTACACCATGATCACAAGCAATGCACATCAGTGCATCTCCGTGATGCTCACTGCGGCTGTATGGATGGGGTCTAATAGTGTGCCTAGATAGAGTGTGGTGTCAACTAAGAACGTGGCACCATTTTGGTTCCAACTGTGCTGAACTACTGAATGAACCTTTAATGTTTTCAACATTTTTAAAAATCATTTAACCACATACAGCAACACATCCAGGTGCAGGTGCTATCAAATTAATATAAAAATAATTAAGCTGTCAAATTTACATACATTTACAATTTATGATGGTTTATTTAATTGATTTAAAGCCTGATTTATGCAGCTGCAGCTCTGTAATTCCATGTCATACAATGACATGCGTGACAGTTTTAAAGTTCTCTGTCTCTAGATTATGCTTAATTCTGGACTAATTTTACCCTCAACAAGTTTTTCTTTCTACAATCATCACCTCCAAATCAAAGTTAAGCTGTACATTTTCCTCTTTTACTGATTTTGTGTTGTAAAGTTGCAGACTTGTCTGATCCATTTGTAATCAGCGTGCACACTGCAAAAACTGTTATAATATGGTGGCAGATGAAGGACTGAAAGCAGAAAAGTGTCAAATCACAGCTGTTTGTGTCTGATTTAACAAGTGCACGTCCAGGCTTCAGGTCCCAGTTTCAATTTCAATTTCAATTTATTTTCATTTGTGTTGCGCCAAATCACAACAGAGTTGCCTCAAAGCGCTTCACACAGGTAAGGTCTAACCTTACCAAGTCCCAGTCTGAACATGGTTTGATAAAATAAATGGTCAGACTTTTAATTAGGGAAATGACTCCGATCCCACTTTCCTTAAAATCGGCGAGTGTCAAAGCTGAACTTTAATTTGTACCTCTGCACGTCCAAACTGCTCTGGGTTTTTAATGGAAATACATTGCGATCGGATGGGACAATTATCTGATGAGAGTGATATGTATGTAATGGATTAGTTAGTCAGGAGGCGCCGAACATCTATGGGAATCCTGAATTGGGATGTGCACCGCATTTAATGATGGGGTCAAAATTTCCTCAGAAATTTTTTTCTGCCAAACATATTTGATCCATTATCAAAACGTAATCGCCATGCACACTGTAGAAGCAGTGAAATCAGCAAACTTTCATTGCTTTCACTGCACAGCCTGCAGCCTGCCGCAGCTTGACGCGCTCATCAGGCTGCGGGTCCGAGTCTGAGCATGGTGTGAAAAAAATAAATGGTCGGAGTTTTTAATCATGGAAATGACTCCGGTCCCACATGCGAGGGGATACATTGTGATAGGACAGGATATTTTATCAGATTCGAGTGAAAATCTGTCATACAAAATCCATTATATACGATGTTTTTACATGGAAAACAATACAAAAACATTGGGACTTTTTTTGGTCCGGTGACTGTGAATATCTGGTTTATGCGATGTCGGTTTAAGTGAGTTTTACTGTACATGGGACTGGACAATAAATTTACCTCTCAAAACTTTGATGATGATGTCGGCTTCCATCCCACACAGCTGACTTTATTTTCCAAAATTTTTCTTCTGCTCAGATCTGAAGGGACTCTCTACATCTTGAAGCCCTTGCTGTGACTATTTGTGCATCCAAATTCACATCAACCCGGCATTTTCAGTGAACAAATAAATAAAATAGCTAGATTGACATGCAGTCAGATTAACTTCAAACACTATTTTGAACCCCAGATGAGACCATGAGTCAGGTGACCAATTTTTTTTTACTCATCATGTCGCCACTCTATCTAGGCACACTAGGGTCTCACAGCCATGATAACATGATAATACAGATAAATCCTCTGATACATGAGGTGTGATATCATGCTCATGCTGGATGTTACACCGTGATCATAAGCATCAGTGCCATAAGACTCGGCTCCGCACCGTGGAAAATTCTACAGCTAGCCAGGCCCCTGTAGTCGGTGCGGACCAAGGTAGCTTAGCCGCCGTTAGTTACCCCCTGGCAGATCCCGAACAGCCGGGAAAGCAGGCTGACTGGGTGACTGTGAGGAGGAAGCGTAGTTCTAAACAGAAGCCCCGTGTACACCGCCAACCCGTTCACATCTCTAACCGTTTTTCCCCACTCGACAGCACACCCACCGAGGATCAAACTCTGGTTATTGGCGACTCTGTTTTGCGAAATGTGAAGTTAGCGACACCAGCAACCATAGTCAATTGTCTTCCGGGGGCCAGAGCAGGCGACATTGAAGGAAATTTGAAACTGCTGGCTAAGGCTAAGCGTAAATTTCGTAAGATTGTAATTCACGTCGGCAGTAATGACACCCGGTTACGCCAATCGGAGGTCACTAAAATTGACATTAAATCGGTGTGTAACTTTGCAAAAACAATGTCGGACTCTGTAGTTTTCTCTGGGCCCCTCCCCAATCAGACCGGGAGTGACATGTTTAGTCGCATGTTCTCCTTGAATTGCTGGCTGTCTGAGTGGTGTCCAAAAAATGAGGTGGGCTTCATAGATAATTGGCAAAGCTTCTGGGGAAAACCTGGTCTTGTTAGGAGAGACGGCATCCATCCCACTTTGGATGGAGCAGCTCTCATTTCTAGAAATCTGGCCAATTTTCTTAAATCCTCCAAACCGTGACTATCCAGGGTTGGGACCAGGAAGCAGAGTTGTAGTCTTACACACCTCTCTGCAGCTTCTCTCCCCCTGCCATCCCCTCATTACCCCATCCCCGTAGAGACGGTGCCTGCTCCCAGACTACCAATAACCAGCAAAAATCTATTTAAGCATAAAAATTCAAAAAGAAAAAATAATATAGCACCTGCAACTGCACCACAGACTAAAACAGTTAAATGTGGTCTATTAAACATTAGGTCTCTCTCTTCTAAGTCCCTGTTGGTAAATGATATAATAATTGATCAACATATTGATTTATTATGCCTTACAGAAACCTGGTTACAGCAGGATGAATATGTTAGTTTAAATGGGTCAACACCCCCGAGTCACACTAACAGAATGCTCGTAGCACGGGCCGGGGCGGAGGATTAGCAACAATCTTCCATTCCAGCTTATTAATTAATCAAAAACCTAGACAGAGCTTTAATTCATTTGAAAGCTTGACTCTTAGTCTTGTCCATCCAAATTGGAAGTCCCAAAAACCAGTTTTATTTGTTATTATCTATCGTCCACCTGGTCGTTACTGTGAGTTTCTCTGTGAATTTTCAGACCTTTTGTCTGACTTAGTGCTTACCTCAGATAAGATAATTATAGTGGGCGATTTTAACATCCACACAGATGCTGAGAATTACAGCCTCAACACTGCATTTAATCTATTATTAGACTCTATTGGCTTTGCTCAAAAAGTAAATGAGTCCACCCACCACTTTAATCATATCTTAGATCTTGTTCTGACTTATGGTAGGGAAATAGAAGACTTAACAGTATTCCCTGAAAACTCCCTTCTGTCTGATCATTTCTTAATAACATTTACATTTACTCTGATGGACTACCCAGCAGTGGGGAATAAGTTTCATTACACTAGACGTCTTTCAGAAAGCGCTGTAACTAGGTTTAAGGATATGATTCCTTCTTTATGTTCTCTAATGCCATATAACAACACAGTGCAGAGTAGCTACCTAAACTCTGTAAGTGAAATAGAGTATCTCGTCAATAGTTTTACATCCTCATTGAAGACAACTTTGGATGCTGTAGCTCCTCTGAAAAAGAGAGCTTTAAATCAGAAGTGCCTGACTCCGTGGTATAACTCACAAACTCGTAGCTTAAAGCAGATAACCCGTAAGTTGGAGAGGAAATGGCGTCTCACTAATTTAGAAGATCTTCACTTAGCCTGGAAAAAGAGTCTGTTGCTCTATAAAAAAGCCCTCCGTAAAGCTAGGACATCTTTCTACTCATCACTAATTGAAGAAAATAAGAACAACCCCAGGTTTCTTTTCGGCACTATAGCCAGGCTGACAAAGAGTCAGAGCTCTATTGAGCTGAGTATTCCATTAACTTTAACTAGTAATGACTTCATGACTTTCTTTGCTAACAAAATTTTAACTATTAGAGAAAAAATTACTCATAACCATCCCAAAGACGTATCGTTATCTTTGGCTGCTTTCAGTGATGCCGGTATTTGGTTAGACTCTTTCTCTCCGATTGTTCTGTCTGAGTTATTTTCATTAGTTACTTCATCCAAACCATCAACATGTTTATTAGACCCCATTCCTACCAGGCTGCTCAAGGAAGCCCTACCATTATTTAATGCTTCGATCTTAAATATGATCAATCTATCTTTGTTAGTTGGCTATGTACCACAGGCTTTTAAGGTGGCAGTAATTAAACCATTACTTAAAAAGCCATCACTTGACCCAGCTATCTTAGCTAATTATAGGCCAATCTCCAACCTTCCTTTTCTCTCAAAAATTCTTGAAAGGGTAGTTGTAAAACAGCTAACTGATCATCTGCAGAGGAATGGTCTATTTGAAGAGTTTCAGTCAGGTTTTAGAATTCATCATAGTACAGAAACAGCATTAGTGAAGGTTACAAATGATCTTCTTATGGCCTCGGACAGTGGACTCATCTCTGTGCTTGTTCTGTTAGACCTCAGTGCTGCTTTTGATACTGTTGACCATAAAATTTTATTACAGAGATTAGAGCATGCCATAGGTATTAAAGGCACTGCGCTGCGGTGGTTTGAATCATATTTGTCTATTAGATTACAATTTGTTCATGTAAATTCACTTTATACATGCTTCCCTTAGGCAGTATTATTAGACGGTATTGCTTAAATTTTCATTGTTACGCAGATGATACCCAGCTTTATCTATCCATGAAGCCAGAGGACACACACCAATTAGCTAAACTGCAGGATTGTCTTACAGACATAAAGACATGGATGACCTCTAATTTCCTGCTTTTAAACTCAGATAAAACTGAAGTTATTGTACTTGGCCCCACAAATCTTAGAAACATGGTGTCTAACCAGATCCTTACTGTGGATGGCATTACCCTGACCTCTAGTAATACTGTGAGAAATCTTGGAGTCATTTTTGATCAGGATATGTCATTCAAAGCGCATATTAAACAAATATGTAGGACTGCTTTTTTGCATTTACGCAATATCTCTAAAATCAGAAAGGTCTTGTCTCAGAGTGATGCTGAAAAACTAATTCATGCATTTATTTCCTCTAGGCTGGACTATTGTAATTCATTATTATCAGGTTGTCCTAAAAGTTCCCTAAAAAGCCTTCAGTTAATTCAAAATGCTGCAGCTAGAGTACTGACAGGGACTAGAAGGAGAGAGCATATCTCACCCATATTGGCCTCTCTTCATTGGCTTCCTGTTAATTCTAGAATAGAATTTAAAATTCTTCTTCTTACTTATAAGGTTTTGAATAATCAGGTCCCATCTTATCTTAGGGACCTCGTAGTACCATATCACCCCAATAGAGCGCTTCGCTCTCAGACTGCAGGCTTACTTGTAGTTCCTAGGGTTTGTAAGAGTAGAATGGGAGGCAGAGCCTTCAGCTTTCAGGCTCCTCTCCTGTGGAACCAGCTCCCAATTCAGATCAGGGAGACAGGCACCCTCTCTACTTTTAAGATTAGGCTTAAAACTTTCCTTTTTGCTAAAGCTTATAGTTAGGGCTGGATCAGGTGACCCTGAACCATCCCTTAGTTATGCTGCTATAGATGTAGACTGCTGGGGGGTTCCCATGATGCACTGTTTCTTTCTCTTTTTGCTCTGTATGCACCACTCTGCATTTAATCATTAGTGATCGATCTCTGCTCCCCTCCACAGCATGTCTTTTTCCTGGTTCTCTCCCTCAGCCCCAACCAGTCCCAGCAGAAGACTGCCCCTCCCTGAGCCTGGTTCTGCTGGAGGTTTCTTCCTGTTAAAAGGGAGTTTTTCCTTCCCACTGTAGCCAAGTGCTTGCTCACAGGGGGTCGTTTTGACCGTTGGGGTTTTACATAATTATTGTATGGCCTTGCCTTACAATATAAAGCGCCTTGGGGCAACTGTTTGTTGTGATTTGGCGCTATATAAAAAAATTGATTGATTGATTGATTGATTGATAATGCACTAACACGCGCTGCAGCCATCTGGATGGGGTCTAACAGGCATGATAACATAATACAGATAATTCTCTGACACATGAGCTGGAAGACAGCTGGACTGACAATGGATCTGTAATATCATGCAAATTATGACTCACCATGGGGCCATGCAGCTGCACGTGATGTTACAGGTAAGATGGTGATCATAACACACATACGTTATGTGTGTTACACATATGTTATGTGTGTTATTAAGCGCAACACCCAGCAGTGTGACACGACAGGTCTTCAATAGAGCGGAACACAGTGCTCTCCTTGCTCTTTTCTCCACCTACTTGCTTTACACCCACACCTTGGGTGGCACGTATGGCATTGGAAAGTCATTCTCCATATTCCTGCTGCATTCTGTTGCCATTGTGGGGTTTTGTGCTGTGTTTTTATTCTTTCTCTTTTTTATTTTAATTCTGTTTTTATTTTTTGTGGGGGAAGGTTTGTGTCTGTGTTTGACCTACACTGGGTAGTTGGTAGGGAGCTGCTGCTGAATCATTAGAGCCAGCTTCGTACTACATTCTGGGTATTCGTATGGCATTCATACACGGCTGTACGAATGTTTGTTCTGTACAAATGCAGCTCGAATTCTGTTTGTTTTTCCAATTTGTGTGATTCGTATGGGTGCTGTAATGTAACGGGGCCATTAGAGTCTTGATAGAGTCTTCAAGATGTCATGCTAAATTTTGGTGATTTATGCTTCAATCATAATGAATTTAATGTTGTAATAAAGGCAAAGTGTTATCTTAGAGAAGTCTTGTAAGTTGGCATGATGTGGTCAAGATTCACTTCAACAATTTTAACATGAGATATTCGTGGACAGTCATGCTCAAAATCATGTTTGTGGGAATAGTGCTTTGCCGTGCACCTCAACTTTGACAAGTGACATTGCGGAATGTAACAAAGTCTGCAAGAAAACTTGACACACATATGTAGTATCTGGAATTGCCCACGTCAGGTCAGGTTTGCCAAAGGTCAGTCACTCAGATCACAGTCACTGATGTCGGAGGAGTCGAATAATGATTCCTATTAGTTGTCCCGACTCAGCTCTTCCATATCAATCTGACCTAATACTGCTCCCTTGATATAGTCTCAAGAGTGTCAGAATCATTGTAGACTACATCCAACAAGCAGTGGAGCCCCCTCCGTCCACTCCATCACACACATATACATCTTTTACTTCCAAACTCTGCTGGTATTTATTTTATACATTGTAATTCATACAAAAATATAATGTCTTACTGAATAAAACAACATAAATAAAGTGACAAAGCATGCCTCAACAGCTCATGGCTTCCAGCCCAAAAGCTTTTCAAAAACCATGAAAACACACACAAAACTATAAAACTACTAAAATAGTCACTCAAAATTTAGTGCAGTACTTTAACTGTCCCAGTTGCTTACTGTATCATAAAAAGCAACGCAGCTGAAGCATACATAAGAATCCTATGCAACAAACCGTGCCTCTTTCATTTGCCCCCCCCCCCCCCCGCCCCGACAATACCTCCATACACTCAAAAAATGATGCATTGGATGAACTCAATTCAATTATGAGCAGGATTTCCATCTATTAAATATATGTAGCCCCAACTCAAATTAAACTCATCCATGCAAGATGATTTAATTTAATTTAGTTATGCAGGAGTGGTGGCCAAGTGGTTAATGCACTTGGTTTCAGTTCAGAAGGCTCCGGGTTCAAATCCCACCCATGCCACATTTCTCCATGTAATATGGAGTTGCGTCAGGAAGGGCATCCGGCATAAAACCTGTGCCAATTCAACATGCGGATCCACCTTGGATTTGCTGTGGCAACCCCGAGTGCAAACAAGGGAGCAGCCGAAGGGACTTACTTTTTACCTGTATTTATTTGATGGAAATCTTACCCATAACTGAATTGAGTTCATCCAATCAGTCATTTGTTTGATCAAAAAACTGACTGATAGATTCCATCTAATAAATAAATATATCTAGTCACAACTAAATTAAATTAAATTATCTTGCATGGATGTGTTTAATTTGAGTTGGGGCTACATATATTTATTAGATTTCAATCCTTCGCATAACTGAAATGAGTTCATCCAATCAATGAGTCATTTGTTTGAGTGACACACAAAAAATTGACTCATTGGATTGGATTCCATCTGATAAATATATGTAGTCCCACCTAAATTAAATTATCTTGCATGGATGTGTTTTATTTGACTTGGGACTACATATATTTATTAGATGGTAATCCTGTGCATAATTGAATTGAGTTTATCCAATGAGTCATTTGTTTGAGTGATACACTCAAAAATCTGACTCATTGGATTTATTCCATCTAATAAATATATCTAGTCCCACCAAAATTGAATTACATTATCTTGCATGGATGTGTTTTATTTGAGTTGGGGCTATATACATTTATTAGATGGTAATCCTGTACATAGTTGAATTGAGTTCATCCAATGAGCCATTTGTTTGAGTGTGCCCATTGTTAGGGAACACCCCCCCCCCCCCCCCCCCCCCCGCTTTGGGAATCACTATGTTACAGAAATAAATTGATAAAATCCGTGTGGCTTTCTTATCACCTGCAAATAACAATCATCCCCGTTTCCCAGTTGAAATGACGTAGGCCCGTCCTGACGTGTTGGGTTTCTGTGCTGCTCAGTTTACTCATGTATCCTCTCACTATAAATATTCTTTTATCTGAGGAAAAATAGTCCTGTGCATTTACAACAGCAAATCCAGATAGTGCTAGTTCATCGGCAGAGAAGACAGACTATTTTTGTCTTTGGAAAACAGATTCTCCTTCCATGTGAATGTGCAAAGGGGGGGACATGCACCATGCTGTACTTAGGGAAAGATGTATGAGTACATCTCAGCAGACAAGAGCCCGAGGAAAGGAAATGTAAAGTAGGAGGAAAATCATTAGCTTTGTTTGCTTGTTCTCTCTCAATTATGTACCTCCAAAGTCAGACAGAAAAGTTAAAAAAAAAGAAAAAAAGAATGCGTTCGCAGCCTTGAATATCAATTTATCACTTGCTTTTGTGTCACAGGCACTTCGGAAACGTCCTGGCAATAGGTTTAGTCGGCTGAATTACAGCTTCTTGCTGAAGCCCAATCACAAAGCTGCATTTCACGGTGGGTTGGGGTGGGGTGGCGAGATCTGTGCGCCTCCGCATTGTGACAAAACTATTGCTCATTCCACCTCTCAATATTTATCATCGCCCAATTTCCCCCCCCCCCATGCCTCGTGCTCGAGGCCGTGATTTATGACACGCTCGCCCTCGACCTCATCAGAACGGCGACGGCGTTCATCACAGGGACTTTTCACAGGTGCCACGTGTGCTTAATCCACAAATGACAAAAACGAAGAAGAAGAAGAGAGGGAGGAGAGGTAGCGATAGATGGAGGCGGGAGAGGGCGGGAGACATCAAACTAACCAGAGAGAGAGAGAGAGAGAAGAGTACAGTAAACGAGAACGAAAGAATCCAACATCCGCTTATCTATACATCAAAGAGGCAATGCTGCCTTGCAAATTTGCTAAAGCTCATTTGTAATGTTTTACGCTTGTCGCCAGCCTTAAAGCGCGCAGATCATGGGAGTCGCTACCTGTCACATGATCAATGGCAACGAGATGGCAATTTAAATCTCACCATTAAACACTTTTGACTCGCGGTATGCAGAGCACAGCTGCAATGCATGATGCCATTCCCGCGCCTACTGGCTGGACAGAGCTACCAGATTGATTATAAATCGTGCTTTTGCTGCACAAAGCAAAGGCACACTTCCCCACATGTAAAGGCAAAATCTCTCTCTCTTTCTTAAGTTGGCCCCTTGGCTCCCAAAGCCTCTGTAGTGATCCGCGCAGTGCGCGCGGCTGGGACTCCAGCCAGGCGGTAACGACAAAGGAATCACAGCTTGTTAAGTGGTCGCTTTGCTTCACAAAGTCTTTAATGATTTTGCAGTAATTACGCACTATCTTCAGGGTCGAGAGGTCCCTCCTTTAAATCATCACCCTAATTGGGCGAGCCGGTCACTCGTGGATTTGGAATAAAGAAATCATTTTGCACTTTGAGGAAAGTTGTTCAACTTTCCTTTCTCTCACTCTTGTGTCCTTTACTACACTTGGACTTTCTCCACTCGGTGAAGTTCGCCTCCTCCTGAGGGCGGCCAAATCAAGTCAAACACAGTTAATGTGTCATTCATCATGATTATTATGCACTTATTCAATCTTTCTCGCAATCCCCTTGAAAGACACCCAATGCCCAGGCATTATTAAAAAACAGCTCAATCCACAAGGTAATTAAAATATAATCATCAATTATAAGTGTCATAGTCTATTTTTGGTTCCGACTAAACATGCTGAAAATTTGAGGGGGAAAAAAATCCACCACATCTTCAGCTGGCTTATGAGAGGTGTTTGACAGCCGGCTGAATATAGCGGGGTCTGGTGAAGAGAAAAGGTGTGTAATTTGCAGCATATGGGGTATTGAGTTTGAAATAACCTGATTATTGGTACGCTGTCAAGGTGAGAAAGAGTTCCAGATCTCATTAAAAGCACATTTGAACACGGAGGATGGCACATGTGTCATGACAGAAGCTCTCCTACTGTCCACAAGTTTGTTTGTAAGTATCTCTAGGAAAAAATAAAAATAAAAAAAAAAATCATAATTCGAAATGCCTCAGGACACTCAGAAAATTGCAAACTGGAGCTCGGCTCCGCCATTAGCGTTGCATTAAGCGCACCTGTCAGTGCTTGGGATGAATTCAGCCATCCAAATTACAACCCGATCTACAGTATATCACACCTGTTAAAAGCATCTGCTTCTTTTTTGTGGTTTTGCTTATCTGTTGCTGTGTGGTTCCCTGTCAACAGCGCAGGATTTGCAGGCATTGTTGTCACATGCACATCATACACAGAATAAGTCTGCGGCCGGCTCCATTACGAGTAAGGTATATTCATTGGTTGTCATAAAACTCTTTCCTTAGTGCAACGCGGCGAAGCCCCCAAAGGAAATTATAGCTTGATTTACCCTGATATTTCCTCCCATCACAAACACTTCATGTAATATATCCCTGCAATTTTCTCAATCCATTTTCTCTTGCTTTGGCACTGCCACCGCGCCATTCCCAGCACCACAACACAAATAATGATATAAATGACCTCACAAATAAACAGAGATCTTGCTGTTGTATTTCATTTCGGCAACTTAAGAGGGAGAAGGGGAGCCCGGTTTGTGCAGTGATGGTGCCTTTCAAAGTGCACGCAGTGGCTGAGGTCCCCCGCACTGCCGCACCCCCCTTCCCACACCCACACACACACACACACACACCATCCAAAAGCAGGCTGCAAAATCCTCGGTTAAGCTGTTTATTGATCTTGGAAGAAAGGTATTCCCAGTGTCGCGCTCCATCGCAGGTAGGCAAGCCTTTTAGAGGAAGACCTCTGTGTGCAGACAGTCACTACTGATATACATCACATATTCATCCACCCACGCGGACAGCAGCAGAGCTGCCAGTAGGTAACACAACACAAACACACTTCACAGGTTATTGAAGGCATGTGCAAAAAGAGACTGCTGGTTTCAATCTTTTGGCACAAATTCGAACACTGATCCCCATTAATCACAATTCTTTTTTAGTTTCACTTTACAACACAAATATCAAATAAAAATACAATTAGCAAACTTATGCAGCCCAGTCTCACTCTTTTTTGAGACCATCACAAAATGTGTCACATTTTCATGACGTGGTCAATATTAGTTCACTATTTTTAACCCTACCCCGAACCCTAACCACAACCACCATAATGCCATCACAAAATAATTTCATGATACTGTGACAAAATGTGTTACATTTTCATGACGGTATCATGAACTACAACCCCAATTCCAATGAAGTTGGGACGTTGTATAAAATCAATCAATCAATCAATTTTATTTATATAGCGCCAAATCACAACAAACAGTTGCCCCAAGGCGCTTTATATTGTAAGGCAAGGCCGTACAATAATTACGTAAAAACCCCAACGGTCAAAACGACCCCCTGTGAGCAAGCACTTGGCGACAGTGGGAAGGAAAAACTCCCTTTTAACAGGAAGAAACCTCCAGCAGAACCAGGCTCAGGGAGGGGCAGTCTTCTGCTGGGACTGGTTGGGGCTGAGGGAGAGAACCAGGAAAAAGACATGCTGTGGAGGGGAGCAGAGATCAATCACTAATGATTAAATGCAGAGTGGTGCATACAGAGCAAAAAGAGAAAGAAACACTCAGTGCATCATGGGAACCCCCCAGCAGTCTAAGTCTATAGCAGCATAACTAAGGGATGGTTCAGGGTCACCTGATCCAACCCTAACTATAAGCTTTAGCAAAAAGGAAAGTTTTAAGCCCAATCTTAAAAGTAGAGAGGGTGTCTGTCTCCCTGATCTGAATTGGGAGCTGGTTCCACAGGAGAGGAGCCTGAAAGCTGAAGGCTCTGCCTCCCATTCTACTCTTACAAACCCTAGGAACTACAAGTAAGCCTGCAGTCTGAGAGCGAAGCACTCTATTGGGGTGATATGGTACTATGAGGTCCCTAAGATAAGATGGGACCTGATTATTCAAAACCTTATAAGTAAGAAGAAGAATTTTAAATTCTATTCTAGAATTAAAAGGAAGCCAATGAAGAGAGGCCAATATGGGTGAGATATGCTCTCTCCTTCTAGTCCCTGTCAGCACTCTAGCTGCAGCATTTTGAATTAACTGAAGGCTTTTCAGGGAACTTTTAGGACAACCTGATAATAATGAATTACAGTAGTCCAGCCTAGAGGAAATAAATGCATGAATTAGTTTTTCAGCATCACTCTGAGACAAGACCTTTCTGATTTTAGAGATATTGCGTAAATGCAAAAAAGCAGTCCTACATATTTGTTTAATATGCGCTTTGAATGACATATCCTGATCAAAAATGACTCCAAGATTTCTCACAGTATTACTAGAGGTCAGGGTAATGCCATCCAGAGTAAGGATCTGGTTAGACACCATGTTTCTAAGATTTGTGGGGCCAAGTTACATACACAAAAAGTGCATGACTGTCCAAATACTTACGCACCTCACTCTATTTTGTGACATATCTGCTCCATTATTCCCATGTTTGGAGTGCTATTTAACAAGGTGATATCTTACATAAAGATCCTGCTAAGCTTCAGTGGTCTTGTAATTCCTTTGGTGTCGCTGCAAAATGACTCAGCAAATTTGTTATATTCTGCTTGTATGTGGAGCAGTTTGTAGGCAGAAATGGAAACGTGAGTGGAGACAACACATTTGGTCTTTTACTACAACACTCTGACTGCTGTAAGTGAAATTAGTTTGTATTTTAAGGGAAATTGAACAAACCCTGAACAGTAGTCAAAATGTCCCCCAGTGGAAAAAAGTAATCACAGCTGCTCCCTTGGTGTTAATAAAAGAAAAATGGACAAAAATCCCTGAAGCTGTAGCTCTCCCCAACATTGTTTGCGGTTAAGAATTATCACAGTTACCATACTCATCCACAGTGTGAAATATACAGTGAAAAATCAATGGTTCCTTGCATAATATTAAGATAGTTTGCAAATGTTAGGTCTGGCAAATGTTAGCTTTAGCTGGCTAATGGTCATTCATTAAACTGTAACTTATGGGAAACTTTAGAAGCTAGCGCAAGGTAGCATTCATCTTCAACTGACGCATTCTAATTCAGAACCTCTTAAGATAAGAATATAAAGTTTATTAATAAAGACACTTGATAGCAACTTACGCTAACTGACTACAGTATCCACTAGCTCATTCGTAAATAAGCTACTTGGATTTGTCATTATCCCTAATGCAAGGCATCCTTACGTAATAATGCATATCATTGGAAGAGGTTTATCTTCTTTCCTTGTGTTTTTGAGCAAAAATGCAGTGAACCAAAGTTACTGACTGTTGCAATTTGACTTGCTGACAGTTCCTGAAGCTCTGGCAGTCTTAGGTAGGGTTGCCAACCGTCCCTTGAAAAACGGAATCGTCCCTTATTTGGAAATAAAAGTGTGCGTTCCGTATTGACCTGAAACGGGACGCAGTTTGTCCCGTATTTCTGTGAGAATCAAAAAGTCTGTAAAATGTCAATGGAATTGACTGGCACTTTATATGGAAACTTACGGTAAATTTGATCCCAGCCTCTCTCCTGCTTTTCACCAATGAGCTGACAGACACGAGTTGACAATACAGAATCACTCTTATCTCATTGGTCGAGGGACATCTGCTCGCAAGAAGATACCGACGTCATGAGCTGACGACGGTCGCTGGACGAAAATAACAAAGCAGCATGGCTGATATCGATACAGACACCGACACTGGCACTGCAGATATGCCTACGGACAGCAATGTCTGTAACGTCGTTACTCCTCCTAAAAAAAACAAACAAAAAAGAAAGCAAAAATACAGGGGAGAATGAGAAAAGGAAAATGGCTGGGTGGAAAAGGTGCGCGACAACAGTATTGTTTACTTTTCAGACTTTATTTTTTGCACTTTTTATTACACTAAATGTGTAAATGTGCACTGTTACATTGTTTTGCACTGTTACATTGTTTTGGATGATGCAAATTTTCTGTTTGTTTTTTTTTTTTTTGTTAATTTATACAATTTTAAGTTAAGCAATAGCACTACAGAGATTTATTTTTAAAGAAGACAGAATGCTCATATTGAAATTGTGAGTGAAAATTTATTTTGCACTAAAAATAAATTGCTAAATAATAATTTGTTTTCCACGTGTTCATATCAGAACAAATGCATGTATGCATCTACCTAAATTCAGGGTCAAGTCAACAGTCAATGGTTAAAAATCGTTTCACACAGAAGCTGGGAAGGGTGAAGGCAATGGTCAGTCGGCCGGTCGGCCCTGGCGGTGAGGTGTCCCTTATTTATTTTTCAGAGAGTTGGCAACCCTAGTCTTAGGGTAGCCATATTCCCGAAAGATCTCATAATAATAGTGTTGAAAATGCGAATCCATGTAGAGATAAAAACAAATCACAACTCAACCACAGAATTTTGTGAGCATGCTCCCTACTGCTGTGCTGCATTGCATTGTTGGTAATGACAAAACACCAAATTGCAATGATGGGGGTGAGGCAGACATACAAGAGGTTCAACTGAGGTTAAGAAATGGTATAGGCCACTTTATGGGTGTCTGCAGTCATATTACAATATTCTTCTAGACATAAATATGGGAAATATATTGCAATATTTATAATTACAGATCAGAAGGACACAGGTTTTGAACACCCCAAATGATTGTCTTCTACCTCTTTGGTGTGGGACCCAAGTCTTAATTAGAGGGGGTCAGACCTCCTGGTACTCTCTGTTTTTTCAAACCATGTGTGAAGCTACAATCCCTTTCAACCTCAACAGATTTTATGAGCAGCACTTCGACTAAAGACAAACTTTTATTATTTTTTTTAAACCTCTGAGTATTGCCAGGATGTTTCCCAAGTGCAGAGGCTTAAGTAATTAATTAAGTCAAAAGGAAGGCTACGCTAATTCTCTTTGCTGATTATCATCAATTAATTAACAGCTACATGGTGAGATAAGGAAACAGTAGCCCATGTATAGCGTAATAACCTAGCAATTATTCAGCTAAAGTCTGGAACAGCCGAAAATACTCTTCCTACTCTTGGGAGCTGCATAAACAGTCCAATCTGTCAGGGCAGCAACACGGTCTGTGGTGCCTGCACCACTGATGGTGTGTGTGTGTGAGAGAGAAAATGTTAAACACAAGTTTAACAAGTTTAACTTGATCACATGCAAGCAATCAAGCTGATAACCTTCTTTTCAATTCATCAGAATGACTGGAATGACTTTCAGACAAAGAATCACTTTCATTTGGCCATGTTTCATTTCACTTTATTTTATTTATAGTGCCAAATCACAACAAAGTTGCCTCAAGGGGCTTCACACAAGTACGGTCTGATGTAACCAACCCCTAGAGCAAGTGTAACAGAGGCCAGCAGGTGTAGCTGTGCAGATGTAGTTAGTAAACCTCACTCCCAACAGCTAAAAATGATTCTCTGGTCCCAAGGCCAGAGCCCTGGGTTTTAGCCTTCTGGTTAGAGAGTCCAACTCCCATGCCGGAGCTCGTGAGTTCGCATCCCAAGGGGAGCGAATGGACGGAGTCAATAACAACACAACGCAGAGTGCAGCCGCTACACAAGCACACAGGCGACAATGGTAAGGAAAAACTCCCTCTGATGATTTCAGGAAGAAACCTCAAGCAGACCAGACTCAAAGGGGTGACCCTCTGCTTGGGCCATGCTACCGACATAGAAATATACAGGAAATTTTGGGAGTCCATGCTGGTGCACAGGGCGGGAGGCCTGCAGAAGAAGACACCACCTCCCACCTCTGGAGGGAGCTGCAACTCAAACAGCAAGAAAAAAAGAATCAGGCATCAGAAAGACAACAAATACGGTATAATTTGATTATAAATAGCAAAATAATAATAATAAAAAACCATGTCACCCTCTGCTTAGGCCATTCTAACAGTTACAAGGTTTTTACCAAATGCTGTCCAAGGTGAACAGGAAACAGAAAAAACAAAACAAAACAGAATAGCATCAAAAACAAAGTGCATTATTGAGATGAGCATGAAGTCGATGAGCATAGGTACGGTGTTGTGACATAAGTCCAGCACCCTGGAGTGCAGGGCCAGTGACTATCCATCTCTGTGGCCTACAGACTTTTTATTTACCCAAGGAACACAAAGTTCCTTGAGAAAGTTCCTTAGTCCCCCCCCACACACAAAAAAAGTGCGCACCGGAGGGTACCTGCCTCTGAGCGTGTGTAATGAATTGGGTGAAAGCTTGTGTATTTAGGCTACACCGTTGTAAGAGACTGACTAAGAGTAAAGAGTGATGACAGTATTTTTTTTATTATTATTTGAACGTATAGACCCTCGGTCAAGTGATCTGCATACCACAAAACCAAACCAACAACTGATCTGAGAAATGACACGAGACAGTAGATTAACCCCACATAAACCTTTCATGTAGATATACAGTGGTCCCTGGTTTATCGCGGGAGTTATGTTGTGAAAATAGCCCGCAATAGGCGAAATCTGTGAAGTAGACAGCGTTATTTTTTACAATTATTATAGACGTTTTAAGGATGTAAAACCCCTCACTACACACTATACACTTTTCTCAAACAGGCATTAACATTTTCTCACTTTTCTCTCGTGTGTAAACATTCAAAGTTCAAACCTTAGTAAAAAAATAAGACCAACCTGTTTTCAGGCCCAAACATTTGTTTGACAAATAAAAATAGAACGTTTTCCTATAAATAATTATGATGGCTTTTAGAAATAACGAATTTAATTTAAAGATCAATCTACGAGGTTGGACACATAAGAAATTATTAATAGTGACTGACCAGTATTTCACAGTTCCTCTGATCGCGCCTGTTCGTCCTGGCGCCGCGCCACTGTCGCACCTTTTTCCACTCACACCTCGCTGCAGGTTTCTTTTTCTGAGTGAAGAACACAGTTATGGGTAGTTGTTGGCGCTCTTTTTTCTTCTGGGCGAGAAGATTCTTAGAAACAGACACGCAGAACACAATGCGCGTGCTCTCCCTTCGCGGTGCCGCAACAGGTGTCCCGTCATCTTGACAGAACACCAGCCTGCTTGATGAGGATGCAGAGCACAATGCACTGTTTAAAAAAAAAGCATGCAAAATTGGACTAAAAAAATCCGCGAAACTGCGAGGTGCATTTTTGATAACTCTCATATCCGAGGGGGCGAGGTTGATGACGTGAGGGGGCGTCGCCCCCAAACGCCCCCTCGTGGCGCCGGGTCCGGAACAGAGTTGTTGTCCAGCAGGTGCACCAGGTGTACCGACGCACCAGAATTCAAACCATTGTGGCTGTCTATCAAAATAAGGACCACCCTACTTCACTTGTGTGCTGCAATCTCTGCTCTCGCTTTGGATTGCAGCACGTACTAGTGCTTCTCACACTTGCTGCTTGTGCACAACTACACAGCATGGAGAGTAAACATAACAGTAAGCTAATCGATATAATAATCAGCATGTGAATGAGGTACGTTCAAACATTTTGAAGCTGTGTAACAATTCATTTAATTTTGCTGAGTTTCATTATCATGACAAATTATTTTCACGATTACACATTTATTAATACAGCTCAGCTTATGTGATCAGTTGATTGCACTGTTCATTCATAACTAGGAACACGGAGTGCATTTGTTTTCTCTTTCCCTTTTTGTGACAACCAATCACGGCTCTTAGAAGAGTGCATCATACCTAGCAACAGGGTCAACCCCGCCTCCTCACAAAGATAAAAGTTTCTGTCCCCTCCTTGCTCAGAGTTGCTCTCAGACAATTCCTGGATCACTCTTTGGCTACAATTCCTGGCTAGGAATCTTTGAGCTAATTTAGGAGCCCTCTGAGAGGACTCAGATATGGGACCTGGAGTTGGAAAATATTGAGACCAAAAGCTTAGAAAAAGAAAATGCCAGGTAAAGCCCAGAGGCTGAGTGTAAAGCCCTTGATAATACAGATGGAATGAGAATTTCCTGACTCTTTGCAGTAGAATGAGCAAACCTAAATCCTCAGACACAACACATAGCTTGGATAAACAAACCAACATAGAAAAGCAGTGGAAAGCAAACACAGACACTTAATTGTTCTCAAACCTGGTGAATTTCATGATGAAAAAAAAATATATTCTCTGGTCCAGAGTAATACACATTTTTGTGTGTGTGTGTGTGTGTGTGTGTGTGTGTGTGTGTGTGTGTGTGTGTGTGTGTGTGTGTGTGTGTGTGTGTGTGTGTGTGTGTGTGTGTGTGTGTGTGTGTGTGTGTGTGTGTGTGTGTGTGCTGTATAACATTTCATTTTAAGACTTCATATTTTTAAGATCTATCCATCCTTTGTTCCAGTGGGTTACACTGAACACCCACATTGACATTTTGAATAAAAAGTGCAAAGTCTATTACATAAACTAATGATATCGGATATCATCCTTTTACTGGTCATATGATCTTTGATCTTGGGTGGTCCTGAAAGGTCTAACTTATTTCCAATGGCTGTTTCAAGGAAATGGTTCAAGATATACCTGTGGTTACTATGACACAGTACTATGAAGTCATATATGATCTTTCTAATGGTTGCATGACTTTTGATTTTGGGTGACCTTGAAAGGTCAAACTCAAGAACTCTTTACATTGGACAGATTGAACCTGATTTAAGGGTTGCGTGTTAGTCAATGATAAAGTCATTGACATTTGCACATGATTGATCACATGTCAAAGCCACAACAAAAAAAATATTGGAATTAACAAAACAAGTTGTTGAATTACAAAAGGCAAATGAAGAGAAAGACAAATCATTAAAACTTATGGAAAATCGAATTGCAGAACTTGAACAACAGACTAGGTCAAATGACCTTCTCATTACAGGTTTGGACATTAAGCCTCGAAGTTATGCAAGAGCGGTGGCTTCAGGAAAGGAGCCCTCTGAAATGGACAACCTCTCTGTAGAGGAACAGGTGATTTCACTTTTGAAGGACAAAGGAATTTTAATAAACCCTAATGATATCGATAGTAGTCACCTTTTACCGCGGAGAGGTCAAAATCAACCTAAAGTCATATTATTGAGGCTTACAAACAGGAAACAGAAGTTTGCAATTCTAAAACAAGCAAAGAATTTAAAAGGAACGAATGTATATATAAATGAATACTTGACCAAGAAAAATTCAGATTTAGCAAGACAGGCACGATTTTTAAGAAAACAAAACAAGATACAGGCTACATGGACATTTAACTGTAAAGTTTATATTAAATTAAATGGAACACCTGAAGAAGCTAAAACCTTATGGATTAAAGATGAACATGAGCTTAGTAAGTTTAACTGATGTAAGTTGTGAAGTAATATATAAAGAAATGTACTGGTTGATTGTAATGATGGAGGAAAATCTGTATATAATATAATGAACACGGTTAATAATCAGTTTATTTCTGCCAAGGAGCTCTGTTTGGAAACATTTAATTATAGTCATCCTGCCTCTCGCCATTTTGAACCTGAATCAGATCCAGATTCTTTTTTTAGTGACAATATTGAGCGACAATGTAATTATTTTACAGAAGAACAATTTAATGATTATAAAATTAAAGATGGAGATTTTTCAATAATACATTTTAATAGTAGAAGTCTTTCTCGGAATTTTTCAAGGATAAATGATTGTTTAGATACATTTAGAAAAAGTTTTTCAGTGATCGCTATATCAGAAACATGGTTAACTGATGTCAATCAAGATCTTGTACAGTTGGAAGGTTATCAATTGTTTCAGGTAAATCGACAGAAGAGAAGAGGCGGGGGTGTGGCATTATATGTAAGGTCTGATTACAACTGTAAATTAGTTCACAATATGTCATTCACAGTTGATAATATCATGGAATGTGTTACGGTTAAAATTACATCCATAAATTCAAAAAATACGGTTGTTAGTTGTTTATACAGAGCTCCCGGAGCAAATATTGATACTTTTGAACAAGTAATTATGGGTATGTACAACAAAATAAATAAGAATTCACATTTATTTATCTGTGGTGATTTTAATATCGATTTTCTAAATCCTCACAATCATCCACAAACCACTTCATTTATAAATTCTTTATATTGTTTGGGAGTATTTCCGACCATCATTCATCCAAGTAGAATAACTGTGAATTCAACAACCCTTATTGACAATATTTTAACTAATGTCATATCTGGTAATCTCAGTGCGGGATTGCTGGTAAATGATATTAGTGATCACCTGCCAGTATTTACTGTTTTTGCATCACATGATCGAGTGTTTCAAAAGGATTGTAATAGATTGAGTAGAAATGTCACACCAATAACTGTTGATAATTTAAGGGTGGATTTATTATGCCAGAATTGGAATGATGTTTATGTTGATGATGTTGATGAATCTTATGATGGTTTTATTTCTATCATTTCTAAGTTATACGATAAACACTGTCCTCCTGTTAACAAGATATATACTAACCGATACAGCAATAAACCATGGATAACCAAGGGTCTTCAGAGGGCATGTAAAAAGAAGAACTTACTGTATAAACATTTTATAAAATCGAGATCAAAGGAAGCTGAAAGTAAATATAAAATATATAAGAATAAATTAATTCATATTATGAGATTTAGTAAGAAAAGATATTATAGTGACTTACTTGTTAAAAATAAGAATAATATAAAAAATACATGGAATATTTTAAATGAAGTAATAAAAAAGAACAAAAATGGTAGAGATTATCCTTCTTTTTTCTTTCCAATAATACTGTGATAGAAGATAATGAGACTATTCCTGACCATTTTAATGAATATTTTGTCAATGTAGGTAAAAATCTTGCCAGTAATATTGATTCATTGAGCGTTAAATCTTTTGAAAATAAGATAACATTTAATAAATCTGTGTCAATGTTTGTTGGTGGAACAAATGAAAAAGAAATAATTGATCTGGTGCAGAATTCTAAAAGTAAGAAATCAAAGGACTTCAATAATTTGGATATGGCTTTGTTGAAAAAAAATCATTGATTGTATAGTAAAACCTTTCACTTATATTTGTAATATATCATTAAGTTTTGGTAAATTCCCTTCACAGATGAAGATAGCCAAAGTAATACCTTTGTTTAAAACTGGTGACAAACACACTTTTTCAAATTATAGACCTATTTCACTTTTACCCCAATTTTCTAAAATACTAGAAAAAAAATTTGTAAAAAGACTGGATAATTACTTACTAAAGTATGAGATACTCTGTGAAGAACAATATGGATTTAGAAAATCTAGGACTACTTCACATGCATTGATGGATTTTGTGGAAAATATAGCGACTGCCGTCGATAACAAGCAATATACAGTAGGTATTTTTTTTGATTTACAGAAAGCGTTTGACACTGTAAATCATGAAATATTGCTAACTAAATTACAGAAATATGGAATCAGAGGATTAGCATATGACTGGATAAATAGTTATTTACATGGTCGGTATCAGTATGTTCAATACAATAACATTGATTCCGAACTTCAGGAAATTACGTGTGGGGTGCCCCAGGGTTCGGTCTTAGGTCCTTTGTTATTTATTTTCTATATAAATGATATATGTTATGTGTCACGGGTACTGAGGTGTGTTCTTTTTGCAGATGACACAACTGTATTTTGCAGTGGTGATAATCTTGAACAGCTTCTTGACACGGTGGTAAACGAACTGGATAAATTTAAGGCTTGGTTTGATGCTAATAAATTGTCACTTCATCTTGGGAAAACCAAATGTATGATTTTTGGAAATAAATTTGTGCCTAAATGTAAAAGTGTAACCATTAACAATATGGAAATACAGATAGTAACTGAGAACAAATTTCTAGGTGTTATAATTGACAATAAACTCAGCTGGAAACCTCATATAAATTATATAAAATTTAAAATGTCAAAATCTATCGCTATCATGTACAGGGTCAAGGACATATTGTCCCAGGATGGGCTACTTAGATTATATTATTCTTTAATTGTACCATATATGACATATTGTATCGAACTCTGGGGTAATACTTACAAATCAAATACCAATCATGTATTTCTTTTACAAAAACATGCCATCAGAATCATCTGTAATAAACCTTATCTTGAGCCAACGCATTCTCTGTTTATGACTTTAAATTTACTGAAATTTAGAGATTTAGTGGATTATATCACCATTCAAACTTTGTACAAAGCTAATAACCAGGCCTTGCCACTTTATGTCCAGAGCCTGTTCAAGATCAGGAAATCTGAATACAGTTTACGAGGATGCATGGTTTTTAAGAAGCCTCCCGTACGTACTAATGTCAAGGGTTTTTGTGTTTCAGTTAAAGGGGTGAAGATTTGGAACAAATGTCCTGTGGAAATTAGATTATGTAGTTCTTTTGTCTCTTTTAAGAAACATTATAAGAAATTAATAATTTCTGGATATAAAGAAAATCATAAATAAAAAAAAAGATGTATAAATTTGTGGATGTATGTATTTAATTTGCTTATTTGTATATATAGGAGTGTGAGCATAAGTGTAATTATATGTTGGACTTGGACTTTTGGGATGGGGTATGAGGGGTGGGTAATTTATAAGCTTTGCTTCTTCCCACCCCCTTTTCAGGCACACGGTGTTTAATTTGGTCTTGTCTTTTTTTTTATTTGTTTGATATGTTGTCTTTATGCTGCTGTGTTGTTGCTGAAATAAATTCTATTCTATTCTATTCTAAACAAAGGACCACATGTTATGGTGTCACTGAATCGATGTCCAACATGTAAGACACAGGACGGCTGCTGCCCTCTCAGAGTGCTCCTTGTTTTGAAGGTAGTGGCTTCTGTTGTTGGCGTGAAGTGATCTCATGCCAGTTCGTGATGGCGTCATGAACATTGATTTAATCTTTTACAACCCCAATTCCACTGAAGTTGGGATGTTGTGTGTAAATAAAAACAGAATACAATCTACCGCGTGCTGGGTAATCGGGAGAGTCTGGAGTTTTCACGGTGGGCTGGTCCAACCTGGGGCCGTTGTGAGGGGGTGTTAATATATATGCATACATATATGACCACCGCTAACTGTTAGGCTACACAGCAAGACACTTGGGCTGCTGTATCTTAAAGAGAAGACATTAAGTGTTATAAATGTTTTACAATCATGAAAATTCACAAGAAAATAACTTAAGACTGCTTCTTTTGCAATGCTGTTATCTTTTCTAAAGCCTAAGGTAGGGACATACCGTTACACGTTTAACACCCCTATGCATTCATTACAGTTAGTTCAGTCCAACCAAGCCCTGTGCACTCAGATGGGACTTGCGCTACGAGCAAGTATAGGAGTGTCCCGTGAGTGCAAAGATGGACAGAAAAAAGCCAGGTGGAGCTGAAAAAGCTAGATTACGAAAAAGAAAAGCTTTGGAGGAAGATGCTGCCAAGTGTGCAAAGCTCACAGATATTTTCAAGAAGACAGAGCGAAGCGGGAAATGGTAAATAGGGTCGGGCAGAACAGGCTACATGCCTGTTGATGCCAGGATATCAGCCGTATCAACATTTGTAGAACAGTACCACCTCTTCCAGCTACTCACAGACTTCACTGACTTGCCTGGGCAGACACTGTACGATATTTTCAATCGTTGTACTTGGCTCCAGCTCAAACTGTGCGACAAAACCGCAGGGTTTAAAAGTTCAGAGCGCACGATTCATGTTCTCACACTGTACGGCCCGATGCTCTGATGCGATCTGACTGTTCACATTGTACGTTCAAAAATCACACGATGGGGTCACGTTTCTTTCTTTTAATTAAATTTATTTGATGCATATCAGAGCGCACAGTGAGTGAAATCAGGTAGGGGGAGACCGTATACAGCAACATGATTCACGAGAGGACGGTAAAAAAAGAAAACATAAACATTCATAACAGGTGTTGGTACTTACACTGTTGTATAAATAAACTATACTTCATACAGAGTGTTACAGCTGCGCAAGGTGTAGCAACTTATTCCCTCATCTGTCGTAAATCCTGTTGTGTGTGTGTGCGCACGCATATACATTCAGTCCCCCCCACCTGATTCCACTCATTGTGCACACTGATAGGTATGAACTTTAATATTATATTAGGTTATTGCGAGGAAATGCAATAAAAAAAAAAACACAAGACTTTACATGAGATCACTGTTCCCTCTCTCCGGTGTTTGCACATGCACAGTGCGCGACGTAATCAGCGAGTAGACGCTTGTAGCGCTGCTTCAACAGCGCGGAAACCTCACGAGTCACGACGGCCGACCAAAATAACGAACAGGTTTGATTTTCATCCGACCATATGATTCCCCATCGGGAGGTGGTAGTCAGATGTTAAACGCAGCTCGTTACTCCATGTAGACTGCACGACGCAGGACGCACGATTAAGCTGAAACTCAGCGTGATCCAAAAAATTCTCGCACGAGTGAAAAATTGGCTGAAAAAGGGCCAAAAATTGCACAGTGTAAGCCCACTGGTGAGTTAACAATACCGTTCTCGTTTTAACAAACTAACTTTTTCTTTCTATTATAAACCACCCAATTTTCACAGTCAGTCAGCACATAAATACTGGATTTAAATGCCACAGCAGAACTCTTATTGTCTCTGTGCGCTGGCGGTTTGTGGGCCGGTTGGATATGAAACTCCCAGGCTGAAAACTGTTCCCAGCATGCCCCTGAATACAATGATTTGCAAATCCTCTTCAACCTATAATAAACTGAATACACCACAAAGACAAGATATTTAATGTTCAAACTGATAAACTTTATTGTTTTTGTGCAAATATTTGTTCATTTTGAAATGGATGCCTGCAGCACGTTTCAAAAAAGTTGGAATGGGTTAACAAAAGACTGGTAAAGTTGATGAATGCTCAAAGAACACCTGTTTGGAACATTCCACAGGTGAACAGGTTAATTGGAAACAGGTGAGTGTTATGATTGGGTATAAAAGGAGCCTCCCAAAAAACCTCAAACATTCACAAGCAAAGATGGGGCGATGATCACCACTTTGTGAACAACTGCATGAAAAAAAATAGTTCAACAGTTTAAGTACAATGTTTCTCAACGTTCAATTGCAATGAATTTAGGGATTACATAATCTACAGTCCATAATATAATCAGAAGATTCAGAGAATCTGGAGAACTTTCTACACATAAGCGGCAAGGCCAAAAACCAACATTGAATGCCTGTGACCTTTGATCCCTCAGGCGGCACTGCATTAAAAACCAACATCACTGTGTAAAGGATCTTACCGCGTGGGCTCAGGAACACTTCAGAAAACCATTGTCAGCTAACACAGTTCGTCGCTACAAGTGCAAGTTAAAACTCCACCATGCAAAGCAAAAGCCACACATCAACAACATCCAGAAACACCACCTTCTATGGGTCCGAGCTCATTTGAAATCGACAGGCGCAAAGTGGAAAAGTGTGCTGTCGTCTGATGAGTCCACATTTCAAATTGTTTTTGGAAATCATGGATGTCATGTCCTCCAGACAAAAGAGGAAAAAGACCATCCAGATTGTTACAAGTGCAAAGTTCAAAAGCCAGCATCTGTGATGGTATGGGTGTGTATTAGTGCCCATTGCATGGGAAACTTACACATCTGTGATGGCACCATCAATACTGAAAGGTACATCCAGGTTTTGGAGCAACACATCAAATCAAATCAAATCAATTTTATTTATATAGCGCCAAATCACAACAAACAGTTGCCCCAAGGCACTTTATATTGTAAGGCAAAAACCACACAATAATTACAGAAAAACCCCAGCGGTCAAAACGACTCCCTGTGAGCAAGCACTTGGCGACAGTGGGAAGGAAAAACTCCCTTTTAACAGGAAGGAACCTCCAGCAGAACCAGGCTCAGGGAGGGGCAGTCTTCTGCTGGGACTGGTTGGGGCTGAGGGAGAGAACCAGGAAAAAGACATGCTGTGGAGGGGAGCAGAGATCAATCACTAATGATTAAATGCAGAGTGGTGCATACAGAGCAAAAAGAGAAAGAAACACTCAGTGCATCATGGGAACCCCCAGCAGTCTAAGTCTATAGCAGCATAACTAAGGGATGGTTCAGGGTCACCTGATCCAGCTCTAACTATAAGCTTTAGCAAAAAGGAACATTTTAAGCCTAATCTTAAAAGTAGAGAGGGTGTCTGTCTCCCTGATCTGAATTGGGAGCTGGTTCCACTGGAGAGGAGCCTGAAAGCTGAAGGCTCTGCCTCCCATTCTACTCTTACAAACCCTAGGAACTACAAGTAAGCCTGCAGTCTGAGAGCGAAGCGCTCTATTGGGGTGATATGGTACTATGAGGTCCCTAAGATAAGATGGGACCTGATTATTCAAAATCTTATAAGTAAGAAGAAGAATTTTAAATTCTATTCTAGAATTAACAGGAAGCCAGTGAAGAGAGGCCAATATGGGTGAGATATGCTCTCTCCTTCTAGCACATGCTACTATCCAAGCAATGTCTTTTTCAGGGACGTCCCTGCTTATTTCAGCAAGACAATGCCAAGCCACATTCTGCACGTGTTACAACAGTGTGGCTTCATAGTAAAAGAGTGCGTGTACTAGACTGGCCTGCCTGCAGTTCAGACCTGTCGCCCTTTGAAAATGTGTGGCGCATTATGAAGCGCAAAATACGACAACGGAGACCCCGGACTGTTGAACAACTGAAGTCGTACATCAAGCAAAAATTGGAAAGAATTCCACCTACAAAGCTTCAACAATTAGTGTCCTCAGTTCCCAAATGCTTATTGAGTGTTGTTAGAAGGAAAGGTGATGTAACACAGTGGTAAACATACCACTGTCCCAGCTTTTTTGAAACATGTTACAGGCATCCTTTTCAAAATGAGCAAATATTTGCACAAAAACAGTAAAGTTTATCAGTTTTCATTAAATATCTTGTCTTTGTGGTGTATTCAATTGAATATAGGTTGAAGAGGATTTGCAAATCATTGTATTCTGTTTTTATTTACATTTTGCCTTCATATACCACCACAGTGGTGTAGAAATGAAACAGTCACAGGTGAGATATGTGTATACACACATACATATATATGTATGTATATATGGCATAGTATGGTACTATGCTTCCTACCATTTTAAATTAATTTTATTAGTAAACAGAGCGGGTCGCAGCCTCAACTTTATCGAAAGTCTGGGTATTTTACCTTAGTATTTCTTCTGTTTTTCTTGTTGCTTAATGCTGACAAATTATACCTTATTTTGACATCTTTCTGCTGCCTGATTCTGTTTTTTTTTTTTTTTCTTTTGAAGTGAGGCTCCTTCCAGAAGTGGGAGTGGGTGTCTTCCTCTGCAAACCTCCCATCCTGGACACCAGCATGGACTCCCAAAATTGCCTGTGTATTTGTATGATCAAGTGTGTCAGTAGCATGGCCCAAGCAGAGGGTCACCCCTTTGAGTCTGGTCTGCTTGAGTTTTCTTCCTCAAATCATCAGAGGGAGTGTTTCCTTACCACTGTCACCTGTGTGCTTGCTCTAGGAGTTGGTAAGGTTAAACCTTACTTGTGTGAAGTGCCTTGAGGCAGCTTAGTTGTGATTTGGTGCTATAAAATGAAAAAAAAAAGAATAATCTTCCCCTTCTCCTAACTTTAACCATATAGTGTAAGTGTGTACCCTCCCCAAACGTTAACCATGACCTCCCAGACCTCCCTTTCACCCCACATTTTGTGTCTCCCGTCACAAAATGAATTTGTGCCCCCGTTACGAAAAATGCCCCATTTCCGTACCCCCATCACAAACCCATAGATTAATGTACTTTTCGTAACTCAGTCTCATGAACTGCCATGAGACTGGGTTGCCACTTCCTACATGGATGGTATGTACTTGGCCTTATGTGTGCGTTCCATATTCTGTATTTGAAATGAAAAAAAAAATAGATTAACCTGTTTTGTGTGTTTTCACTTGATAGTCATTAAATATACAAAGTTTTTTGAAGGCTTTTTCAAAAATTCAGCAGCTAGTTGTCTTTTGTTCAGCGACAGCTCTTTCTTTCCTTTGACATTCCTTTTTTTGTATGACAAGATGAATCCTTTGTGTTCATTTGGATTTGGGGTTAGTGCTTTTGAAGGAAACATCTTTTGACAGTATTAACAAACCTGTCCTCCAGAATTAAACTGGATTTCTGTACACTGTAGCAATCCATTCCCGGACCTCATCAGAACAGTATCACCTTTGGATTTTGAAGAAAAATAAATGACAGCAAATTCTAAATATAGAAGATGACATTCTGCTTCTTTTTGTAATACAACCTGTTCTAAAAGGCCCTTGAGAATTGCCTTATTGCTTTGCTAAACTCAATGTAGCAAACTGATTTTGTCTTGATTCTGCATGTAATTAAACAGCCGTAACAAGCAGCACAGTTGGCACAGCAATTACGATGATTTCTACGTATTTTTGTTTGTCACAGCTTAGATTTTTACAGGCTTTACTTTATTGGTTTTGTTGATAAATCCAACACAAGCCCCCTATCTTTCCTGCTATCTGTGCCAGCTGGGTTGCGTTCCTGTCTTCGATTAGTGTCATCACGCTCTCTTGACTTGCACTTGTCATTCTGATATCAGACTAATCAAGACTAATGAAATCACTTAACTGATGATGATAATAATGTATTAAAATGCAAACTGTTAATTCCTTTTAATTGTGCAACATCACATGTAATCAATCATAACTTCCTTTGTAACCATCGTTTTTTGTTAGTTTTTCCCCCGTTTTGGAGCATTTCCATTCCTAATGTCTTATGAAGGCTGTTGTTCAGTTTTGCTGTGGTCTGATTAGAGATGTGACTGTGTGTCATATTATTTATTCTTAATCTTCTGCTTGATATCTGCTGTGGTGATTGTGAAAAAGCTGATGCCTGTTGGACTTTAATTGGAAAATGTATGATTAAATTGTTAAAAGGGAGGAAACACACAGTGTTTGTATCATTTGTTCTCTCAAAACTAAGATGGATAGATGGATGTATTGCAATAATTCATAAATGTAATGAATGTAATGAATCGGAAATCAATTTTAACATACACAATATGACTACATTGATTTGTAGACCTCTGGATCAATCGAACTGTA